>NW_028225186.1:4033134-4375634 GCF_052327205.1 Somniosus microcephalus | reverse complement strand
TACTTTGGGCTCATTACCAGGTGCACATGCTTGTGGTACAGGTTTGGCTTGTTCCTTTGCCTCTAGAATCTGGTCAGCATGGCGTCTCACGATGCTCTCTCCAACGTCCACTGTGTACATTAGTGGTCCCTGCTGTGTGCATATCGTGCCTGTATGCCATTTTCTGTTCGGTAGTCGCGGACCAAGACTGGTCGCCATATCTTGAAGCTCCTGGTTGGCTTCTCATTTATGTGCTGGAACTGCTTATCCTCAACATCTCGTCTTATGTTTGTTTTGAGCAAATCCAAGCGACATCTTAGTCTCCGGTTGAAAAGCAGTACGGCTGGAGTTTTGCAAACAGGAAGTTATCCACCTTGTGTTGCAGTGGTATGTCGTCATTATACATTGCCTTTATGGCCTTTTTAAAGGTCTGAACAAACCTCTCAGCCAATCCATTTGTGGCTGGATGATATGGGGCAGATGTGTAATGTTTCACCCCATTATTCTTCAGGAACCTCCGGAAATCCTCAGACTCAAACTGTGGGCCATTGTCGGAACAGATCTGTTCTGGCAACCCATTCCTGGCGAAGATGGTCCTTCGGACTGCAATAGTTTTCTCCGTGGTGGTGGAGGACATTATAATGACCTCTGGCCATTTCGAATGTGCGTCCACAGCGATTAGAAACATTGAGTCCATAAATGGACCTTCGAAATCAATGTGTACCCGTTGCCATGGAGATGAGGGCCACTCCCATGGATGTAGCGGGGCCTGTGGTGGAGCTTTTTGGACCTTCTGGCATCCTGTGCATCTCTTGGCCATATCTTCGATTTCTTTATCGATTCCCGGCCACCACACAAACGCCCTGGCTAGGCTCTTCATTTTTACCCCTCCCAGATGACCCTCATGAAGCTAATTGAGTAATCTATCTCTCAACTTGTGTGGAATTACCACTCGGGATCCACACATCAAGGTTCCCCGGCACACTGACAGCTGTTCCCTCCTTGGCGAGAATGCTGGCAACAGTGAGTCGCCATATGCTGGCCAACCCTTCACCGTCAAATGATAGACCCGAGAGAGTTTCGGGTCATTTCGGGTTTCCTTCTCAATACTTGCGTTTGTAACAGGTAAACATTCGGCTATGGTCGCATGGAATATCTCCACCGGGTCCACTGCAGGTACTTCTTCCGCCGTAGGCAACGGTAGGCGCGACAGCCCATCAGCATTTCCATGTTGTTTCGTACCTTTGTACTCTATGTCATACTGATGTGCCCCTAGAAAAAGTAACCATCTTTACAGCCATTGCGCCGTCATCACCGGAACGCCCTTCTTTGGGTTAGAAATTGAGACCCGGTGTTGATGATCAGTCAGTCGGGTGAATTTCTGCCCGTGCAGATTGTGATTGAACTTCTTCACCCCCCACACCAGGCTGAGGGCCTCCCTGTCAATCTGGGTGTAGTTACGCTCTGCTGAGGTTAGCGAGCGCGATGCAAAGGCTATTGGCCTCTCTGAACCGTCACGAAATTTATGTGACAGCACCGCTCCAATGCCGTATGGTGACGCATCACATGCCAACTTAATCGGTCGTGTTGGGTTGTACTAGGCCAATACTTCTTTTGAAGTGATTTGGCATTTACATTCCTGAAAGACACGCTTAAACTCATCACTCCATTTCCATGTTACACCAGTTTGAAGGAGGGCATTCAGTGGGTGCAGAATTGTAGATAAATTCGGCAAGAACTTATGATAGTAGTTCACCAACCCGAGGAACGACCTCAGTTGCGAAACATTTTCTGGTGCTGGAGCCTTGACTGCAGCCTCAATCTTGCCCGGCGACTTATGCAACCCTTGCTCATCAATTATTTGGCCACAATACGAGATTTGTCTCATGAAGAACTCGCATTTGGGACGGTTGGCTCGTAGCCCATATTCCTGCAATCTCGTGAGCACCTGCTCATGGTTGGCAAGGTGTTCATTGTCATTTTCGCCCGTAACCAGGATGTCGTCCAAATAACACTGGGTCCCCGAGATCCCTTGCAGGACTTGTTCCATTGCCCTCTGGCACATAGCCGGGGCTGATGCTACCCCAAATACCAGTCGATTGTACTGGTGAAGGCCTTTGTGAGTTTTTATCGTGAGGTATTTCCTAGATGCTTCTTCCACCTCCATTTGTAGATAAGCTTGAGCCAGGTCAATCTTTGTAAAACGTTTCCCTCCAGATAGTGAGGTGAAAATATCTTCTATCCGTGGAAGCGGATACTGTACTGTGTGCAGGACTGGGTTCACAGTCACCTTGAAGTGTCCACAGATGCGAACCTTCCTTGGCTCCCCAGGCGTGCTGCTCAATGCTTTCTTCATTACAAGGAACGATGGGTGTGGCCCACTCGCTCCAGTCCACCTTAGACAGCACCCCCGAACGCTCCAGACTCTCCAGTTCAGCTTCCACAGCTGGGCGTATCGCGTATGGCACCAGTCTGGCCTTGAAAAATGTTGGGGTTGCGTTATCCTCAATCTTTATGGTTGCCTTTACTCCTTTTAGAGTCCCAAGTCCTTTTTAGAATTTGTGACAGACGTCCAGGTGCGACGTCATCATCTTTTGTGTCAGTCACAGTTAGTGCCAGAATGGATTGCCAATCCAATTGTAGTCTTCGGATCCATTCACGTCCCAATAATGGTGGTCCTCCATCTCGTAGTATATACATGTATAGTTTCTGTGTTTCCTTTCCGTTATATTCAAATGGCACCCTTATTTTTCCTCTGGGGTAGACCTTTTGCCCCGTGTATGTCTTCAATACAATGGATGTGTCCTTTAAGGGTATGTGTGAGAATAGCCGCTCATAGTCTCGTCGATTCATGACAGTTAGGGGTGATCCTGTGTCCAATTCCATCTTCACTAGGGACCCTGCCATCATGAGAGTGACCCAAATGGTTCGGTGATCTTCTTTTGCGATCACGTTGTGTAACTTTAAACAACTTAGTCGCCTGCTCCTGGAGTCCTTATCACTCTCCTGATCTTTTGAACTACTATCTGTCAGTTTCTTTACTTTCCTGTACTGTTCCTTAATAGTTCTTGTCGTGTTGGTCTTCTTTCCCAACTTGCAGACTCTTGCTATATGTCCCATTTTCCCGCATTGCCACCATATTTTGTCTTTAAACCAGCAGTCCTTCTGCTCATGGGTTGTTCTGCCGCAGCGATAGCACTTTTCGGCTTCAGACGCCATTTCGTTAGCGCTGTATTCTTGTGGTTTCTGTTGTATTTCTGTAGCTCCCCGTGCTGCTGCTTCGTAGGATACTGCCACGCTAAAAGCCTGTTCTAGCGTCAGGTCCTTTTTTGAAAGTAGTCGTTTCTGGGTTCAGTCACTCTGGAGCCCGCAGACAAACTTATCCCATAAGGTGTCTGCCAGTCCTGCTCTGAACTGGCAGTGCTTTGATAACTTGCGTAGTTCTGTAAGATAGTCAGCATTGCTCTCATCTTTGTGCTGGTTTCGTTTATGGAACTTGAATCTTTCTGCTATCAGCAGCGGTGTAGGGCTTAGATGTTCCTGTAAGATATGAACAATCTCCTCAAAACTTTTCTCCATTGGTTCAGCTGGGGTAATTCAATTCCGCAATAGGCCGTACATACTCGCACCCATCAGATTTAATAATACTGACGCCCTCTTTCCATCAGCCACCTCCAGCCACCTCATTTGCCTTGCAGTACACTTCAATTCTTTCCACATACATGGTCCAGTCTTCTACCTTGTTGTCGAAAGCAGTGATACTGCCACTTTTTGGCATCTTGGGCGATTTAAAATGGTGCCTCCCACGCTTTTGTTTCTTCCCCAATGGAATAAAATGGCGCCTCCCGCGCTTTTGCTTCTTCCCCAACGGGATAAAATGGCGCCTCCCGCGCTTTTGTTTCTTCCCCTTACTGCCATGCTGCTCCTAGGGTTCTTCGGGGTAATGGCGGCGACCCGTAGCTTTGGCGCATCTTGCTTTCCTTCCCCCCCGTTTAGTTTCTCTCCGCTGTCCTGTTCTCGAGCACCGACTGCGCCCTGTGCGCTCCACCCTCTCTCTCTTGTTTTCTTTTCCCAGCGACGCTGCATGGCCCGATTTGTAGAGCCGCTCGATCGAGCTTGAGCCCGCCGCAGTCCGGAAGGGTCAGCGCGCTACCTGCTACAAACACGATTCGCTGGAACCACAGTCTCTCCCGCAATTCTCCGAACACCGATGGATTCTTTGGGCGGTTGCCCTCGGTCGACACCCATTGCTCAGACTACGACCTTCCAGGACCTTCCTTTCAGGCGAGCAGTGAGGCGAGGAGGAGCCCGGTATAAAAACCGGCGCGAGCACCGAGGCCCGACCAGTTCCAGGGAGCAGTGAGGCGAGGAGGAGCCCGGTAGAAAAACCGGCGCGAGCACCGAGGCCCGACCAGTTCCAGGGAGCAGTGAGGCGAGGAGGAGCCCGGTAGAAAAACCGGCGCGAGCACCGAGGCCCGACCAGTTCCAGGGAGCAGTGAGGCGAGGAGGAGCCCGGTATAAAAACCGGCGCGAGCAACGAGGCCCGACCAGTTCCAGGGAGCAGTGAGGCGAGGAGGAGCCCGGTAGAAAAACCGGCGCGAGCACCGAGGCCCGACCAGTTCCAGGGAGCAGTGAGGCGAGGAGGAGCCCGGTAGAAAAACCGGCGCGAGCACCGAGGCCCGACCAGTTCCAGGGAGCAGTGAGGCGAGGAGGAGCCCGGTAGAAAAACCGGCGCGAGCACCGAGGCCCGACCAGTTCCAGGGAGCAGTGAGGCGAGGAGGAGCCCGGTAGAAAAACCGGCGTGAGCACCGAGGCCCGACCAGTTCCAGGGAGCAGTGAGGCGAGGAGGAGCCCGGTAGAAAAACCGGCGCGAGCACCGAGGCCCGACCAGTTCCAGGGAGCAGTGAGGCGAGGAGGAGCCCGGTAGAAAAACCGGCGTGAGCACCGAGGCCCGACCAGTTCCAGGGAGCAGTGAGGCGAGGAGGAGCCCGGTAGAAAAACCGGCGCGAGCACCGAGGCCCGACCAGTTCCAGGGAGCAGTGAGGCGAGGAGGAGCCCGGTAGAAAAATCGGCGCGAGCACCGATGCCTGCAGAGAGCAGCGAGGAGGAGGCCGGCTTAAAAACCGGCGGCAGTTGCGAGGCCCGACCACTCGGAGCAGCAGAGAGCAGCGAGGAGGAGGCCGGCTTAAAAACCGGCGGCAGTTGCGAGGCGTACCAAATCAACAGCAGAGGAGAGGGGTAAATAGTAATCGGTGTGTGACGTCACCAGAGAGCAGCTGGTGCAGTCGGGAGAGCAGGAGGCCAGTAACTCTTATATAGGTGGAGCTGTTGCTAAACCCGAAACACTACAGTGTAGTGTCTCCCACCCTTCCACCTCCTCTAACCTTTTAGGGGTTAGGGGAAGTTGAAAAGGTAGGTTCAATTTATTTTATTTCAGGAGCCTAACCTAGGTGGAAAAGGTTCCAGGACAGGAGGCGGCAGTGAAAATACAACACCAGAAAACAGGTAGGTGACTGGTTGGTGAGTACTTTCACAAACTTATTCTAAGTAGAATTCAATAATTAAGCTAAATCGTAGTAAATAAAAAGGTATTGTAAGGGTTAAGTCATGGAAGGGCAGCTCAGACCCGTGTCATGCTCCTCCTGTGCCATGTGGGAAATCAGGGACACTGTCCCTGACAACTATGTGTGCAGGAAGTGTGTCCAGCTGCAGCTCCTAGCGGACCGCATGGCGGCGCTGGAGCTGCGAATGGACTCACTCTGGAGCATACGCGATGCTGAGGATGTTGTGGATAGCACATTCAGTGAGTTGGTCACACCGCAGGTAAAGGCTAGCTCAGACAGTAAATGGGTGACCAAAAGGCAGGGTAAAGGCAGGAAGGTAGTGCAGGAGTCACCTGCGGTCATCTCCCTCCAAAACAGGTTTACCGTTTTGGGTACTGTTGGGGGAGATGACTTATCAGGGGAAGGCACCAGCAGCCAGGTTCAGGGCACCATGACTGGCTCTGCTGCACAGAAGGGCGGGAAAAAGAGGGATAGGGCTATAGTGATAGGGGATTCAATTGTAAGGGGGATAGATAGGAGTTTCTGTGGCCGAGACCGAGACTCCAAGATGGTATGTTGCCTCCCTGGTGCAAGGGTCAAGGATGTCTCGGAGCGGGTGCAGAGCATTCTGAAGGGGGAGGGGGATCAGCCAGTTGTCGTGGTACATGTAGGTACCAACGATGTAGGTAAAAAGAGGGAGGAGGTCCTACAAGCTGAATTTAGGGAGTTAGGAGCTAAATTGAAAAGTAGGACCTCAAAGGTAGTAATCTCTGGATTGCTACCAGTGCCACGAGCTAATAAGTTTAGAGAGAGTAAGATAGATAAGCTAAATACGTGGCTTGAGCAGTGGTGCAAGGGAGAGGGATTTAAATTCTTGAGGCATTGGAACCAGTTCTTGGGGAGGAGTGACCTGTACCAAGGGGACGGTCTACACCTGAACTGTGAGGGAGCTGATGTCCTCGGGGTAATATTTTCTAGGGCGGTTCGGGAGGATTTAAACTAATTTGGCAGGGGGATGGGAACCTAGGTAGTGGAAAAGAGGGAAGTCATATGAAGTCAGAAATAGATGGTAGAAAGGTGAGAAGCAATAAGCAAAGGAGAGAAACACAAAGGGCCAAACTAATTCATAATGAGAGTGTGAAAAAAGCAAGCCTGAAGGCTTTGTATCTTAATGCTAGAAGCATTAGGAACAAGGTGGATGAATTAGTTGTGGAAATAGAGGTAAACAAGTATGATTTGATTGGGATTACAGAAACGTGGCTGCAGGGTGGGCAAGGCTGGGAACTTAACATCCAGGGATATACAATATTTAGGAAGGATCGGCAAAAAGGTAGGGGAGGTGGGGTAGCATTGCTGGTAAAGGAGGGGATTAATGCAATGGAAAGGAAGGATATTAACTCGGATGAAACGGAATCTGTATGGGTAGAAATGAGAAATAGCAAGGGGAGGAAAACGTTAGTGGGTGTGATATATAGGCCTCCAAATAGTAATATGGAGGTGAGGGAAGGCATAAAAAGGGAAATTAGAGAAGCGTGCGATAAGAGCACAGCTGTCATCATGGGTGACTTTAATTTACATATTGATTGGACTACCCAAATTAGTAAAAATTCTGAGGAGGAGGAATTCCTGGAATGTTTTCGGGACGGTTATCTGGACCAATATGTCGAGGAGCCGACTCGAGATCAGGCCATTTTAGACTGGGTATTGTGCAATGAGAAGGGACTTATCAGCAATCTTCTTGTACGAGGCCCCTTGGGTCAGAGCGATCATAATATGATCGAGCTCTCAGTCGAGATGGAGAGTGAGGAAATTGAATCAGAGACTAAGGTCCAGAACTTAAATAAAGGGAATTACGAGGGTATGAGACGGGAATTGGGTAAGATTGATTGGGTGGTGTTTCTGGGGGGATTGACAGTGGATAGACAATGGCAAGCATTCAAAGATAGAATGGAAGAATTCCAGAACATGTTTATACCGGTTTGGCATAAAAATAAACCTAAAAAGGTGACTCAACCGTGGATAACGAGGGAAATTAGGGACAGCATAAAATCAAAAAAAAGGGCATATCAACTGGCAAAAAAAAGCACCAGACCGGAAGATTGGGGGCAGTACAAGATACAGCAAAAGAGGACAAAGGGATTAATCAGGAAGGGGAAAATAGAATACGAAAGTAAACGTGCAGCAAACATAAAGACAGACTGCAAAAGCTTTTATCGGTATATCAGGAGGAAAAGACTGGTAAAATCCCAAGTCGGTCCCTTGCAGTCCGATTCGGGAGAATATATAATGGAGAATAAGGAAATGGCAGACCAATTAAACTCATACTTTGGTTCTGTATTCACAAAGGAGGACACAAATAACCTCCCAGGAATATCGGCAAACATAGGGACTAATGAGAGGGAGGAGCTGACAGAAATTAGTATCTCTAGGGATATGGTGTTGGGTAAGTTGAGGGGACTGAAGGCCGACAAATCCCCGGGGCCTGATAAACTACATCCTAGGGTACTTAAGGAGGTGGCCCTGGAGATAGCAGATGCGCTAAGGATCATCTTCCGGAACTCCATTGACTCGGGAACAGTACCCGTGGATTGGAGGGTAGCTAATGTTACCCCAATATTTAAAAAGGGGGGTAGAGAGAAAGCAGGGAATTATAGACCAGTAAGCCTTACATCGGTTGTGGGCAAAATGCTAGAGTCCATTATTAAGGATAAAATAGCGGAGCACTTGACAAATGGGGAAAGGATCGGACAGAGTCAACATGGATTTACAAAGGGTAAATCGTGTTTGACTAATCTGCTGGAATTTTTTGAGGAAGTAACTGGTAAAATAGATGGGGGAGAGCCAGTGGATGTGGTGTACCTTGACTTCCAGAAAGCCTTCGATAAGGTTCCACACAAAAGATTATCATGCAAAATTAAGGCTCATGGGATTGGGGGCAAAATATTAACGTGGATAGAGAACTGGCTGGCGGATAGAAAACAGAGAGTTGGAATAAACGGCTCGTTTTCGGAGTGGCAGGCAGTGACCAGCGGGGTGCCGCAAGGATCTGTCCTGGGACCCCAGCTGTTCACAATATATATAAATGATCTGGATCAGGGAATTGGATGCAATATTTCCAAATTCGCTGACGACACTAAACTAGGAGGAGGGGTGGGCTCTGATGAGGATGTCAGGAGGCTACAGTGCGATTTGGACAGGTTGGGGGAATGGGCAGATACGTGGCAGATGCACTATAATGTGGATAAATGCGAGGTTATCAACTTTGGGGGTAAAAACAGGAGGGTAGATTATTATTTAAATGGCAATAGATTGGGAGATGGGGAAGTGCAGAGGGACCTGGGTGTTCTTGTGCACCAGTCACTGAAGGAGAGCATGCAGGTGCAACAGGCGATCAAGAACGCAAATGGTATGTTGGCCTTCATATCAAGGGGGTTCGAGTATAGGAATAGGGATACCTTACTACAGCTGTACAAGGTGCTGGTGAGACCGCATCTGGAGTATTGTGTACAGTTTTGGTCGCCCCATCTGCGGAAGGATGTTCTTGCCATGGAAAGAGTGCAACGGCGATTCACCAGGCTGATACCTGGAATGGCGGGAATGACCTACGAAGAGAGATTAAATAGTTTGGGCTTGTACTCACTGGAGTTTAGAAGATTGAGAGGGGATCTCATCGAAACATATAAAATTATGGCAGGCCTGGACAGGCTGAATTCAGAGAGAATGTTTCCAATGGCCGGGGAGCACAGAACCAGGGGCCACAGTCTAAAAATAGCGGGCAAATCATTTAAAACAGAGATGAGGAAGAATTTCTTCACTCAAAGAGTGGTGAGCCTGTGGAATTCCCTGCCACAGAGGGCTGTGAAGGCTAATTCAATAAATATTTTCAAGAGAGAATTGGATATATTTCTGAAGGCTAAGAGGATTAAGGGTTACGGAGAAAAGGCGGGGACGGGGTACTGAACTGGTAAGATCAGCTATGATCTCAGACGAAGATCAGCCATGATCTCATTGAATGGCGGAGCAGGCTCGAAGGGCCGAATGGCCTACTCCTGTTCCTATCTCTATGTTTCTATGTTTCTATGAGATGATGCCACACTGCAGGTGAGTTCGAACTTACTCGTCGCCACTTTAAAGTGCGCGCCTCAATAATACACGGACTTCGGGAGAACAGTTTAACAGGTACTTTACTGAACAAGTGGCAGCTTGAAACTGGAACTATGGAAGCCTGCTAGGGCCTTTTATACAGGGGTGGTAACTGCCGGTACTGCAGTCTAAGACCACTTATTCCCTTAAAGGTACATACACAACAAACCATATTGTATCTGTCATTGCAGTAGACGACACAAAGAACATACCTCAAATTATGTGGAACCAAGTGTCGAATTAGATCCAGGAACTTAAGGTAATTAATATTAGTAAAGTGAAAGTCCTGGAGAAATTAATGGGACAGAAAGCAGACAAAAACCCGGGACTTGATGGCCTACATCCTTTGGTTTTATAACAGGTGGCTGCAGAGAGTGCGTGCATTGGGTTTGATCCTCCTGAATTCCCTAGATTATAGAACGGTCCCCGTGGACTGGAAGGTAGCAAATGTGACCCCGCTGTTCAGGAAAGGAGGGAGAGAGAAAAAAGAGAACACAGAAACATAGAAGCATAGAAGATAGGAGCAGGAGCAGGTCATTCGGCCCCTCGAGCCTGCTCCGCCATTCAATGAGATCAAGGCTGATCATCCAATTTAAGTACCCTGTTATTGCTTTCCCCCTTTAGGCCAGTTAGCCTGACATCATTAGTAGGGAAAATGCTGGAATCCATTATTAAGGACGTGGTAGGAGGGCACTTGGAAAATCAGAAAATATTAGAAGGAGACAACAATGTTTTGTGAAAGAGAAATCGTGTTTCACAAAGGAATCAGAATTTTTTGAGGGTGCAACTATTAGGGTAGACAAGGGGGAACCAGTGGATGTAGTTTATTTGGATTTTCAGAAGGCGTTCAATAAGGTGCCCCACTGTAGGTTGTTACAGAAGATTAGTGCTCATTGGATTGGGGGGTAATATAGTAGCGTGGATTGAGGATTGGTTAACGGACAGAATGCAGAGAGCAGGAATAAATTGGTGATTTTCGGAATGGCAGGTTGCAACTTGTGGAGTGCTGAAAGATCAGTGCTTGACCCTCAGCCATTTACAATCTATATCAATTAAGTAGATGAGGGGCCGTGTGTAATATATCCAAGTTTGCTGATGGTACAAAGTCAAGTGGGCAAGGATGCTGTGAGGAGAACGCAATAGGCTGCAAAGGAATATAGACTGGTTAAGTGAGTGAGCAAGAAGTTGTCAGATGAAGTATAATGTGGGGAAGTGTGAAATTATCCACTTTGCTAGGAAGAATGGAAACACAGAAGATTTTATATAATGGTGAGAAAGTAGTGAGTTTTCAGATTCAGATGTATTTGGATGTCCTTCTGCAAGAATCACAGGACGGTAACATTCAGCTACAGCAAGCAATTAGGAACGTAAAGGGGATTTTAGCCTTTAGAACAAGGGGTATGCAGTATGAGAGTAAGGATGTAATGCTGCAATTATTTAGGGCTTTGTTGAGAACACATCTGGAGTACTATGTACACTTTTTGTTAACCTTACCGAAGGAAGGATATAGTTGCCTTGGAGGGGGTGGAATGAATGTTCACTAGATTGATTTCTGGGAAGGGAGGGCTGCCAAATGAGGAGAAATTGAGTAGAATGTGCTTATTTTTACTGGAGTTTAGAAGAATGAGAGATGATCTCATTGAAACGTGTATAATTCTTAAAGGGCTTGACAGCGTTGATGCTGAGCTGCAGTTTGCCCTGATTGAAGAGTCAAGAACTAGGGGGCAGAGTCTCAGGATAAGGGGTCGGCCATTTGGGACTGAGATGGGGAGAAATTTCTTCACCCAGAGGGATTTGAATGGTTAGAATTATCTAACCCAGAGGACTGAGAATGTTCAGTCAATGAGTATATTCAAGACTGACATCGATAGATTTTAGGGCACTAAGGGAAGCATGGGACAGGGGGTAGGGCGGGAAAGTGGCATTGATGTATAAGTTCAGCCATGATCTTATTGAATGGCGGTGCAGGCTGCACGGAGCGTATCACCTACTCCTGCTCCTCTTTATTATGTGGTTGTGTTCCGTGACTCACAGCACACCAATTTTCAACAGGCACGGGATGATCCGGGACTGAGAGCTAACCCATTGTAAGAAGACAGAGAATGATCGAGAATGACAGTAAACCCATGTCAAGCACATTCAGAATGTTCCGTGACTGACAGCAAACTGCTTTAAAGCAGACACGGAATGATCAAAGAATGATTCACTTAATGTGACCTGAGACAAATAAATCGTTTGCAGCTGTCAATCAAAAAACATTTGGAAGGAACATTCTACATTTACTGATCCAGAAACAGCCTTCAGCTGTCAATCAACCCTGCGCCGCCCACACCACCCGCAGCATTCAGAGAGACAGAGACTGTCAGAGAACTTCCAGCATTCAGTGCTGACCCTGTTAAACTCACCAGCTCCTCACACAGAAACCCGGTGTCATAAACACTGAGCATTTTTACTGAACCCCTTAAAATACAGTCTATAAATTGAGAAAAGCCTCAAAGTTCATAACAATTCTGCTGAATGGCAGAAAAGTTAATAATGTTTTCACCATCACTCGGTAACCCACTTAGACATTCATTCCGCCCATAGAATAAATGATCTGCTTTAAGAATTGCTCATTTTTTCCCTCTGAGTTGAATTATTTCAGTGTCAGGAACTTAATATCTTCATAAACATTTTATAAAAAAATAAATATCAAACACAAGCACGTTAATGATTGATGGCATCGCACTTTCTGCAATAAACACCCAGAGGGTGCTCTCGCATCCGCACATATACTGCCGACCGGCTAACGTGCACCGTGCATCTTAAACCAGCAGGGGTCACAAACTTGATATTACTTATACAGCAGGCCGGCTAACATGCACCGTGCATCTTATAAATGCAGGCGGCGCACATTCGCCGTTACTTTTAATGTAGACCGGCTAATGTGCACCGCGAGCATTAGATCAGCAGGGGGCGCACACTCACCGTTACTTATACGGCAGACCTGTTAACATGCACCTTGTGCATTAGACCGGCAGGAAGCGCACACTATTCATTACCAATACTGCAGACCTGCTAACATGCACCGCTCACCTTAGGCCAGCAGGGGGCGCACTCTTGCCGTTACTTTTACTGCAGACCTGCTAAAATGCAGCGTGATCCTTAGTCCAGCAGAGGGCGCACACTCGCCGTTAATTATACTGCAGAACGGTTTACGTGCACCGTGTTTATTAGGCCAGCAGAGGGCGCACACTCACTGTTACTTATAATGCAGTCTTTTTAACATGCACCGTGCACTCTAGACCAGCAGGAGGCGCAATCTTGCCGTTACCTATACCGCAGAACTGCTAACATGCACCATGCAAGTTCCACCAGCAGGAGGCGCACGCTGCCATTGCATATACTGCAGACCGGCTAATGTGCACCATGCGCATAAGACCAGCCGCCACTATTGCCGTAACTTATAATGCAGTCCTGTGAACATGTACCGTGCACCCTAGACCTGCATGTTCGCTCACACTTGCCGTTACTTGTATTGCTGACCTGCAAATTTGCATCATGAGCATGCAACCTCCAGGGGCACACACTAGCAATTGCTGATAATTTGGTCGAATAAGAAAGCTAAATATTGTGGATTCTGGCAATCTGAAATAATAAGCTGAAAATGCTGGAAATACTCAGCAGGTCAGGCAACATCCGTGGCTAATGATAAAAAGTTAACGTTTCTGGTCGATGAACTTTCATCAAAATGGGAAAAAGTTAGAGATGTAACAGGTTATAAGAACATAAGAAATAAGAGCAGGAGTGGATATTGGGCCCTTCACGCGACTCCCTAAGGTCATGGCTGATCATCGATCTCAATGCCACTTTTCCGCCCGATTTCCACACTCCTAGGTTACTCTCGAGTCCAAAAATCTATCTATCTCAGCCTTGAATATACTCAATGAATCAGCATCCACAGGCCTCTGGTGCAGAGAATTCCGAAGATTCAAAACCCTCAGATTGATGAATATCCTCCTAATCACAGTCTTAGTGGCCTCGCCCTTATCCTGAGACTATGTCACCTAGTTATAGACACTCCAGCCAAGAGAAACGACCTCTCTGCATCTAAGCTGTCATTCCCCTTCAGAATCTTGTATGTTTCAATGAGATCCCTTTAATTCTTCTAAACTCCAGAGAGTGTAGGCCCATTCTACACAATCTCTCATCATAGGACAGCCCTCTCATCCCAGGAATCAATCTAGTGAACCTTCGTTGCACTGCCTCCAAGGCAAATATATCCTTCCTTAGATATGGAGAACCAAACTGTGCACAATTCTCCAGGTGTGGTCTCACCAAGGCCCTGCACAATTGTAGCAAGACGCCCTTATTCTTATATTCCAACCCCCTTGCAATAAAGGCCAGCATGCCATTTGCCTTCCTTATTGCTTGCTGTGCCTGAATGCTAGCTTTCAGTGCTCCTTTCACGAGGAGTCCCAAATCTCACTGAGCAACAACATTTGAAAGTTCCTCACAATTTAAAAACTATTCTGCTTCTCTAGTCTTCATACCAAAGTGAATAAACTCTCATTTCCCTACATTACTCCATCTGCCACCTTACCTGCCCACTCACTTAGTCTATCGATATCCCTTTCCAGACTCTTTGTGTTCTCCTCACTGCTCACGGTTCCAACTAGGAGGTTAGCAGTTCTGCAGTACAAGTAAATGCGATTGACTGCCCCCTGGTGGTTTAATGTACATGGTGCTTGTTAGCGGTTCCACAGTATGAGTGCCGGCTTGTACACGGCCCCTGGTAGTATAATGTGCACGGTACATGTCTGTAGTTCCTTAGTGATTAACATTTACTTTTTTAAATTTAGTGTCCCGTATTCGCCGCTCTGAATGCGTCTCCTTTACATTGGGGGCCAAACGTTGGTCTCCACAGCAATGTGGCTCACTTTTAGTAGCCGTCTGAAATGGACTAACAAGCCACTCAGTTGTAAGTAACTGCTACGAAAACAATAAGGATAAAACCGGATGGAGCTTCCAGCATCGTCCTCGTCACACACAGCCCAGTCGACACTGCAAATTCCTCTTCACCAGCATCTGGGGACTTGTGACAAGATTGATAGATCTGTCCCACAGAATAGTCAAACATCAGCCTGACATAGTGATTCTCACAGAATCATTATTTTCAGCTTTCAGCCAATGTCCCAAAATACTCCATCACCATCGCTGGGCATGACCTAGCCCACCAGCAGGGCAGACCCAGCGGGGTTGGCGGCACAGTGGTGTACTCTTGGGTAGTAGAGGCTTTGGGTGTCCGCAACATTGACGTCGGACCCCATGAGCTCTCAGGGCTTCAGATCAAGCATGGGCAAGGAAACCTCCTGCTGATTACCGCCTACCGCACTTCCTCAGCTGAAAATCAATACTCCCCCATGTTGAACACCAATTGGAAGAAGCACTGCGAGTGGCTACTGCTCAGACTATACTCTGGGTGGGGGACTTCAATGTCCATCACCAAGAGTGGTTCGGTAGCACCACTACTGACCGAGCTGTCCGAGTCCTCAAGGACATAGCTGCCAGTCTGGGTCTGAAACAGGTGGTGTGAGGATCAACAGGAGGGAAAAACCTACTTTTCCTTGTCCTCACCAATCTACCTGTTGTGGATGCATCTCTCCATGAGAGGTTTGTAGCAGTGACCACCGCAGTTATTGTGGAGACGAAGGCCGGTCTGCACACTGAGGACACTATCCATCGTGTTGTGTGACACTAACACTGTGCTTAATGGGATAAATTGAGAACAGCTCTAGCAGCTCAAAACTGGGTATTCATGAGGCGCCGTGGGCCATCAGCAGCAGAAGAATTGTATTCAACCACAATCTGTAACGTCATGGCCCAGCATATTCCTCAATCTACCATTACCATCAGGCCAGGGGCCCAAAGTTGGTTAAATTAGGAGTGTTTTCTTTATTCGTATATGGGATGTAGGCGTCGCATTTATTTTTGCCCATCTCCATTTGCCCTTGAGAAGGTTGCAATGAGCCGCCTTATCGAACCACTCCAGTCCTTGTGGTGAAGGTACTCCCACAGCGCTGTTCAGAAGGGAGTTCCAGGATTTTGACCCAGCGACGATGAAGGATCCGCGATATACTTCAAAGTCAGAATGGTGTGTGAATTGGAGGGGAACTTGGAGGTGATGGGGTTCCCAGGCGTCTGCTGCCTTTGTACTTCCAGGTTGAAGAGGTCACTGGTTTGTGAAATGCTGCCGAAGAAGCCTTGGCGAGTTGCTGCATTGCATCTTGTGGATGGTACACACTGCAGCCACGGTACGCCAGTGATGGAGGGACTGAATGTTTAAGGTGGTGGATGGGGTGCCAATCAATTGGGCTGCTTTGTCCTGCATGGAGCCGAGCATCTTGTGTGTTGTTGGCGCAGCACACACCCAGACAAGTGGAGAGTGTGGAAGAGCATGTCAAGAACAGCACCAGGCCAACCGAAAAATGATGGGCCAATCTGGGGAGCTGCCACACAGGACTACTTGCATGCTAAAAACCGGAAGCAGCATTCTATAGACAGGGCGAATCAATCGCACAATCAATGGGTCATTCAATGCTCTGCAGTCCTGGCAAATCCAGCCGTGAATGGTGGTGGACCATTAAACAACTAACGAGATGAGGAGGCTCCATGAATATCCCCATCCTCAATGATGATGAGCCCAGCACGTGAGTGCAAAAGACAAGGCTGAAGCGTTTGCAACCATCTTCAGCCAGAAGTGCCCAGTGGATGATCCATATCGGCCTACTCCTGAGGTCCCCAACAAAACAAAAGCATTTCCTCAGCCAATCCGATTTACTCCACGTGATATCCAGAAACGGCTGAGTGCGCTGGATACAGCAAAGGCTGTGGGCCCCGAAAACATCTCAGCTTTCATGCTGAAGACGTGAGCTCCAGAATTAGCCGTGCCTCAAGCCAAGCTGTTCGAGTGCAGCCACAAAACTGGCATTTATCCGACAATGTGGAAAAATGACCAGGTGCGGCACTTACTCACCAATAACCTGCTCATGGATGCACAGTTTGGGTTCCGCAAAGACCACTCGGCTCCCGACGTCACAACAGCCTCGGTCCAAACATGGACAAAGGAGCTGAATACCAGAGAGGAGGAGAGAGTGACTGCCCTTGACATCAAGGCAGCATTTCATCGAGTGTGGCATCAAGAAGCCCTAGTAAAACCGAAATCAATGGGAATCAGGGGGAAAATGCACCACTGGCTGGAGTCATACCTAGCATAAAGGAATATGGTTGTGGTGATTGAAGGGTAATCATCACAGCCCCAGGATATCGCTGCAGGAGTACCTCAGGGCAGTGTTATAGAATAATAGAAAGTTACAGCATGGAAGGTGGCCATTTCGGCCCATCGTGTCCATGCCGGCCAACATAGAACCATCCAGCCTACTCCCACGTCCCAGCTCCTGGTTCATAATCTTGCAGGTCACAGCAGCCCAAGTGCACATCCAAGTACTTTTTAAACGTGATTAGCGTTTCTGCCTCTACCACCCTTTCAGGCAGTGAGTTTCAGACCCATACAACCGACTGGGTGAAGAAATTTCAACTCTAATCCGCTCTAACGCTCCCACTGAATACTTTAAATCTGTGCCCCCTGGTTGCTGACCCATCTGCTAAGGGAAATAGGTCCTTTCTTTCCAATTGATCTAGGTCGCTCATTATTTTATACACCTCAATATGATCTCCCCTCAGCCTCCTCTGTCCCAAGGACAACAAACCCAATCTTTCCTCATAGTTAAGATACTCTACTCCCGGCAACACCCTTGTAAATCTCCTCTGTACCCTCTCTAGTGCAATCACATTTTTCCTGTAATGTGGTGACGAGAACTGCACTCAGTAATCTAGCTGGTGCCTAACCAGTGCTTTGTTTCGTTGAAGCATAACTCCCTTGCCCTTGTATTCTATGCCACGATTAACAAAGTCAAGCATTCCGTATGCCTTTTTAACCACCTTATCTACCTGGCCTGCTAACTTCAGGGATCTGTGGACATGCTCTCCAACGACCATTTGTTTCCCTACACTACTCTGTGTCCTACCATTTAATGTGTACTCCCTTTCCTTGTTAGCCCTCCAAAAATGCATTACCTCACACTTCTACGGATTGAATTCCATTTGTCACTGTTCTGCCGACCTGACCAATTTATTGATACCTTCCCGAAGTCTACAGCTTATTTCTTCAGTTTCAACCACACAGCCGATTTTAGGATCATCTGCAAACTTCATAAACATACCCGCTATATTCAAGTCCAGATCATTCATATATACCACAAAAAGCAAGTGACCTAATACTCAGCCCTGCGGAACCCCAGGTCCTAGGCCCAACCATCTTCAGCTTGTTCATCAATGAAGTTCCCTCCAACATAAGATCAGAAATAGAGAATTTCGCTGATTACTACACAGTATTCAGTGCCATTCACAACAACTCAGATAAGGAAGCAGTCCATTCCCGCAAGTAACAAGACCTGGACAACGTTCAGGCTTGGGCTGATAAGTGGCAGGTAATATTCGCGCCATAGAAGTGCCAAGCAATGACTATCTCCAACAAACGAAAGTGCAACCACCTCCACTTGACAGTCAACGGTATTACCATCGCCGAATGCCCCACCATCAACACCCTGGAAGTCATCATTGACCAGAAACTTAACTGGACTAGCAACATAAATAACGTGGCAGTAAGAGCAGGAGAGACGCTAGGTATTCTATGGCGAGTATCTCCCCTCCTGACTCCCCAAAGACTTTCCAACATCTACAAGGCACAAGTAAGGAGTGTGATGGAATACTCTTCACTTGCCTGGATGAGTGCAGCTCCGACAGCTCTCAAGAAGCTCGACACCATTCACGACAAAGCAGCCCTCTTGATCGGCACCCCAGCCAAACCCTTAAACATTCATTCCCTCCACCACCGGCGCACTGTGGTTGAAGTGTGTACCATCTACAAGGTGTACTGCAGCAACTCGCCAGGGCTTCTTCGGCAGCACCTCCCAAACCCGCAACCTCTTCCACCTAGAAGGACAAGGGCAGCAAGCGCATGGGAATACGACCACCTCCAAGTTGCCCTCCAAGTCACACACCATTCTGACTTAGAAGTATATCGCCGATCCTTCATCGTCTCTGGGTCAAAATCCTGGAAGACCCTACCTAACAGCACTGTGGGAGCACCTTCACCACACGGACTGCAGCGGTTCAAGAAGGCGGCTCACCACCACTTTATCCAGGGCAATTAGAGATGGGCAATAAATGCTAGCCCTGCCAGCTACGCCCGCATCCCATAAACGATTAAAAATAACTCACTCTGCCAACTTCTTGCCCAATCACATAACATGTCTATATAAATTTGTAGTCTCTTTAGGTTCTCCTCACAAATTATTTTCCCAACGAGCTTTGTATCATCAGCAATCCTGGAAATATTACACACGGCTCCTCATCTAATTCATTGATATAGATTGTGAATAGCTGAGGGTCAAGAACTGCCCATTCAGCACTCCACTAGTTACTCCATTATCTGACATTGCAAAAATCATCCGTTTATTCCAGCTCTCTGCTTTCTGTCAGTTAGCCAATCCCCAGTACATACTAATATATTACACCCAATACAATGAGCACTAATCCTGTGTAACAACCCCTTGATTAGCAGCTTATCGAATGACTTCCAAAAATCCAAATATACTATACCCACTGGTCCCCCCTTAGCTACCCTGCTAGTTGCACCCTCAAAAAACTGTAACAGGTGTGTCAAACACGGTTTCCCTTTCATAAAAGCGTGTTGACTCTGCCTAGTCATATTCTGATTTTCCAACTGCCTTGCTACTGCGTCCTTAATAACAGATCCTAGCATTGTTCCAACGCCTGATGCCAGGCCTCTATTTCCCTGCTTTCTCTTTCCATCCTTTCTTGAAAAGCGGGGTAACATTTCCTGCCTTCCAAGGCAGGGGGACCGTTCTAGAATCTGGGGATTTCTGGAAGATCCAAACCATCCTCTGCTAGCCGTTGCTTTATGTCAGCTGTGGCTCAGTTGGTAGCACCCTCGCATCTAAGTCAGAAAGCTGTGAATTCATAGTCGCACTCCAGAGACTTAAGGACAATAATCTAGGCTGACCCTCCAGTGCAATACTGAGGGAGTGCTGCACTGTCGGAAGTGCCGTCTTTCAAATGAGTTGTCAAGCAGTTGGCCCATCTCTTTCTCTCAGTAGGATGTTAAAGTTCCCTTCCAACTATTTCGAAGA
Source organism: Somniosus microcephalus (assembly GCF_052327205.1). NCBI lineage: Eukaryota > Metazoa > Chordata > Chondrichthyes > Squaliformes > Somniosidae > Somniosus > Somniosus microcephalus. Next base: position 4,355,716 of record NW_028225186.1, on the reverse strand, counting down.
AGGGGAATTATCCCCAGTGTCCTCACCAATCATCACTACAACAGATGATCTAGTTATTATCACATGGCAGTTTGTGGAAGCTTGCTGTGCGAAAATTAGCTGCTGCCTTTCCTACACTACAAGTGACTGCACTTCAAAAAGTACTTCATAGGCTGTAAAGTTCTACTGCACTATATCTGCAGCCACTCCATTTAAAACCAAAGGATATAGGCCATCAGGTCAGGGGATTTGTCTGCTTTTAGTCCCATTAATTTCTCCATTACTTTTTCTTTAATAATATTAAATCCTTTAAGTTCCTCATGATCTTTAGTCCTTTTTGTTATCCAAAATTTCTGGTGTATCATTTGAGCCTTCTCTGTTTAGAGAGATGCAAAATAGTTGTTTAACTTCCATGCAATTTTCTTGTCCCCCATTACAAATTCTGCTCTCTCGGCCTCTGAGGGACCCACGTTTATTGTGCTAATCATTTCATTTTTACATACTTTAAAAGCTTACAATTTGTTTTTATATTTCTTTCTAGTTGATTCTCATATTCTACTTTCTCCCCCTTTTTCCATTTCTTTACTATCCTTTGCTGAATTTTAAAAGCCTCCTAATCCACAGGTTTACTACTCTTTTTGTCAACTTTTTAAGACTCTGCTTTTAATCTAATACTATCCATAACATCTCTAGTTAGCCATGGTTGGAAAACTTTTCCAGTGGAGTGCTTTATTCCTCTAGGGTTTTTACATTCGTTGAGAATTATGAATTATTCATTTAAATGTTTGCCATTGCTTTCTTACCATCATATCTTTTAATCCCATTTATCAATCTACGTTGGACAAGTCGCCCCTCAAATCACTGTAATTGTATTTGTTTAAATTATGACCCTAGCTTCTGAATTAACCACATCATTCAGAAACTTAATATGACATTTCATCATATTATGGTCACTCTTACCCACATGACCCTTTACTATATAATTACTAATTAACTCTATTTCATTACACAATACTAAATCTAAAATAGCATGTTCCCCAGTTGGCTTGAAATATTGTTCTAGACAACTGTCTCGAAGCATTCCATGAACTCATCCTCCAAAACATTCTGCCAATTTTGTTTGCAGACTTTATGCAGATTATAGACCCCGTGTTTATTGCATTACCCTTGATATATGCTACACTAATATTTGCTGATTTATACACTGTGCAACAAAATGATTACAATTAGCGTTCCTATAAGCTATTGTTATCTGCCCTTTGTTATGTCTTACCCCCACCCATACTGGATCTACATTCTGATTTACTGGTCTAAGTTCTTTTCTCACAACGGCCTTTACCTAATCTTCAAGCACCCGGGAATATTTTGTTCCCAAATTTGGTCACCCTGAAACCACGTCTCAGTATTGGCTACTGGATCAAACGTAAGTATCGCTATTTGTATCATTAATGTATCTCTCTTGTTATGAAAGTATTGTGCATTCAGATAGAGCGCCTTTAACATTAACTGCTCTACAACCTGACTTATCTCTTGGGATTATACATTTTCCCTTACCTGAACCCTTATTAGGGATGGATTTCCTTGGAGCAGCGAAGGTTAAGAGGTGTTCAGAATCATGAAGGTTTTGATAGAGTAAATGAGGAGTGCTTGCTTCCAGTGACAGAAGGTTTGGTAAATAGAAGGCACCGATTTAAAATGATTGGTAAAAGAACCAGAGGCGACATGCAGAATTAAGTTTTTTCAGCAGCGAGCTGTTATGATGTGGAATGCACGGAGGAAGCCGATTCAATAGTAACATTCATAACAGAATTGGACAAAGACTTTAAGGGAACATGTACATGGCTATGGGGAAAGAGCAGGGGAGTAGTGCTAACTGGATGGATCCAGCAAAGATCCGTCACAGGCACTTTCTCTCGCTCCCTCACTCTCTCTCTCTCTCTCTCTCTCTTTCTCTCTCTCTCCCTCTTAATCAAACAAGGCTAAATGCATTTAATATTCAAGCCTCCACGGCTCTCTGGGGCAGAGAATTCCATAGATTTACGACCCTCTGAGGGAAGAAACTCCTCCTCATCTCAGTTCTAAAAGGGCGAGCATTTATTCTGAGCCTGTGCCCCCGAGTTCTAGATTTCCTCACTAGGGGAAACATCCTCTCTGCTTCTACCTTGTCCAGCGTCATCAGTACCTTATATATTTCAATAAGATCACATCTCATTCTACTAAATTCCAATGAGTATCAGCCCAACATGCTCAACCTTTCTTCATAAGTCAACCACTCAGCTCAGGAATCAACCGAGTGAATCGTCTCGGGACTGCCTCCAATGCAGATATATCAGTCCTTAAATAAGGAGACCAAAACTGTACGCAGTACTCAAGTTGTGGCCTCACCAATACCCTGTACAGTTGTAGCAGGATTGCCCTGCTTTTTATCTCTAACACCTTTGCAATAAAGATCAACATTCAATTTGCCTTTTTGATTACTTACTGTAACTGCATGCTAAAATGTTGTGTTTCATGCACAAGGACCCCCAGGTCCCTCTGAACTGTAGCATTTTGTAATCTGTCTCCATTTAAATAATAATTTGTTTTTTTATTTTTCCTGCCAAAGTGGGTAACCTCGCACTTTCCCTTATTATACTCCATCTGCCAAATGTTTGTTTACTCAGTTAGCCTGCCTATATCCCTTTGCAGATTATTTAAGTCCTCTGCACAACTTGCTTTCCCACCCATCCGTAAACTTGGCTACATTACACTCGGTCCCTTCATCCAATTCATTAATGTAGATTGTAAATATTTGAGGCCCCAGCACCGATTCCTGTGGAACCCCACTAGTTACCACTAAGGACCCATTTATCCCGACTCTCTGCTTTCTGTTAGTTAGCCAATTCGGTATCCATGCTAATATATTACGCCCAACTCCATGAGCTCTTATCTTATGCAGTAAACTTTCATGTGGCACATTATCGAATGCCTTCTGGAAATCCTAATACACCACATCCACTGGCTTACCTTTGTCAACCCTTCTCATCACATCCTCAAAGAACTCCAGCAAAGCTGTTAAACATGATTTCCCGCTCAAAAAACCATGCTGACTCTGCTTGGCTGCGTTTAGATTTTCCAAATACCCTGCTCTTGCTTCCTTAATCAAGGATTCCAGCATTTTCCAAACGACAGCTGTTAGGTTGACTGGTCTATAATTTCCAGCTTTCTGCCCCGTACGGGCCATTTATATTTTTTGGTGGGGAGGGTAGTTTCTTATTGTTATTATTTTGAGCTGCTTATAAAGTTTGGAAGGAAACTCACACGACACCTGCAATATTTTGTTGCAAACCTGCAAAAGCTCAGTTCTGCTGAGAGCTCTTGGACCTGATAGGTTAACCCTGTGTTTCTCTGTCCACAGATGTTCCCGAACCTGCGGAGTGTTGCCAGCATTTAATGAACAACTCCACATCCAGCATCTGCTGCATTTTGCTTTTTATTTTACTGTAATCTCACCGCTTATTTTAAGAAATTGAAATGTTATGGTTAGGATCTGGAATGCACTGCCTGAAAGGGTGTTGGAGTCTGAAGCAATAGTGGCTTTCAAAAGGGAATTGTCAACTACCTGAAGGGAATATAATTGCAGGGCTACAGGGAAAGGGCGGGGGAGTGGGACTAGCTGTAGTGCTCTTGCAGGGAGCCAGCACGGGCTCGACGGGCCTAATGGCCTCCTTCTGAACAGCTCGAGCCTCTTCGTAGGGAGCCAGTGGAAGCCAAGCGCAAGCAGCAGAAGGAGCGGACATCAACCTAAGCAGCCCAACCACCCACCACTTCAATCACCGTCTGCCCCACCTGTGACAGAGACTGTAGGTCCCGCATTGGACTCATCAGTCACCTGGGAACTCATTCTTAACGTGGAAGCAAGTCATCCTCGGTTCCGAGGCACTGCCTAAGAAGAAGAACCAGTCTATGCTTCTATGAAAGACTCCATATAAATAGAGTCTTCTGAGAAAAACTGACTGAGCTGACAAATAAACAGCAATGAACCATAAGTTAAACTTAACAAGTTGGTTCAGTTGGTTCGAGCGTAATGCTAATAACGCCTAGGTCACGGGTTTGATTCCTGTAGGAGACGTTTGATTTTGGTGAGGAGGGTAGGTTCTTAATTTTGTTATTTGTTAAAAAGTTTGGATTGTAATTCACGGGGGACCTGCAATACTTGGAAACAAAGCTGGAGATCCTGAGTTCTGATCTGTGGAATGCTTCCAGCATTAAATGTACAATTCCACATCCTTCGGCACTTCTCGTATTACAATCAATGAATGGTTCACAGCCGCTGATTGGTTTGGACTGCAAAGAATTGAACTGAAATAAATGCAATCCCGGTGTTTAATCACTCATTATTACCATACTGCACAGAAACAAGCCATTCAGTCCATGCCTGAGTGTATGCTCCACTCGAGCCTCCTCCCATCTTTCCTCATCTAAATCTATCAGCATACCCCTCTATTCCCTTCTCCCTCATGTGCTTGTCTAGCCTCCCCTTAAATGCACCGAAACTATTCGCTTCAACCACTCCCTGTGGTAGTGAGCTCCACATTCTCACCACTCTTTGGGTAAAGAAGTTTCTACTGAATTCCCGATTGTATTTCTTGGTGACTATCTTATATTGATGTCCTCTAGTTATGCTCTTCCCCACAAGTGGAAATATTCGCTCTGTATACAGTCTGTCAAAACCTTTCATAATTTTAATGATCTCTCTTAGGTGGCTCCTCCGCCTTCTTTTTTCAAGAGAACAGAGACCCAGCCTATTCATCCTTTCCTGATACGTATACCCTCGCATTTCTGGTTTCATCCTTGTAAATCTTCTCTGTACCCTTGGTCAAACCAATGTTCGATACAGGTTTAGCATAACTTCCCTACTTTGAAATTCTATCCCTCTAGAAATTAACCCTAGTGCTTCAATTTATTTTTTAGGGCCTTGTGATTTAGTGATTTGTGTATTTTTACTCCGAGGTCCGTTTATTCCTTTATTCCACCTAGACTCGCACCCTCCAAGTGATAAATGACCTCCCTATTCTTCTTACCATAATGTAATACATCACATTTATCTGTGTTGAACTTCATTTTCCAATTATATGCCCATTCTGCAAGTTTATTAATGTCCTCCTGTAATTTGTTGCAATCCTCCTCAGTGTTGACTACCCCCCCCCAATTTGGTGTCATCTGCAAATTTATAAATTGTGCTTTTGATTCCTAAATCTGTATCGTTAATGTAAATTGCAAACAGCACTGGTTCCAGCACTGTTTCTTGTGGAACATAACTACCCACTTTTTGCCACTGTGAATAAGCTACACTTTACTACAACACTCTGCCTTCTGTCCTGAAGCCAGCCAGCCATTCATTCTGCTACTTGTCCCCTGACTCTGCATTATCTGACCTTGTTCATCAGTCTAATACATTACATCTACTGCATTATCATTCTCTGTTGGTTATGGATTGCAAAGAATGGGACTGAAATGAAAGCGGTCATCTCTAGTTCCCTGTTCCCTTCTGTCCTGAAGCCAGCCAGCCATTCATTCTGCTACTTGTCCCCTGACTCTGCATTATCTGACCTTGTTCATCAGTCTAATACATTACATCTACTGCATTATCATTCTCTGTTGGTTATGGATTGCAAAGAATGGGACTGAAATGAAAGCGGTCATCTCTAGTTCCCTGTTCCCTGCTCCCCTCACTCAGTCCAACTTACCTCCCTATGAACTTGCAGCACTCCGTTCTCTCCGATCCAACCATAACATTGTCATTAAACCTACTGACAAGGGTGATGCTGTTGTTGTTTCGCGAACCGACCTCTACCGTGTAGAGGCTGAATGGCAACTTTCTGACACCGCCTCCTACCTACCCCGCTGGACAATGCCCCCACTACAGAACATCAATCAATCTTTTCCAAGAATGTCACTGACCTCATCTCCTCTGGAGATCTTCTCGCCATGGCCGCCAACCTCAACCACACACAGCCCACTGCTGCTTCCTTCCCAAGATCCACAAACAGGACTGCCCTGGTAAACCAATCTTTGCAGCCGATTCTTGCCCCACAAAATTGATTTCTTCCTATCTCGACTCTATTTTTTCTCGGCTTGTCCAGTCCCTTTCCACCTACATTCGTGACTCTTCCGACACCCTCTGCCACTTCAACAGTTTCCAGTATCCCGGCCTGAATCATCTTCTTTTCATTATGAAAGTCCAATCCTTCTACACATCCACCCCCACCAGGACGGCCTTAAGCCGCTCCACTTCTTCCTTGAACAGAGTCCCAGCCAATCCCCATCCACCACCGCCCTCCTCCACTTAGCTGAACTTGTTCTCACATTGAACAACTTCTCCTTTGACTCCACTCAATTCCCCCAAATTAAAGGTGTTGCTATGGGCACCCACATGGGCCCTATCTATGCCTGCCTTTTCATGTGATATGTGGAACATTCTTTGTACTGGCCCTACTCAGTTCCCCTCCCTCAACTCTTCTTCCAGTACATTGATTACTGTATTGGTGCCGTTTCTTGCTCTCGCCCTGAACTAGATAATTTCTTTCACTTTTGCTCCAATTTCCACCTGTCCCTCACCTTCAGATATTCCATCTCTGACTCTTCCCTTCTCTTCCTCGAATTCTCTGTCTCCATTTCTGTGAAAAGGCTATCGACCAATATCGACACTTCTGCTTCTTAGGCAGTCCCTCGGGACTGAGGATTATTTGATTCTACATTAAAAATGAGTTCTCAGGAGATTGAGTCTAATGCGGGACCTTCAGTCTCTGTCACAGCTGGGGCAGACGGTGTTTGAAGGGGCTGGTGGGTGTGGTGTTTGGGTTGATGTGCGCTCCTTGCGCAGCTTGCACATGTCATAGAGTCATAGAGTCATAGAGTTTTACAGCACAGAAAGAGGCCCTTCAGCCCATCGTGTCTGCGCCGCCCATCCATCCCTGTCCAGTCTAATCCCATTTTCCAGCATTTGGTCCATAGCCTTGTATGCAATGGCATTACAAGTGCTCATCCAAATGCTTCTTGAATGTTGTGAGGGTTCCTGCCTCCACCACCCTTTCAGGCATTGAGTTCCACATTCCAACCACCCTCTGGGTGAAAAAGTTCCTCCTCAAATCCCCTCTAAATCTCCTGCCCCTTACCCTGAATCTATGCCCCCTTGTTATTGACCCCCCCACTAAGGGGAAAAGTTCCTCTTTATCTACCCTATCTATGCCCCTCATTATTTTGTACACCTCAATCAGGTCCCCCCTCAGCCTTCTCTGCTCCAAGGAAAACAACTCCAGCCTGTCCAGCCTCTCTTCATAGCTGAGGCGCTCCATCCCAGGTAAAATCCTGGTGAATCTTCTCTGCACCCTCTCCAAAGCAATCACATCCTTCCTATAGTGAGGCGACCAGAACTGCACACAGTACTCCAGCTGTGGCCTCACCAGCGTTTTGTACAGCTCCATCATAACCTCCCTGCTCTTATATTCTATGCCTCGGCTAATGAAGGCAAGTATCCCATATGCCTTTTTAACCACCTTTTCTACCTGCTCCGCTGCCTTCAGGGATCTATGTACATGTACACCAAGGTCCCTCTGACCCTCTGTACTTCCTAGGGTCCTACCACTCATTGTGTATTCCCTTGCCTTATTTGTCCGTCCAAAATGCATCACCTCGCACTTTTCAGGGTTAAATTCCATTTGCCACTTTTCCGCCCATCTGACCAACCCGTTTATATCGTCCTGTAGCCGGAGGCTTTCCTCCTCGCAATTTACCACCCCACCAATTTTCGTGTCATCTGCGAACTTACTGATCATACCTTTTACATTCTCATCCAAATCATTTATGTAGATCACAAACAATAAGGGACCCAGCACCGATCCCTGAGGTACCCCTCTGGACACAGGCTTCCAGTCACAAAAGCAACCTTCGACCATCACCCTCTGCCTCCTGCCACTCAGCCAGTTTAGGATCCAACGCGCCAAGGCACCCTGGATCCCATGGGCTCTTACATTCTTGACCAGTCTCCTATGCGGGACTTTGTCAAAAGCTTTACTGAAGTCCATGTAAACCACATCCACAGCATTTCCCTCATCCACCCCACTAGTCACCCCCTCGAAAAATTCGATCAGATTTGTTAGACATGATTTACCCTTGACAAACCATGTTGACTATCCCCGATTAATCCTTGCCTCTCCAAGTGGAGATTAATTTTGTCCCTCTGAATTTTTTCCAATAATTTCCCCACCACAGATGTTAGACTCACTGGCCTGTAATTCCCTGGTTTATCCCTGCTACCCTTCTTGAATAATGGTACTACGTTAGCTGTTCTCCAGTCCTCTGGTACATCCCCTGTGGCCAGAGAGGTTCTGAAAATTAGTGTCAGAGCCCGTGCAATCTCCTCCCTTGCCTCCCACAGCAGCCTGGGATACATCTCGTCCGGGCCTGGGGATTTATCCATTTTTGGCCCGCTAAAACCGCTAGCACCTCCTCCCTCTCGATGCTAATATGTTCGAGTATGTCACAGTCCCCTTGCCCGATTTCTATGTCTGCATCGTCTTTCTCCATAGTGAACACAGATGCAAAAAATTCATTTAAAACCCCGCCTACATCCTCTGGCTCTACACACAGATTGCCACTTTGGTCCCTAATGGGCCCTACCCTTTCCCTGGTTATCCTCTTGCCCTTAATATACTTATAAAATATCTTAGGATTTTCCTTTATTTTGCTCGCCAGTGTTATTTCATGGCCCCTCCTCGCCCTCCTAATTTCTTTTTTAAGTATGCCCCTGCACTTTTTATACTCCTCTAGGGCTTCTTCTGTCTTTCGTCTTTTGTAACTGCCAAAAGCCCCCCTTTTATTTCTAATGCATTTTTGTATATCCCTTGTCATCCAAGGTTCCCTTTGCTTGTTGGTCCCACCCTTGACCTTTACAGGAACATGTTGGCGTTGTACTCTCTCTATTTCCCTTCTGAAAGTCTCCCACTGTTTTGATGTGGGTTTTCCTATAAGCAGCTGCTCCCAGTCCACTTTGGACAGATCCTGCCTTATCATATTAAAATCGGCCTTCCCCCAATTTAGAACCCTTATTTCCGGGCCGTCTTTGTCTTTATTCCATGACCACCTTAAACCTCACCGAATTATGGTCACTGTCGCCAAAATGCTCTCCAACTGACACTTCCACCACTTGCCCGGCTACATTCCCCAGAATTAGGTCCAGTATCGCCCCCTCTCTTGTAGGACTTTCTACATGTTGGCTCAAAAAGCTCTCCTGGATGCACTTTAAGAATTCTGCACCCTCTAAGCCTTTCACACTCTCACTGTCCCAATTTATATTGGGGAAGTTGAAATCCCCCACTATTATTACCCTATTATTTTCGCACTTCTATGAGATTTGCCTACATATCTGTTCCTCTATCTCCCCCTGACTGTTTGGGGGCCTATAGTACACGCCCAGCAAAGTGCTTGCCCCCTTTTTGTTTTTAAGTTCTACCCATATGGCCTCATTAGAGGAACCCGCTAATATATCATCCCTCTTTACAGCAGTAATTGACTCCTTAATTAATATTGCAACACCCCCTCCCCTTTTACATCCCCTCTGTCTTGCCTGAAGATTCTATACCCCGGAATATTGAGCTGCCAGTCCTGACCCTCCCTCAACCATGCCTCCGTGATAGCAACAATATCGTACTCCCATGTGTTCAACAACAACTTCAGTTCATCCACCTTATTTGCAAGACTCCTTGCATTAAAATAAATGCCTTCCAGCCCTGCCATATTCTCTTTTGCCTTCACATATTTGCTCTGCCTTCCCAGCTGACTTGTTTTTCCCTCTGTATTTGGCCGTAAATCACCCCCTACTATAGCTCCACTCTGTACCCCAACCCCCTGCCAAGTTAGTTTAAACCCTCCCCAGCAGTGCTAGCAAACCTCCCCGCAAGGATATTGGTTCCCCCCTGGTTCAGGTGTAAACCGTCCGACTTGAACAAGTCCCACCTTTCCCAGAAGCAGACCCAGTGATCCAGGAAACTAAAGCCCCCCCCCTGCACCATCCCTTTAGCCACGCATTCATCTGTTCTATCTTCCTATTCCTATACTTACTAGCACGTGGCACCGGGAGTAATCCAGAGATTACAACCTTTGAGGTCCTGCTCCTTAATCCTTCACCTAGCTCCCTAAATTCTTGCTGCAGGACCTCATCCCTCTTTTTACCTATGTCGTTGGTACCAATGTGGACCACGACCACTGGCTGTTCTCCCTCCCCCTCCAGAATGCCCTGCAGCCGCTCAGTGACATCCTTGACCTTGGCACCAGGGAGGCAACAAACCATCCTGGATTCTCGTCTACGGCCACAGAAACGCCTATCTGTTCCCCTTACTATAGAATCCCCTACCACTATTGCTCTCCCACTCTTTTTCCCCCCTTCCAGGGCAGCAGGAGCACCCCCAGTGCCATGAAGTTGGCCGCTGCTGCCTTCCCCTGGTGAGTCATCCCCCTCAACAGTATCCAAAGCGCTATACTTGTTTGAAAGGGGGATGTCCGCAGGGGTTCCCTGCACTACATGCCTGCCTTTGTTGCTCCGCCTGATGGTCACCCCCTGTGCTGCCCTACCCTGAGGCGTGCACAACTCGCTAAACGTGTTATCCACGAGCCTTTCAGCATCGCGCATGCTCCAAAATTCATCCACCCGCAGCTCGAGCGCCGCAATGCGGTCTACAAGTAGCTGCAGCTGGATGCATTTCCCGCACACATGGTCATCAGGGACACTGGCAGCATCCCTGACTTCCCACATAGAGCAGGAGGAGCAGAGCACGGGTCTGAACTCTCCTGCCATGACTTACCCCTTTAACTACTTAAAAAATTTATTCAATACCCCAGTTACAGGTATGCACTAGGGCGCTTTATTTACCAACTATCCCCACTACACCACAGAAATTTAACACCACAGAATTCAAGCTTGTATTGAAAAAAGAGAAATACTCACCAATCAATCACCTACCTGCTCCCTTGTGACGTCACACACTGATTACTTTTTACCTCTCTCCCCGCTGCTGAGTTGGTATGCCTCGCCTCTCTCCGGTTTTTATACCGATCTCACCACACTGCTCCCGACTGGTCTCGGGCCTCGCTGGACGCCGGGTTTTCTCCCGAGCTCCTCCTCGCTGCTCCCGCTGGTCCCGACTGGTCTCGGGCCTCGCCTCTCTCCGGTTTTTATACCGGTCTCACCACACTGCTCGCGACTGGTCTCGGGCGTCGCTGGTCGCCGGGTTTTCTCCCGAGCTCCTCCTCGCTGCTCCCGCTGGTCCCGACTGGTCTCGGGCCTCGCCTCTCTCCAGTTTTTATACCGGTCTCACCACACTGCTCCCGACTGGTCTCGGGCCTCGCTGGTCGCCGGGTTTTCTCCCGAGCTCCTCCTCGCTGCTCCCGCTGGTCCCGACTGGTCTCGGGCCTCGCCTCTCTCCGGTTTTTATACCGGGCTCACCACGCTGCTCCCGACTGGTCTCGGGCCTCGCTGATCGCCGGGTTTTCTCCCGAGTTCCTCCTCGCTGCTCCCGCTGGTCCCAACTGGTCTCGGGCCTCGCCTCTCTCCGGATTTTATACCGGTCTCAGCACACTGCTCCCGACTGGTCTCGGGCCTCGCTGGTCGCCGGGTTTTCTCCCAAGCTCCTCCTCGCTGCTCCCGCTGGTCCCGACTGGTGTCTTCCACTTGCTTCTGCCAAAGTGACTCAAGCTGTTAGCCATGATAATAAATTGGCCCTTAGTGTTAGGTGGGATTAAATACGTGGGGTTACGGGGATAGGGCTTGGGTGGAATGGCTGTCGGTGTAGGGACCGGGTGCGAGGGTTTGGATGATCAGCCATGATCTCATTGAATGGTGGAGCAGGCTCGAAGGGCCGAATGGCCTACTCCTGCTGCTATCTTCTATGTTTCTATGTTCGGTGCATTCCCGGATGTTTCTCCTCCACTTTGTGTGATTTTGGACCAGGGATTCCGAGGTGTCGGTGGGGATGCGACACTTTTTCAAGGAGGCTTTGAGAGTGTCCTTGAAGTTTTCCTCTGCCCACTGTCGAAGTCTCGACTCCCGAGTAAGACTCTTAAACACAAAGTTTCATTAAAGGCAGGCTTTATTTGCTTGCAAGGGAAGAGTTGTGTAGGCAAAGGCTACATCAGACCTCTTCAAAGTAATACAGAAATTGTAACATATTTATACAGTAAAAAGCAAAACAGGCTTTCTATGTCACATGACCTAGTATTGAATCATAACTGATTACAAAGGCACAGACCTTGCGAATTATTGAAACAACCTATTCCGGGCTGCGTTAGAATAACGAACAGAAATACCTTTGGGATAAGATTAATTAATCCTTTATTATGGGATCTCTCTGTTCCTTCTGTTCTCTCACTGTACCAACTGGGCCCGTGGGCCGATATTTAACTTATCATGTCCCTGGCTGTTTGTTTGGTAACTGAGGCTCCTTGTTAAGCTTGTCACAGATAAGGAGTATGTATGTCTCATCCCCTTGCCTTTAGTGAATCATGCTGTTGGCCATTTGAGTTTTATTCTATGCCTAGGAAGCCATTTTGTGTCTAAGTGAGAAACTGTACTTCCACATTCTTCCCTTTTGTCCTTACTAGGACAACATAACTGAAATTAACCTCTTCTTATCGGTCCTCGTACTAAATTTAAATTTTAGCCAAGGATACCGACTTCTTTTCCGTTTGGAACCATCCCCGGGATTTACCTGTATTGATGGTTGACCTTGTTTAAGATCGTCTTTCTTCTCTGTCTATTCTTAGTGTTTGGGCGTGTGTTTTTGTAGGGTTTAATTATGTTTGATTTGATTTCAGGTTTATGTCTTTGTATTTCTGCAGCTTATATTAGCCTGCAGTGTTCTAATTTCCCTGCAGCTTATACTAGCCTGCAGTTCTAATTTTCCCTGCAGCTTATATTAGCCTGCAGATCTACTGCCACTATGCACTTTCTAAAAAACAGCAGTTTATAGAGGAGGACTAATTCATGGCCCACACAGTTTATAACTAACCTGTGGGGTTCTCCTAAGCACAAGTGCTTCTATATAAGCCCCCAAAGTGCGGACCAAGTGATATACAAAGTCGACGACACTGGCTTGTTGTTGAAAGAAGTCCTCTCTCCTTTTCCTAGCCTGCAGTTCCCATTTAAATGGAAAATGTGTTTTGCAGAAAGAGGGGAGCATGTGGAGTCTATATATGTATATATTTGTCTAAGTTTTCTAATCCCTATAATTGTATTTTATTCAATCATCTCAGTTCCTCATCTAGGGGACCATTCTTTTCCTCTACTGACTTTACTTCTCTCTGTATCATCATATTCATCGCAGGCAAGGCTGCCTTGCCCAACCTATTGCAACAACACTTAATCGTTGTGACAAACAGAGCAATGCATACTATCAGCGCTATCACTATTACTAGTCCATGCAATAATATTTGTCCTACTGATCCCAGCCACCCTCCCAATATCCAATCAGCCCAGCCTTGGTTCTTTGGGTTTTCATACTGACTTACTGCGTCTAGCATATTCGTAAGACATGTACAAAAAGTATTCACGTGTAATTCTCGTTTCTTTCGGGATCTTTCCCCATCTCCTTGGCATTTTAGACTCAGTAGTCCGATTAGTATACAAAATATAAGTAACGCCTTCATTGTTAGAGTCTTCCAAAAAGTCAATTGTCTTTATTCGGCGCCTTCTTGCAGTGGGCTGCGTGAATCCAGGAAGATCTTTCCTTGACTTTTCTGGCTGTGTTCGTTGTTAGGAGCACTTGATATGGTCCTTCGAAGCGTGGTTGCAGACCGTGCTTTCTTTTAAAAACCTTCACGTAGACGTCGTCTCCTGGTTCCAAGTCGTGGCACTTTCCCTCTGCTGGACTCGTTTGAGCTTCCTTTACCTGTTGGTGAAAGCTGGAAATACATTTAGTTAATGCAATGCAATAATTTAGCATAGCCTCGTCCATTTTATGAATGTCCATTTGTTTCACCGTAAATGGTGCTGAGAATGGCAGTCTTAGGGGTCGTCCCATAACAATCTCATGTGGAGAAAGTCCATTTGTCCTGTTAGTTGCTGCTCGCATTATCATCAATGCTAAGGGTAATCGTTCGACCCATTTAAGTCCAGTTTCATTGCAAAGTTTAGAAAGTTTATTCTTCAGCACTCCATTATGTCTTTCCACCAGTCCTGCGGATTGTGGATGATAACTGCAGTGAAGATGCTGGTTAATCTGCAAAGCTTTACATAGTTCTTTTATAATTGCTCCAGTGAAGTGTGATCCTCTGTCGCTTGAAAGCTGCATAGGTATTCCAAACCTTGGTATGATTTCTTTTAACAAGCACTTTGCTACTGTTACAGCATCATTATTTTTACATGGGAAAGCTTTGACCCATCTTGAAATCATATCTATAATTACTAACACATATTTAAATCCTAAACATGGAGGTAATTCAATAAAATCCATTTGTAAATGTACGAAAGGGCCTGGTGGATTTGGGTGGGAGGCAGCCTGTACTTTCTCTGTCTTGCCTGGATTCATTTCCTGGCAAATGGTGCACCTTTCACGAATTTGTTTTGCAATTGCCCAAATACCTGGTGCATTCCATGTTTGATTAACATAGTCTGCCATCCCCCCTTTGTCCGCATGCGTGAAAACATGAATGCATCGGGCAATCCATGGAAGTAAAGACTTTGGAGCCACCATGCGGCCGTCATGGTGAACCCATACTCCTTCAGGCATTTTAAAGCAAAAATCCCTTGCCCAACTTAACGCTTCGTCCGAGTTAGCCTGTGACTGAAAGGCTAAAACATCATTAATAGAAGGTGGGTCATTATCTGATTTCTGTTGACGCAAAACAAAGGCTGAGACCTGTGGCCCTGTATCTGACAGAGTGGCTGATTTAGCAGCTCTATCTGATCGCTCATTACCCAAGGATATCTGATCCTGCCTACCTGTATGAGCCTGACATTTAATAACTGAAATCTTAGTGGGACACACTAGAGCCTTCAAAAGATTATTGATTTGTTCAGCATTCTTAATAGTTGATCCTGAGGAAGTTAGAAATCCCCTTAATTTCCAGATCTGTCCATAATCGTGAGCAACTCCAAAAGCATACCTTGAGTCGGTATAAATGTTAACAGTTTGATGAGTAGCCAATATAAAAGCTCTGGTAAGAGCGAAGAGTTCTGCTTGTTGCGCTGAAAATGATTGAGGTAGTGAGAGCCCTTCCACAACTGAATGATCATCAGAAACGGCATTCCCAGCCTTAGTTGATCCCTTGTCATCCCTAAGGGCCGATCCATCTACGTAGAATACCAAGTCACTATTAGGAACAGGAGTTTCAGATAGATCTGTTCGGGGCTTGGTAGCTAACTGGGTAACCGTGTCACAGCAGTGTGGGATTCCATCCTCTTCTGTTGGTAGCAGCGTGGCTGGATTCAAAACTGAGCATCTTTGAATTATGAGATTGGAGTTGTATAACAGTTCAACCTCATATTTGCTGCTACAGGCTGATGTTAGATGCTGAGTGGCGTATTTTGATAACAGAACTTCTACTGAATGTGGTACAAACAAAGCAGTTTGGTGATTAAGCGTGATGCCTTGAGCCTGTTGTACAGCGTAATAGGCAGCAGCTAAAATTGGCAGGCATCCAGGCAGGCCGCATGCAACGGGATCCAATTGAGTAACTGTCTATTATAGTCGTGTCTTTTCCCGTGCCTTCATAAATGGCAGTGCAATGCAGATTCATGTGCCAGCTGTTCTTGTAAAAGGCACATAGTACATCTATCGGTCGGAACGTGTATCTGCAGTCCCTTTTCTGGACAAATTATTGTTGCCTGCATTTTGCACAACAAGTCTCTCCCTAAAAGGTTCATGGGGGCGTCGTCTGATAACAAAAAAGCATGTTGGCCAGAAAAATTATCTGCTCATATTTGTAACGGTTGTGACCATGTCAGAGTCTGTGAGACACCAGAATGTCCTATGCAGGTAACATCCTTGTCAGTGCATGGAATTCCTGCAGCGTATTGTTTTGTCAATAGTGAGGTTGTGGCTCCTGTGTCGACAAGAAAAGGGGCTTTCTTGCCTTGCATATTTATGGATAGATATGGCTCATCTCTAGAATTTAGTGATACTAAGGGTAAGTGCAGGAGGTGGGTAACGTCTGAGGCTGCGTCTCTGCATCATGCTGAATAATTTTGCACTGGCATTCCGGATTGTCCTTCTGTATTTTGAGTTTCCCAGGGGTTCCCTGTTGTAAAACCTGCCTGCGGACGAGTGTGAACCTGGGATTGGGTATTTACATTGTTTGGGGCACCTCCCCATCCTTGATTCTGCTGCTTGGGGAACGGGCAGTCGGACTTCCAGTGTCCGATCTGACCACAATTAAAGCATGAGCTTATATTTCCTCCTCCGTTCCACTGGCCCCTGCCACCACCACCTCTACCCCTGCCTCTGAATCTGCCTCTGTTATACCCTCTACCTCGTGCCCTGTTTTGACCCTGGTAGTAAATAGTAGTCTGGGCGGTCGGGGCTGGAGAAGCTGCCTGCTCCATTAACAACAAAAAAATGTTACTCTTTTGACCTTTATTCCTTTCCTGTATTCCTTTCAAGATTTGTGTCAATTCAGGAATGGTTTTATGTCTCCAGTCAAGGCAAACTAAAGTCAACGGTTCCTTAAGTTCTGTTCTGAGGCCGTTTACAAGGGCATTAATTAAAGGGATTTGGTAATTTTCTTTTGTCAAAACCGAATGCTGTTCCATAACTGCTTCCATTCTTTCTATATAATCCTCAACGTCTTCATCCCTTTTCTGAGTTGTCTCAATTATCTTATCTAGTGTTGTTTATATTCTCCTGACTTACAGCACTGGGGTCGGGTGATTCACCACCTGATATACCTAACAATTCGTCCAATGAAAAGCGACGAGTTAGGAAAGTAACTATAGGTTTTTATTGACTAAATAACAGAGCACACCCTCATGGGTGATCGGATCCGACAAGGAGGAATACCAGCCAGTCGACTACCTTTATACCTGGGCAGGTAGGTGGAGCCATGGGCGGAGTTAGTGATGGTCAGCCCAGGTATAACATTGTGACAAGAGGCGACCTCGTATAGTGATACAACAGTGAGAACAGTGAGAACAATATTACAGTGATAACTATAGTGTAACGATAGTGAACGATAAAAGTGGTTTACCACATTCACCCCTTCTTTAGATTTGAGTCCGGCGGGGTGAAGTGTACTACCAGTTCTGGTATGTCAGTCTGTCCGGAGGCCTCGTAAGCCTCTCCGATCTTCGCAGCGGCGGTTTTGCATTATCCGGTGTTAATGCTGGTGTCTGCGTGGTCGGCGAAGGCTCGTGGGGTTCCGGCATGCCGTCTACTGGGCTGGAATTGGGGGGGTGGTGGGGGGGGTAAAGGTGGTGTCTCCGGAGTGCCCGAGGGTGCGTGGTCTCTTAAGGAGACAGTATCCTCCCGCCCATCTGGGTAAGCCACGTAGGCGTACTGGGGGTTGGCGTGCAGGAGGTTCACCATCTCGACCAGGGGGTCCGTTTTATGGGCCCTCACGTGCTTTCGCAGCAGGACGGGCCCCGGAGAGGTCAGCCAGGTTGGTAGAGTGGTTCCCGTAGTCGACTTCCAGGGGAAAACAAACATTCGTTCATGGGGGGTGGCGTTAACGGCAGTGCAAAGTAGTGACCGGATGGAATGCCGCGCTGTCGGGAGGACTTCCTACCAGCGGGAGTTTGGGAGGCCCTTAGACTTTAAGGCTAAGATGATGGCCTTCCAGACAGTCGCGTTCTCTCTTTCCACCTGGCCGTTCCCATCGGGGGTTGTAGCTGGTGGTCCTGCTTGCTGCAATACCTCTCGCTAGTAGGAACTGGCGGAGTTCCTCGCTCATGAAGGATGAGCCCCGGTCACTATGTGTATAGTTCAGGAACCCGAACAAGGCGAAGAGTTCGTTCAGGCATTTAATGACCGTGGTACTGGTCATTTCTGGGCAGGGGAAGGCAAAGGGGAAACGGGAGTACTCATCAACGAAGTTGAGGTAGTACACATTACGGTCGGATGACGGTAGGGGCCCCTTAAAGTCGATGCTCAGGCGCTCGAAGGGGCGGGTGGCCTTGATCAGGCTTGCTTTGTCCGGCCTATAGAAGTGCGGTTTGCACTCGGCACAGGTCTGGCAGTTCCTGGTCATGGTCCTGACCTCCTCGATGGAGTAGGTCAGGTTGCGGGCCTTAATGAAATGGTAAAGTCTGGTGACCCCGGGGTGGCAGAGGTCGTTGTGGAGGGTCTGAAGTCTATCAATATGCGCGCTGGTGCATGTAATTCGTGAAAGAGCATCAGGGGGTTCGTTCAGCTTACCTGGCCGGTACAAGATCTCATAATCGTAGGTGGATAGATCGATTCTCCACCTCAAGATCTTGTCATTCTTGATTTTGCCCCTCAGCTTGTTATTAAACATGAAAGCGACCGAACGCTGGTCGGTGAGGAGGGTAAATCGTTTGCCTGCCAGGTAATGCCTCCAGCGTCGTACCACCTCCCCGATCGCCTGGGCTTCCTTCTCGACCGACGAGTGTCGGATCTCAGGGCCCTGTAGGGTCCTTGAGAAGAAGGCCACCGGCCTCCCCTCCTGGTTAAGCGTAGCGGCTAGGGCGAAGTCGGATGCATCGCTCTCCACTTGGAAGGGGATGGACTCATCCACTGCGTGCATTGTGGCCTTGGCTATGTCTCCCTTAATGAGGGAGAAGGCCGCGCACGCCTCCTCCATGAGGGGGAAGGATGTGGACTTCATGAGGGGTCTGGCTTTGTCCGCATAATTGGGCACCCATTGGGCATAGTAGGCGAAGAGTCCCAGGGTTCTCTTAAGTGCCTTAGGACAGTAGGGGAGGGGTAGCTCCATGAGGGGGCGCATTCTTTCGGGGTCGGGGCCGATGACTCCGTTCTCTACTACACAGCCGAGGATAGCAAGGCGTGAGGTGTTAAACACACATTTCTCCTTATTGTAGGTGAGGTTCAGCCGTTGGGCCGTACGGAGGAATTTCTCCAGATTCACATCATGGTCCTGCCGGTCGCGGCCGCAGATGGTGACGTTATCTAGATAAGGGAACGTGGCCTGCAGTCCGTTCTGGTCGACCATCCGGTCCATCTCCCTTTGGAAGACCGACACCCCGTTGGTGACACCGAAGGGGACCATAAGGAAGTGGTAGAGGCGCCCGTTCTCCTCGAAGGCGGTATACTGGCGGTCCTCCTGGCTGATAGGGAGTTGGTGGTAGGCCGACTTAAGGTCGATGGTCGAGAATACTCCGTATTGAGCAATCTGATTGACCATGTCAGATATGCGGGGAAGGGGGTATGTGTCCAGCTGTGTGTACCTGTTTATGGTCTGGCTGCAGTCGATGACCAAGCGATTTTTATCGCCGCTCTTAACGACCACGACCTGGGCACGCCAGGGGCTGCTGCTCCCCTCGATGATGCCCTCTTTCAGGAGGCGCCGCACCTCATAGCTAATGAAGGCCCTGTCCCCGGCGCTGTACCGCCTGCTCTTGGTAGCGACGGGTTTGCAGTCGGGGGTTAGGTTAGCGAACAGGGAAGGTGGCGGGACCTTGAGGGTGGATAGGCTGCAGGTGTTACGCGGTGGGCGGTTTAACATCCACTGGTTGTCGACTGTGAGTGGGGGGAGGGGTCCACCGTATGCTAGGGTGACACTTTGGAGGTGGGATTTGAAGTCCAGCCCTAGTAGGACGGCAGTGCAGAGCTGGGGAAGACGAGGAGTTTAAAGATTTTATACTCCGCACCCTTAACCGACAGGGTCACAAAACAGTAGCCGCTGATGTCCGTGGCGTGGGACCTTGATGCCATCGAGATTCGGTTGCGCATTGGCAGGACGGGGAGGGAGTAGTGGCTCACCGTGTCTGGGTGGATGAAGCTCTCCGTGCTTCCGCTGTCGAACAGGCAGGTCGTGGCGTGGCCGTTTACTTTGATGTCCATCATCGACTTGGACAGGTGATGTGGGCGGGTTTGATCCAGAGTGACGGAGGCTAGTGTGTAGCTGAGCGAGTCGTTGTCGTCTGCGGGTGAGGCGGTCGTCGGGTCTGGAGGCACGGTGGCAGTCGAGCGTGGTGGGTAAAATGGCGTCTCCCACGAGGTTGGACAAAATGGCTGCCCCCATAACACACATGAGGCACTATTGGGGTCGGTTGCCTTGATCAAAGATGGCCGCCCCCATGACTCACGTGTGGGGATGCTGGCCTCTGTTGCCTTGAAGGAAGATGGCCGCCCCCACAGTTCGCATGAGGCACTGCTGGCCTCTGAAGATCCACTTCTGCAGGCGTTAGCAAGGTGGCCTTTCTTCCTGCAGGTTGGGCAGGTGGAGTTCCTAGCTGGGCAGCGCGACCTCGGGTGTTTCTCCTGGCCGCAGAAAAAGCAGCCGCGGGGGTCCGATGTTGGAGCCGGTACCGGGGGTGGCGGTCCCGATCGGGTCCGGGACGCCGACGCTGAGGTAGGTCCCGGGGGCAGCGCGGTGAAGGGTATTGCGGTAGGGGTCGGGCCCGAGTCCCAGGGTCGCGAACAGTACCTGGAGAACGCCTCCTGGTCCCGATGGGCCACCTCCAGGGAGAGAGCGAGGGCTGCAGCTTTGTCCAGGTCGAGGTCCTTTGCTTCCAGTAAACGTTGCCGTGAGTAGTCGGACCGTAGGCCTTTCACGAAGTCATCGCGGACGTTGTCTTCCGTATTTTCTGCAGACGTTACTGCTTTAAAGTTACAGTCTCTGCCGAGTGCTTGTAGCATCCGTAAAAATTCCTCCACCGGCTCCCCTGGCAGTTGCGGGCGGGACCTTAGGAGGTGCCTGGTATACATGGGGTTTACCGGGGTTTGGTACTGTCTTTTCAGCCGGTTGATGGCGTCCTCGTATGTTTTAAGGTCCCGGATGAGCGCGAATACTTTAGTGCTCAGTTGGCCATTCAGAACTCTTAGCTTGGATCTCTGAGGCACGTTGGACTCTTCCAGGTAGGCTTCAAAGCAGCCCAGCCAGTGATCGAAGTCGAGGGCTGCTTTTGCTGCCCGTGGATTTAGATCCAGGTACGGTGGCCTGAGGGCTCGCAGCCAAGCCGGCTGTTGTGATTGTTGTGGCTCGGCGTCTGAAGGCTGCTGTGGCTGTTGTGGTGGGGCGTCTGGATGAGACATCTTAAAATTTAGTCAATAAAATTGATATACCTATCAATTCGTCCAATGAAAAGCGACGAGTTAGGAAAGTAACTATAGGTTTTTATTGACTAAATAACAGAGCCCACCCTCATGGGTGATCGGATCCAACAAGGAGGAATTCCAGCCAGTCGACTACCTTTATACCTGGGCAGGTAGGTGGAGCCATTGGCGGAGTCAGTGATGGTCAGCCCAGGCATAACAGTGTGACAAGAGTCGCCCTCGTATAGTGATACAACAGTGAGAACAGTGATAACAATATAACAGTGATAAGTACAGTGTAACGACAGTGAACGATAAAAGTGGTTTACCACACCACCCGCTGCGCCTTGTTGTTGCACTTCGTATTCAGGAGGCGGGGCTGGTCTTCTGAACCACCCCTGATCCTCGTCTTATTTTTGTTCTCAATTTTTTCTCGCTAATATGCTGCGTTCCTTACGTTTTTCTGCTTCCCTTTTCCAATCTGAGATGGCAGACCAATTTACTGACTTTGCACCCCATCTCCTTGGGTCTCTGCCTGCAAGGCAGTTTTCTAGGCACGTGATTCTGTCTAGATTAAATGTACCATCCACGGGGAAAGGGTGTCTGTCTTTCTTGGTCCATCTAGCCCACTTAGGTAAATCATTTATGGATATCTGACCATAGTAGGTAAAGACATAAGAAGCGGGAGTTCCTTTTTTTTTCTGGGATCTTGCTCTGTGCAGCTCCCATCTTAGTTTGTATGTTTTTTTTTAACTTGGCTCTCTTCTTCTAGATCGCAAGTTTCACCCCTTACCCCCTTACGACTATTACTGACTGTCCAAAAGACCATAAGTGATGAAAAATAACAAATAATAACAACAGTCAAAGAAATGATAAGCAATGCAGCTGGCCAAACAGGCAAACAGACCAAATATTCAGACATTTATCTTATAATTTAAACTAAACAAATAGTCAATTCTCAGTTTGCGTTGTACGCCACTACAAGCTGAGTCCTTAACGTTTAACTTATACTTTATGTGAGAGTTTTAGAACAATATAGAATCCTTATGCTTTAATGCGAGGGGCTTGAACCCTCGTAGAAGGTATCTCAACGGAGAATAATCCTGAGCCTGATAATACAGATCTTAAAAAATTACAGTGACAATTCTCAAACGATACTTTCTGCCGCGGGACTCAGCCCCGGCTCAAGGGACCCACCCTTGATCAAGGGACCCACCCTTGATACTGCAGTTTTAACTTCGTACCTTATCTGTTTGGGACTCAGCCCTGTCGACTTTCCTCTTGCCTTCTTTGCCCAATACTTTTTCTTTAAAGACTTGAGTTGCCAGTATTCTCCTCCATTCAGTGGTCAACAATAAAAGAAGCAAAAGTTACAGGATTCAACTCAAGTCTAAAACATGAGTCTTAACTAGATCGCAGTACTCCCGTCAGAAGAAACAGACCACAGCAACTTAATATCTAATGAGAAATCCTTTTATGTGATAAAGCTTCACTGTGGCCATTCAGGATCTATCATTAGAGATTCACGATGTCCTTGTCCGTGACTTACCGAAAGGCAGCAAGCGAGCTCGGTGGAACCTCCAAGTAATACTGTCAAAGACTCGACTCCCGAGTAAGACTCTTAAACACAAAGTATCGTTAAAGACAGGCTTTATTTGCTTGCAAGGGAACAGTTGTGTAGACAAGGGCTACATCAGACCTCTTCAAAGTAATACAGAAATTGTAACATATTTATACAGTAAAAAGCAAAACAGGCTTTCTATGCCACATGACATAGTATTGAATCATAACTGATTACAAAGGCACAAACCTTGCGAATTATTGAAACAACCTATTCCGGGCTGCGTTAGAATAACGAACAGAAATACCTTTGGGATAAGATTAATTAATCCTTTATTATGGGATCTCTCTGTTCCTTCTGTTCTCTCACTGTACCAACTGGGCCCGTGGGCTGATGTTTACCTTATCATGTCCTTGGCTGTTTGTTTGGTAACTGAAGCTCCTTGTTAAGCTTGTCACAGATAAGGAGTATGTATGTCTCATCCCCTTGCCTTTAGTGAATCATGCTGTCGGCCATTTGAGTTTTTATTCTATGCCTAGGAAGCCATTTTGTGTCTAAGTGAGAAACTGTACTTCCACACCACCTGGGGCTCTCTTGCCATGTTGTAGCTCTTGAGTAGAGCACTTGTAGTCAGAGTCTCGTATTGGGCATGCGGACAATGTGACCCATCCATCGGAGCTGATCGAGCGTGGTCAAAGCTTTGATGCTTGGGATGTTGACCTGAGCGAGAACAATGACACTATAAGCCCACTGACTCCCACTGCCACCTTCAATTTATTTCCTCCCACCCCGCTTCCTATAAGGACTGTATTCCATTCTCCCACTTTTTCCATATCCGCCATTGGTGTGACGATACAACCTTCCATACTAGTGGAAGCTTCTGGTATGTCTACATTTTTTCTCAACCGAGGATTCCCCTCTACCATGGTTGACATGGCCCTCGACCATGTCCATTCCATTTCCCGCACTTCCGCTCTCACACCTTCCCCTCCCTCGCAGAACCATGATAGGGGTCACGTTGTCCTCACCTGTCACCCCAGCAGCATCCACATTCAATGGATCATCTGCCACCCTTCTGCCACGTCCAGCATGATCCCACCAACAAACACATCTTCCCCATCCCAACACTTTCAGCATTCCGAAGGGACCACACCCTGCGCAACACCCTGGTCCACTCCTCTATCACCCCAACACCCCTTCCCCTTCGCCTGGTACCTTACCATGCAAGCGCAGGAGATGCAACACCTGACCTTTTACCTCCTCACTTCCCACCGTCCATCGCCCAAAACACTCCTTCCAGGTGAATCAGCGATTTCCTTGTCCTTCTTACAATTTAGTTAGTGTATTCACTGCTCACGATGTGGTCGCCTCTACATTTGTGACCAAAGCAGATTGGGTGACAGTTTTGCGGAATACCTAGAATCATAGATCATAGAATCATAGAAAGTTACAGCACGGAAGGAGGTCATTTCGGCTCATCGGGTCCGCGCTGGCCAACAAGGAGCTATCCAACCCAATCCAACTTCCGAGCTCTTGGACCATTGCCCTGCAGGTCAGAGCATCCCAAATAAACATCCAGGTAGTTTTAAATATGGTGAGGATTCCTGCATCAACCACCCTTTCATGCAGTGAGTTCCAGACCCCCACAATCGTCTGGGTGAAGAAATTTCCCCTCAAATCCCCTCTAAACCTTCCACCAATTACTTTAAATCTGTGCCCCCTAGTTTTTGACCACCCTGTTAAGGGAAATAGGTCCTTTCTATCCACTTTATCTATGCCCCTCATAATTTTATACACCTCAATAAGGTCTACCCTCAGCCTTCTCTGTTCCAAGGAAAACAGACGTAGCCTAATCAGTCTTTCATCATAACTAAGATTCTCTACTCCCGGCAACATCCTTATAAATCTCCTGTGTATCCTCTCTAGTGCAGTCACATCTTTCCTGTAATGTGGTGACCAGAACTACAGGCAGTACTCTAGCTGAAGCTTAACTAGTGTTTTTTTTAATTCGAAGCACAAACCCCCTGGTCTTATATTCTATTCCATGGACAATAAATTCAAGCATTCCGTATGTCTTCTTAACCACCTTCTCTACCTGGCCTGCTACCTTCAGGGATCAGTTGATCTGCTCTCCAAGGTCACTTTGTTCTTCTACACAACTCAGTTTCCTACCATTTAATGGCCCAGTAATTCCGTTCCAAACGCGTGAGTACAGTCGGGGTACTCACGCGTCTGGCCGGAGGAAACGCCGGTTGTCAGCATGCACAGTGCATGCGGGGAAAACCGGCATTTCCTGTCCTCTGAACGAAGGGGTTCAGAGGCACAGCGTGTGCGACTGCACAGGCAGCGCGTGCGCAGTGAACTTCATCGATTTCATTCATGGATTCAGTGAGGGTAAGTCCTGACAACTTGGAAATGAAAAAAGCAGGAGTAAAGCTATCGAGAAGCTGCGGAGGAAGAAGTCTGTCATCGTGGAGCTTCTGAAAGTCATTCTATTCCTGTTTGGGAAAGGGAGGAAAGTTATTTTAAGAAAGGCTGAGGTAAGTTTAAAAAATTTTTTTGTTTAAAACGGTTTTTCAGTAATGTAGGTAGAAGGAGCAATTGTGGCTGTTGTGGACAAGGCCTCATTGAATTTATTTTTATAAAATGTGAAATTTACTGTTTTAAAAATAATAAAATGCTTAAAAAATGACATTGTCATCAGTAATATTTATTAAGTATGTATGTATTCCATTAAGGATGTGCATTTATGTATGTATTCCTTTCAGTACGTGGATGAATGTATTTATGTAATGATGAATTTCTGCAAATGTAATTTATTAGAAAAGGGTCTGTGCCTGTGATATTCATCAGGCGGGAAGGATGTGTTTGCAAGCCGTTAAAGCATGCTTCCTGGCATAGGCCGAGTTGATGTTATAGGCACTCAGTTTATTAAAATAACTGCAACAACTATTTCCATTTACTCCGAACAGCTACATCTGTGTGAGGAGTAGTCCTGTGATACAACCATGCACATGCGTCTACACGTCAAGTGGTGGAGAGGACAATAGGAGTTCTGATATCACGCTTTTGGTGTCTGGATAGGTCAGGGGGGATCTTGCAGTACTCTCATCAGAAAGTGGCAAGGATTGTGCTGGCCTGTTGTGCTTTGCACAACCTTGCCCTGCAGGAAGGACTGACCCTTAACAATGAGGAACAGCTGCCTGTTGAAATGGAGGATGAAGGCGATGTCAATGTGTATGCTGCCAGGCCTCATGGGGAGGAACCCAGTGCCGCCGAATCTAAGGCTGCTCGTGAACTGCTGGTAGCCAACACCTTCACGCAGTAGTTACGCCCTGTAACTACCCCTCCCCCCGCAAGGCAAAGACAGAAGCAGACACATATTGAAGTGAAACTGTGACCTTTTATTGCATAATCAAAAACTTTTCAGATTCAGTTTCAATGTATAAAGTGAATAACTTGTAAATTTTAAGTAACAGTTATGAACTTTAAAAACATTTATGGACAGGAACTGTGAGGAAGTGTTATTGGAAAGAGTTCACTTTTACTTGTCTGTCTTTCTTTCTTTGTTCAAGGATGTTAATGACCTATTTTATGCAATTTAATAATGTTAACGTTAACAATTTTGAAATCACTTTGTAAACAGGTTTAACTCATTTGTGTTTGATTCTTAGTGAAATTACAAAAATTAAGATGCTAACTACCTCTTTTACCGTTTTCAAACATGTGCAAAATGGTGACTGTTAGAAAAGTAAGAGTAAACATTTTAGAGTAACTTTTACTTTCTTACTGCAATACAGACAATCAAAGTGCAAACTAGCTATTTTATAATTTTATAACATTTGTTGTAAAAGTTTTTGAAGTTAAATAAATTTTTAAATTCTTTCAACATTGATAACTGGGTGTACTGCTGAAACGATATGGTTACCTATCCTTTCCTGCATAAATAAACACTTGAATTTTAATATGTAAGAAACATTTAACATTTAAATAAATGAAAAATATAACTATTTAACGATTTGCCAACTGGCCTGTGCGACTGAGGGTTGAAGGTGGCGGAGTGAGCTGAAGGTGACACTCTAACGTTTCCTGCGCCTTTTCACTGCCCGTGACTGGAGCCCTCCAGATCTATTTGCAAGGGCCCTGTCAGATTGTTCCTGCTCTTCAGCAGCGGCTTGAGGAAAGGGTTGTTGCTGAGGCAATTCTACGCTGCCCTGCATCATGACTGGCGCAGCTGCTGGCTCCTGGGACCAAAGTGGCTCTGCACTGTGACGTTGAGGAGATTGCTGAGGTCATCATCAGTGAAGTTCTGAGTTCTTTTAATCACGTGAAATGTGCTCATTCCAGCCATTTCACTTTGCTAATTAACTGAAAAGAATTAATAGAATGTTTTCAAGGCTTTAATAAAGGCTTAAATAGCTTCAATTCTCTTTAAAACTATCTAAGAGTCATCAAAATCATTTAAACGTTTTTAAAATTTTATAAAAGTTCACAAAACATTCATAAAATAGCAGATAACCTACTTTCCCTGCAGCTGAGTAACTACAAAGTCCTCTGCAGCTGCTTGGAAAGATTGGGGGCGTGTCCTATTACAATGAGTCCTTAAGGGGCGTGTCTCAGTTGCACAGCGCGCTGCAGGCTTCACGCTGGCTGCACTCCTGGGCGGCGTGACGTCATACGCTGCCCGGGATTCTTCTCTTTCAAAAAGGAATTCCAGGCGTCCCTGCAGGTGAACGGCAGGCGCGTCGGGTAAGTGCAGATCGGGGGCTTGCACGCGCGGCAAGCCCCCGATCCGAATTCCTGCCCCAATGTGTAATCCCTTTCTGAACCTCCGTTCAGTGCGCAAGCATGACCACGAGCTTCGGATCGCCTGTCACTATAATCTCTGCTCCCCTCCCACTCTGACCTCGCCTGTTACACTGTTCCAAGGAAGCTCAACATAATTTCGAGGAACAGCACCACATCTTTCTTTTAGGCACTTTACAGCCTTCTGGATTAACATCCAGTTGAACAATTTCAGGCTGTAAATTGGCCCCTGTATTTCTTTATATTTTTTAATTTGTTCTCATGTTTCCTCACATGGTAACTGTTCCTGTTGCTGCCATCATCATTCACACCTCATCTGGAGCCATCTCTTATTTGTTAACTTGTCCCATTACCTCTCCTTTTGACTTTCACCATCATCCTTGTGTCAGTCAATCTCTCCTGCCTTCCATCCTATCATAGAACTTCCCTTTCGTCTTTCCTCCCCTCCTTCCACCCCTGCTTAAAAATAACTCTTTCCCTAATTGGTTCCATTTCTGACGAAGGGTTCGACCCGAAATGTTGAATCTGCTTCACTCTGCTCGATGCTGCCTGCCCTGCGGAGTATGTCCAGTATTTTCTGTTGTTACTGAAATGAACACAGTCACGGTGTTTAATCACTCATTATTACGATTAGCTTGTCTTGCATCCGCGTGGCCTAATCGACAAGGCGTTCAAATCCTGATGTTATCAGAAGATTGCAGGAAGGAGTCCTGCTGCGGTCGTCTTACACACTTTTTAATTCTTGTTCAGCACATAAAACCAAACCGCGTTTCCAATCATTTCCTTCCAAACATTGCAGGGCTCTTCATTAAATGTATTATTTTTCGTGCTGTTCTGTGTGTATATTCCTCACTGGGCTTTGCAAATGTTTTCCAACAAATCCACAATATCTAATTAATGCCGATAAATTATGAGTGCTTCCCATTGGAACAACAGCTTTGCATTAATCAGTGTAATAAAGTGCAGTGGGGGGAATTCTGATCAGTTTCGGGGCCAATGATCTTTACAGGGAGCCGATGAAAGAAAATAAAGAAATTGAAGCAGAATCGCTGGGAACATGGTTCCAATCTTGGCAGGGTTTGTAAGTCCACTGCCTTAAGCACTCGGCCGTCGCAGCGGCGCAATAGCAATGCTTCAATATTGGAATGGCCGGTGCAAAATATCAGACAATTGCTGGCACAATATATTTGGGAGGAAGTTTTGTGACAGCAAAACAGAGGCCTGGTTAGGCCACTGTGTACAGTTCTGCACACTGCTCCCTAGAAAGGATATTTTGAACGTGGATTGCAGTGCAGATTCATCAGTGTGTTACGAGGGCTCCAAGGGTTAGAAAATGAGCAGAGTTAACATAAACTAGGCTAGTATTCCCTGGGTTATTGAAGGGTAAGAGGTGAGTTCAGATAATAATAGAATTACGGAAATTTATGGCACAGATGGAGGCCAATCGACCCATCGTGTCTTTGCCGGACGAAAAAGAGCTATTTTGCCTTATCCCACTTGCCAGCTCTGGGTCCGTAACCATATAGGTTACAGCACTTGAAAACATAACCAAGTACTTTCTTCAATTGTGTTTGGTAGTGAGTTCTAAACCACCTGCATTCTTTTTGTAAATAAGATTCTCCTCAACACATCTCTAATCCTTCGGCCAGTTACTTTAAATCTAATCCCACTGATCATTGACATTTCTGCGAAGGAAAATAGATCCTTTCTATCCACTCCAGATTGGCCCCTCATAAATTTATACGCCTCAATTATGTCTCCCCTCAGCCTCCTCTGTTCCAAAGATAACAACCCTACCCTATCCAATCTTTCCTCATAGCTAAAATTCTCCTGTCCTGGCAACATCCTCATAACCCTCCACTGTACCCTCTTGTGTAATCACATATTTCCTGTAATGTGGCGACCAAAACTGCCCGCAGTACTCTCGCAGTAGCCTAACTCGTGTTTTGTACAGTTGAAGCATTACCTCCCTGTTCGTGTATTCTATGCCTCGCTAATAAAGTAATGTATCCCCTAGGACTTCTTAATCAATAAGAAAAATATGAATTCTGGTAATATTTATCAGACAATCTGAAATAATGACCTGCTGAATATTATCAGCATCTTCCATTTTTATTTCAGATTCCAGCATCCGCAGTCCTTTGCTATTGCCATCTTAACCACCTTATCCACCTGTTCTGCTACCTTCATGGATCAGTGGCCATGCACTCCAATGTCCCTCTGTTCTTCTTCACTTCTCAATATCTTACCATTTATTGTGTATTCCTTTGCCTGTTCCCCCTCTCCAAATGCATTACCACACAATTCTACGGATTGAATTCCATTTGCCACTTTTCTGCCCATGTGACCAGTTCATTGATATCATGCTGCAGTCTACAAATTTGTTCCTCACTGTCAACCACAAGGCCATTTTTCATAACATCTGCAAATGTCTTAATCATGCCACCTACACTGAAGCCTAAATCACCGATGTATACCACAAAAAGCAAAGGGGCGAGTACTGAGCCCTTAGAACCCCACAGGAACAGCCTTCCATTCACAAAACACTCACCGACCATTACCCTTTGCTTCGTGCCAATGAACCAATTTTGGATCCTACTTGGCACTTTCTATTGGATCCCATGGACCTGTCTTACCAGTCTACCGTGTGGGCAGATTCTGATTTTTAGGAGTTGGAAAGGAATTGCTATAGTAGATAGAGATAAACATTTTCCGCTGCTAGTGGTGTTTTGCAGTCATACAGTCACAGAGCTATACAGCACAGAAAGAGTCCCTTCAGCAGATCGTGTCTGCGCCGTCCATCAAGCCCTATCTACACTAATCCCATTTTCCAAATCTTGGTCCGTAGCCTTGTATGCTATGGCGTTTCAAGTGCACATCTAAATGTTTCTTGAATGTTCTGAGGGAACCTGCCAGATTCCACCAGCCTCTGGGTGAAAAAGTCTTTCCACAAATCCCCTCTAAACCTCCTGCCCCTTACCTTGAAGTTATGCCCCTTGGTTATTGACCCCGCTACTAAGGGGAAAAGTTCCTTTCTATCTACACATCTATGCCTCTCATAATTTTGTACACCTCAATCAGGTCCCCCCTCAGACGTCTCTGCTCTAAGGAAAACAGACTCGGCCTATCCAGTCTCCATTCATATCTGAAACGATCCAGCCACTTAAGATCCTGGTGAATCTCCTCTGCACTCTCTGTAATACAATCACATCCTTCCTATAATATGGCGACCAGAACTGCACACAGGACAAGGGGACAAAACCTTAAAATCGGATCCAGGCCGTTCAAGAGAGAAATTAGGAAACATTTCTTAAGACAAAGGGAGGTCGAAGTGTGAAACTCACTCGCAGAAAAGGCAGCAGACGTTAGAACAATTAATAATTGTTTTTCTGAGACCGATAGACTTTTGATAGACAAGGGTCTTAGGGGAATATAATAACATTGTTTAACAAAATCGCCAAAAATATAATTATACTTTAAAAGTGAAGGTGAATGTGCCCCACCTGGAGCTTGAATGTGCACGCTGCATGGTAGCAGGTGTGCAGTGTTAGTGATGGCGAGTGTGCGCCCTGGTGGGTTAATGTGCACAGTGCATGTTAGCAGGTCTGTCTCTTGATTGACAACTGACGGCTGTTTGTGATTCATCAAATGCAGGAAGATCCCAGCTAAAAGGTTTTTTGCATTAAAAAATGCAAAGGACTTGCTTGCCACAGTGATAAAGTGAATCATTCTTTGTCTG
This sequence comes from Somniosus microcephalus, assembly GCF_052327205.1. Taxonomy (NCBI): domain Eukaryota; kingdom Metazoa; phylum Chordata; class Chondrichthyes; order Squaliformes; family Somniosidae; genus Somniosus; species Somniosus microcephalus. Next base: position 4,324,428 of record NW_028225186.1, on the reverse strand, counting down.
TTTAAAAGCGGTGTGCTGTCAGTCCCGGAACATTCAATGTCTGTTTAAAAGGGATGTGCTGTCAGTCCCGGATAGTTCTGTGTCTGTTGAAAAGGGGTGTGCTGTCAGTCCCGGATAATTCTGTGTCTGTTTAAAAGGGGTGTGCTTTCAGTCCCGGATCATTCTGTGTCTGTTTAAAAGGGGTGTGCTGTTCATACGCATCATGTCAGTCCTGGGCCATTTCAAAATCGATAGTGGTCTGCACAGAGTACATCGAGAGAAACTGTTCACATTGGCAGAAGTTTCAAATTCCAGAGGACAGAGATTTAAGGTTACTTAAGGCAGATGAAACAAAGGCGACATGAGGAAAAACTTTATTATGCAGCGAGTATTTAGGATCTGGAAAGCACTGCCTGAAAGGTGGTGGAGGCAGATTCAATCGTGACTTTCAAAATGGATTTGGATAAATAACTGAAGGAACAGAAATTGCCAGGCTACGGGGAAAGGACAGGAAAGTGGGACTAGCTGAAGTGCTCTTGCAGAGAGCCAGCATGGGCTCGATGGGCCGAATGGCCTCCTTCTGTGCTCTAACCAGTCAATGCTTCTATGATTTGATGGTCATTCTGTATCTGTGTCTGTTGTAAAAGAGATATATTTTCAGCTGCGATATCTGATTGGCTGCGGCATTGTTCTCGAAATTTAATGGGATTTCGGTGCGATGGTTTGAACCGTGCTCGACGTGGATCAACTAATTATTTTGAAATATCAAACCCCTTCATAATTTGAAGATCTCTATCCGATTATCCCTCAGCCTGCAGTTTTACATAGAAAAGAAAGCCAGCCTGTTCTTTCTTTCCTGAAATGTGTACCCCTTCAGTGCTGGTTTCATCCATCTTAATCTTCTTTATTTTATTTGGTTTCTATGAGGTGGGTGTCCCTGGCAAGGCCAGCATTTATTGCCCATCACTCAATGCCCTTGAGACGGTGGTGACGAGTGCCTTCTTGAACCGTTGCAGTCCGTGTGGTGAAGGTAGTCTCACAGTGTTGTTAGGTAGGGAGTTCCAGGATTTTGACCCAGCAATGATGAAGGATCAGCGAAATATTTCTAAGTCAGGATGGTGTGTGACATGGAGGTGGTCGTGTTCCCATATGCCTGCTGCATTTGTCCTTCTCGGTGGAAGAGGTCGCATGTTTGGGAGGTGCTGCGGAACAAGCCTTGGTGAGTTGCTGCAGTGCATCATGTGGATGGTAAACACTGCATCCGCTGTATGCCGATGGTGGAGGGAGTGAATGTTTAAGGTGGTTGATGGGGTGCCAATCAAGCGGGCTGATTTGTCCTGGATGGTGTAAAGCTTCTTGAGTGTTGTTGGAGATGCACTCATCCAGGCAAGTGGAGAGTATTCCATCACACTCCTTACTTGTAGATGGTAGAAAGATTTTGTGCTGTCCGGAGGTGAGACACTCGCCACAGAATACCTAGCCTCTGATCTGTCCTTTTTGGCACAATATTTATGTGGCTGGTACAGTTAATTTTCTCGTCAATTGCGCCCCCCAGGATCTTTATGGTAGTTGTTTCAGCGATGGTAATACCATTGAATGTCAAGGGGAGGTGGTTTGACTCCCACTTGTTGGAGATAGTCCTTGCCGGGCACTTCTGTGGCATGAATGTTACCTGCCATATATCAGCCCAAGCCTGAACGTCATCCAGGTCTTGTTGCCTGCGGGCATTGACTACTTCATTATCTGATGAGTTGTGAATGGTGCCGGATAGATGCCACTTTTGTAGCTCTACTGCAGCACTTGGCTAGGGGCGCTGACAGTTCTGGAGCACAAGTCTTCAGCACGACAGCCGGGATGTTGTCAGGATCCATAGCCTTTGCTGTATCCAGTGCATGCAGCCGTTTCTTGATATCACGTGAAGTGAATCGAATTGGCTGAAGACAGGCTTCTTTGATGGTGGGTACCATAGGTGTAGACCGATATGAACCATCCACACGGCACTTCTGGCTGAATATTGTAACAAACGCTTCAGTCTTGTCTTTTGCACTCACGTGCTGGGCTCCATCATCATTGAGGATGGTGATATCCATGGAGCCTCCTCCTCCCGTTAGTTGTTTAATGGTCCACCAGCATTCTTTGCTCCTTCCCCAGTTCTTCTCTCTATATTTTTTGTAATGTAGAGACCAGAACTTTGCGCAGTCTTCTAAGTGGTTCTATATAAATTTAACATAACTTCTATGCTTTTGAATTCCATTCCTTGAGAGAGATGAACCCCAGTGCTTGGCTTGCAGCTTTTATGGTCTTGTTAACCTGCGCTGCTACTTTCAATGATTTGTGAGTCTGTGGCCCTCGATACCTTTCCGCCTCTACCCTATTAGACTCTGATTTTCCAGGGAGGTATATCTCAGTGACCGGAGATACAGCTGCCAGCTGTTTCCCACCGCTCTCCCAGTAACCTTGCAAGTTTAGTCCCGAATGGTCAGGAATGAGATGTCCTGACCAGGAATGGGCAGTTTTCCCTGTGCGGTGCACTGGTTTCTGCAGGACCTTACTTGATTAAACTTCAGTTCATTCGCTGCAGACATTCGGGGTCCCCAAGCATTGTTTGATTCAGAGAGAGAGAGAGAAAGAGAGAGATGGAGAGGGAGAGAGAAAGAGAGTGAGAAAAAGACAGAGATAGTGAGAGAAAGAGAGAGAGAGCGAAAGAGAGAGAAAGTGAGAACGAGAGAGACAGAGACACAGAAAGAGCGCGAAAGAGACAGAGAAAGAGAGAGAAAGATAGAACGAGGGAGAAAGAGAAAGAGAACGAGAGAGAGCAAGAGATAAAGAGAGAACCAGAGAGAGAGAGAAAGTGCCTGTGACGGATATTTGGTGGAGCTATCCAGTTAGCACTGATCCCCTGCTCTTTCCCCATAGCCATCTACATTTTCCTTTCAAGTCTTTGTCCAGTTCTGTTATGAAAGTTACTATTGAATCTGCTTCTCTGCAAATTCCACATCATAACAACTCGCTGCTTAAAAACATATTTCTACATGTCGCCTCAGGTTCTTTTACCAATCATTTTAAATCTGTGTCCTATGTTTCCCAAACCTTCTGTCACTGGAAACAATTTCTCCTCCTTTATTCTATCAAAATATTCATGCTTTTGAAACCGTCTTAACATGCGCTGCTCTAAGGTGAACAATCCCTAATACTGGGGAGGGTGGGTTCAGGTAAGAAAAAAATTATAATCCAAAGAGAAAAGTCAATGTTGTGGAGCAGTTAATATTAAAGGCGTTATATCTGAATGCACCAAACTTTCATAATAAGAGTGATACATTAATGGCACAAATAGAGGTAAATACGTTTAATCCGGTAGACATTACTGAGGCTTGGTTTCAGGGTGACCAAAGTTGGGAACAAAATATTCCCGAGTGCTTGACGTTTAGAAACGATTGGCATAATGGAAAAGGAGGTGGGTAGCCCTAATTAAAATGGATGAGATAAAGGCAGTTTTGAATTAAGATCTTAGATCAGAAAATCAGAATGTAGAACCAGTATGGGTAGAGCTAAGACATAACAAAGGGCAGATAACACTAGTTTATATGTACGCTAAATGTAATCATTGTTTTGTACAGTGTATACATCAGGAAATTACTGTAGCATATATCTAGGATAATGCAATAAACATGGGGACTTTAATCTTCATACAGACTACCAACAAAGTTGGCAGAAGCTTTTGGAGGACGAGTTCCTGGAATGCTTCGAGACAGTTGTCTCGAACAATATTTCGAGCCAACTGGGGAACAAGCTATTTTAGATTCAGTATTGTGTAATGAAACAGAGTTAATTAGTTATATTATAGTAAAGGGTCATCTTGGGAAGAGAGATCATAATATGAAAACAATTCATATTATGTTTGAGAATTATTCGGTTAAGTCAGAAACTAGGACATAAATTTAAACAAATTCAATTGGAGTGATATGAGGTGTTACTTGCCTAAGGTAGATTGAGAAATAGAATTAAAAGATATGATGGTAAAATCAATGGCAAACATTCAAATGAAGAATTCATAATACTCAAGGAATGTAAAATCCCTAGAGGACTAAAAACACGCCACTGGAAAAGTTGTCCAACCATGCGCAACCAGAGAAGTTAACGTTAGTATTAGATTAAGAGAAAAGTCTTACAATGTTACCAAAAAGATTACTAATCCTATGGATTAGGTGGTTTTTCAAATTCAACAAAGAATGATCAAGAGAGTGATAAAGAGGGAGAAAGTAGAATATGATATTCAACTAGAAAGAAATATAAAAACAAATTGCAAGCTTTTAAAGTATGTAAAAATTAAACGATTAGCACAAGTAAACGTGGGTCCCGCAGAGGCAGAGAGAGCAGAAGTTATAATGGGGGACAAGGAGATTGCACAGACGTTAAACAAATATTTTGCATCTGTCTTCACAGTAGAAGGCTCAAATAACACACCAGAAACTGTGGGGAACCAAAGGTCTAATGAGCATGAGGAACTTAAAGGAAATAATATTATTAAAGAAAAAGTAATGGAGAAATTAATGGGACCAGAAGCAGACAAATTCCCATGACGTGATGTCCTGCATCCTTTGGTTTCCAAGCGAGTGGCTGCAGATATAGTGCAGTAGCACTTTACAGCCTATGAAGTACTTTTTGATGTGTAATCACTTGTAGTGTAGGAAATGCAACAGCCAAGTTGCGCACAGCAAGCTTCCACAAACTGCAATGTGATATTGACTAGATCATCTGTTGTAGTGATGATGGGTGAGGACACTGTGAATAGATCCCCTTCTTCGAAAAAGTGGGATGTGATTTTACATCCAACTGAGAGAAAGAGACGGGGCCAAAAGTTTAACATCTCATTTGAAAGACCATACTTCCGAGATGCAGCACTCCCACAGTATTGCACTGCAGGGTCAGCCTAGATTTTTGTCCTCAAGTCGCTGGACTATGATCTGACAACTTTCTGACTCAGATGCGAGGGTGATACCAAAGGAGTCACAGCTGACTGACGAAGCAACTGTCAGCAGAGAATGGTTTGCATCTTCCAGAATTCCCCACATTCTCGAAAGGTGCCCCTGCATTAGAAGGCAGGAAATGTTACTCCGCTGTTCAAGAAAGGATTGACAGAGAAAACAGGGAACGAGAGGCCAGCTATGATGACTGGAGGCATCGGGAAAATGCTAGAAATTGTTACTAAGGACGTGGTTGCAAGGCAGTTGGAAAATCAGAATATCATTAGGCAGAGTCAACACGGTATTATGAAATGGGACGTCGTGTTTGACAAATCTGTTACAGTGTTCTCAGCGTTCAGCTAGCAGGGTAGATAAGGGGAACCAGTGGATGTAGTACATATTGATTTTCATACAGCATTCGATAAGGTGCCATACAAGAGGTTGTTATATAAGATTAGAGCGCATGTCCTTGTGTGCAATATATCTGTATGTATTGAGGATAGGCTAAAGGACAGAAAGCAGCGGGCAGGAATAAACAGGTCAGTTTTGAAATGGCAGGTTGTAACGAGTGGTGTGCTGAAAGATCAATGCTTGCCCCGTCTGAAGACCACGACCTCAAACCCGGCACCAAGCTCATGGTCTACAGAGCAGCAGTGATACCGGCCCTGCTGTATGCCTCAAAGACAAGGACCATGTAGAACAGGCACCCCACATCACTGGAGAGGTACCACAAACGCTGCCTCCGCAAGATCCTGCCAATCCATTGGCAGGATAGTTGCAACAACGACAGTGTTCTTAGAAACATAGACACATAGAAGATAGGAGCAGGGGTAGGCCATTCGGCCCCTTGAGCCTGCACCGTCATTCAATGTGTTCATGGCTGATCATCCAAATTCACTACCCTGCCCCTGCTTTCTCCCCATATCCCTTGATCCCCTTAGCATTAATAAATATATCCAACAACTTCGTGAATATATTTAATGAATTGGCCTCTGCTGCCTTCTGTGGTAGAGAATTCCACAGGTTCACGACTCTCTGGTTGAAGAAATTCCTCCCCATTTCTGTCCGAAATGGCTTACCCCTTATCCGTAGACTGTGACCCCTGTTTCTGGACTCCCCGACCATCAGGAACATCCTTGCTGCATCTAGTCTGTCCAGTCCTGTCAGAATTTTATAAGTTTCAATGAGAACCCCTCTCATTCTTCTAAACTCTAGCGAGTATAAGACCAACCGACCCAATCTCTCCTCATACTTCATTCCTGCCATCCCAGGTATCAGCTTGGTGAATCTTCGCTGAACTCCCTCCATGGCAAGAATATCCTTCCTCGGATAAGTTGGCCAAAACTGCACACAAAACTCCAGATGTGGTCTCACCAAGTGTAGTGATTAATAACATCTCATTCTGTGGTGGACACTAGGTGGAGCAGTAGAGCTGTATATAGCTGTATGTATAAGACTACACTACCCAGCTATATATTATATTAAGACTACATTACCCAGGAGTCTAGGCTTCCCACAAGGCAGCAGTCAAGATGGATGCCTCTACAAGATGCTGTACAAGTCCACATGTGCTCAATAAAAGTAACTAGCAAAAGCTAGCTGTGTTCATAATAAGAATGTCTAGTTATTAATGAACATAACATGGTACCAGGGTGGTGAAGATCTGCTGAAAATTGTGAAAAGCGACATGGAGAATTTGAATCTCACAGAAAAAATCGGCTACAATTGGCAGACATTTAAACAGCAATTCGAACTCTACATTGCAGCTATCGGATTCGGTATGAAGCCAGATGCAAGAAGGTAGCGTTGCTGCTTACGGTTGCTGGCCCACAGGCGATAGAGGTATTTAATACATTTGTATTTAATCCAGTGGAGAATAGAGAAAAATTAGAAGATGTGCTAAAAAATTATGATGCACATTGCTCTCCCAAAAAGAATGAGACCTATGAAAGATACATCTTCTGTTCTCGGACACAGCAGCAAAATGAGACTTTTGATAGCTTTATAACTGATCTGAAACTGAAAGCACAGAAATGTAATTTCTCTGAGCTCAAAGCATCCATGATTCGTGACCAGATTGTGTCTGGTATTCATGATAAAAAAAGTCAGGGAACGTCTGTTGAGAGAAACCGAGCTAAATTTGGAAAATGCGGTGAAAATGTGCCAAGCCAGCGAGCTGGCTCAAAATCACGCGAAGACTTTCAGTGAAATCAATAATGATGCGAATGTAATGAGTGATAATGCTGCTGTCGGTGCTGTGTCCTACAAGGGGAAGAAACGTGGGCAGAACAGAAATGAAAAGCAATCGGAGGATGACATTTTTAATTGTAAACGCTGTGGTTACAAACACCAGTTAAGACAATGCCCAGCGTTTGGAAAAATGTGCACAAAGTGTAATGGAAAGTATCACTTTGCCAAACAATGCTTTTCAGAAGTAAAAACGACGAAAGGGCAACGAGTTAATGTGATTGAGGACATTGATTTAAGTGAGACATTTTTTGTAGGAATGGTGTCATGTGACGATATCAAAAAAGATACAGAAAATGTGCAGCACTCAGAAATAGACAATGCTGAACATAAAGTTAATGCAGTAAAAGAGGACAAATGGATGATCCCACTGCAGATAAATGGAGCATTAGTTACATTGAAACTGGACACAGGGGCAAAAGGAAACTTAATCAGTATGAGTGACTTTAACAATATGAAAGAAAAGCCCAAAATACAGAAAAAGTCAGCACTACTGAAGGACTATAATGGACAGAAAATAGATAGCTTAGGTGTGTGCAGATTTAAAGTGACAGTCAAAGACAAAGTGCATCATCTCATGTTTTCTGTTGTGGCTGAAAAACTTGATTCGATACTAGGTGACAAAGCTTGTGAAGACTTAGAACTGGTCAAGAGAGTCGACCGTATAAACTGTGCCATAAGCAGACCAGATGACTCAGGTGATGAAGCAGATAGCCCATCAAGGATGAAAAGGCCAAAGGATATCCATGTCTTCAAAAAGCCTAGATTCTCCAAGAAGAAAGAGAAAGTCTTCAAGGTCAAAGAGAAGCCAAAGGAAGAAAAGCACAAAGAGGAAAAACACAAGGAGAAAAATTCCAAAGATATAACCGCAGCAGATGTTGTTAAGCAGTGGAAAGAGAAAAAGAAAAAGAAGAAGCCTGCACCAGAGCAGGAAGCAGTTCCGGTGGATACTCCTTCTTCCCTCAGGCCAATCTTTGGTGTTCCATTAGCCGAGGCTGCTGAGAGGACTATGCTGTATGATGGGATCCAGCTGCCAGCAGTTTTTCGAGAGTGCATTGATTACATTGAGAGTTATGGCATGAAGAGTGAAGGAAACACTGAAACCCTCTCCAAGCAAAGATCGCAAGGAGACCTCGATCTATACAAGAGCAGATTGATGACAATGCCGCAACTGCATCTTGTCATTCAGCACCAGAACAATCTCATGAAGACACATCAGACTTACCCGTGTTGAGAAGATCCACACGTGAAGTAAAAAAGCCTGATAGACTTAATCTTTGAGTATAATGTAAAGCTTTGAAAATGTGTTGACTGTTTTGAAAATGTTTATGTTTATAGAGCACTAACAAAAGTGTTACTAATATTATCTTTATTGTTTTCTTGAATGTTGATTGATATTTTTTTGTTCAACATCAAAGAAAGGAGGATGTAATGATCAATAACATGTCATTCTGTGGTGGACACTAGGTGGAGCAGTAGAGCTGCATATAGCTGTACGTTTAAGACTATATTACCCAGGAGGCTAGGCTACCCACAAGGCAGCAGTCAAGATGGAAGCCTCTACAAGATGCTGTCCAAGTCCACATGTGCTCAATAAAGGTAACTCGCAAAAGCTAGCTGTGTTCATAATAAGAATGTCTAGTTATTAATGAACATACCACCAAGGATCTGTACAACTGCAGCAAGACATCCTTGTTCCTGTGCTCAAACCCTCTCGCTACGAAGGCCAACATACCATTTGCCTTCTTAACCTGCTTAACCACCTGCTGCACCTGCATGCTTACGTTCAGCGACTGGTGCACAATGACACCCATGTCTCGTTGCACTTCCCCTTCTCCTAATCTATTGCCATTCAGATAATAACCTACCTTCCTGTTTTTGACACGACAGTAGTAACCTCGCATTTATCCACGTTATATTGCATCTGCCATGCTTCTGCCAAATCACCCAAACTGTCCAAATCAACCTGGAGTTTCTCGGCATCCTCCTCACAGCACACCCACCCACCCAGCTTTATGTCGTCTGCAAACTTGAGATATTACATCAAGTTCCCTTATCTAGATCATTAATATATATTGTGAATAGCTGAGGTCCAAGGACCGATCCCTGCGGTACCCCACTCGTCACTGCCTGCCACTCGGAAAAAGACCCGTTTATTTCAATGCTTTGCTTTCTGTCTGCCAACCAGTTTTCTATCCAAGTCAATACCTTGCCCCCAATCCCATGTGCCTTAAACTTTACACGCTAATCTCTTATGCGAGACCTTATCGAAAGCCTTTTGAATGTCCAAATACACTTCATCCACTCGTTCTCCCTTATCTATTTTACCAGTTACATTCTCACAATTGCTCAGGCCAACATCCCCAGCATCGAAGCTTTGACCACATTCGATCAGCTTTGATAGACAGGTCACATTGTTCGCACGCCCGATACGAGACTCCCAAAACAAACGCTCTACTCGGTGCTCCGTTATGGCAAGAGAGCCCCAGGTGGGCAGAGGAAACACTTCACGGACACCCCGAAAGCCTCCTTGAAAATATTTAACATCCCCACCGTCATTTGGGAATCTCTGGCCCAAGACCGCACAAATTGAAGGAGAAGCACCTGGGAAGTCGCCGAACACCTCGAGTCTCTTCAGTGGGAGCAAGCAGAAGCCTAGCACAGGCAGCACAAGGAGCGCCCATCAACCCAAGCACCCCACCCGCGCCTTTAACCTCCGTCTGCCCCACCTGTGACAGAGAATGTAGTTCCCGCATTGGACTCATCAGTCACCTGACAACTCATTTTTAATGTGGAGGCAAATCATCCTCGGTTCCGAGGGGCTGCCTAAGAAGAAGAAGAAGAATCTTGACCCTCAGCTATTTACAATCTATATGAATTACTTAGATGAGGGGCCGAGTGTAATATACCCAAGTTTGCTGATGATACAAAGATCGGTGGGAAAATAAAGTGTAAGGCGAATGTAAAGAAGCTACAGAAAGATATGGACGAATTAAGTGATTGGGAAAGAAGTTGACAGATGGAGTATAATGAGGGAAGTGTGAAATTATCCACTTTCGTAGGATGAATGGAAAAGATGATTTTTTTAAATGATGAGAGATAGTGAGTGTTGCTATTCAGACGGATTTGCGTGTCATTGTACACAAATCACAGAAAGTTAACATGCTGGATCAGCAAGCAATTAGGAACAGAAATTGTATTTTATTCTTTATTGCATGGGGTTTGGAGTATAAGAGTAAGGAAGTATTGCTGCAAATATATTAGGTCTTTGGTGAGGCCACACATGGAGTGCTCTGTACAATGTTAGTTTGCTTACCAAGAAACGACATAATTGCCTTGGAGGGGGAGCAAAGAAGCTTCGTTAGATTGATTCCAGAGTTGAAAAGGCTGTCCTATGAGGATAGATTGTGTAGAATGGACCGATACACTCTGTAGTTCAGAACGTTTAGAAGTGATCTCTTGGAAAGGTATAACATTTATCGAGAGCTTGACTGGGTAGATGGTGAGTGGCTGCATCCCCTGGCTGCAGAGTGTAGAACTACGAGTCTCTAGTCCCAGGTGAATGGCCATTAAGGACTGAGATCAGGAGATATTTCTTCACTCAGAGGGTTGTATATCATTTGAATTCACTACCCCTGAGACTGTGGATGCTCAGTCGATAGATTTTTGGGCAATAAGAGAATCAAGGGCTATGGGGATGGGCGTGGGGAATGAATTTGATGTCGCAGTTCAGCCATGATCTCATTGAATGGTGGAACAGTTTCGATGGGCCGCATTACCTACTCATAATTCTTCTGAACTTATGTTCCGGGACTGAATGATCGGGAACTGAGAGCAAATGAATTGTAAGCTAACATACACCAGCAGGGTGCGCAAACTCGTATTACTTATACTGCAGACCTGCTAACATGCATCGTGTTCATTAAATCAGCAGGGGGCGCACCATGACATACACTGCAGACCTGTTAATTGCACCACGCACATTAAACCAGAAGATGTTACAAACTTGCGGAAATAAAACTGCAGACCCGCTAAGGTGCACCAGGAACATTAGACCAGTAGGGGTCGCACACTCATCATTACATACACTACAGAACTGTTAAATGCACCACGCTCATGCAAACTTCAGGGTCGCACACTTGCCATTTCTGATACTTCTGCAAATAAGAATGCAACATTTTTCGGATGTTGGAAATCTGAAATAAATCTGAACATGCTGGAAAGTCGCGAGATAAACAAATTTAACTTTTCAGCTAGATGGCCTTTCATCAAAATGGGAAAAAGTGAGAGATGTATCATGCTTTAAGCAAGTACAGAGCCAGGGAAATGGGAGGATATAACGAATGGGTCTAGAGGATGTGTAAATGGCAATAGTAGAATAATTAACAGCAGCTGCAGTCTAATAAATTGGAGCAGTGTTCATTATCAGTAATTGTTGAACTCAACGTTGAACCTCGAAGGCTGTATTGTACCTAATCGAAAGATGAAGTGCTGTTCCTCGAGCTTCCGCTGAGCTTCATTAGAACAGTGTAGCTGGCCAAGGACAGAGAGGTCAGTGTGGGAGTGGCTGAGTGAAATAAAATGACAGGCGACTGAAATCTGAGGATCACGCTTGAGAATGGAACAGAGGTGCTTGGCAAAGCGATTACCCAATCAGCGTTTGATCCCCCAATGTTGAGGAGACCACATCCTGAGCAGCGAATACTGGATACTAGATTGAAAGAAGTACAAGTTAATCATTAAAATACTGCTGACATGCACCGTACACATTATAACACCAGGGAGTGCATACTAACCATCACTTATACTGCAGAACCGGTAAAAAGCACCGTGTAGTGTAAACCACCAGGCGGAGCTCATGCACAATTACATATATTGCAACCCATCTACCACATTACTCTTTCACTCCCCCCACACCCAGCGTGGTGTGCCTGCAGTGTCTACCATCTATAAGATGAACAAAGGTAAGTAAGAATTGGCAACAAATGCTGGCCTTGCCAGCAACGCCCAAATTCCGGGAAGGAATAAATAAAAATAAGAGCGGTTGACATGCACCATGCACGTTTACCACCTGGCGGCGCTTATTTGCCATTACTGATGAATCAGAAGTGCTAACATGCCCCGTGCAATTGCTGTATCCCCTCCCATTCAGCCCGGTGCTGATTCCACAGCTGTCGTTTCTGTCCAATTTCCAGCCCTTGAATGGGATATTTCATTGCTCTCTACGCCGCTCTCGCTGTTTTCCTCAAATATTCTCAGTGTGGGAGATACTCAGGCCTTTGCAGACTTTGCTTTTCGGAGTGGAATACCGTGTTTGCCCGATGTCACTCCACCAGCTGTGCTCCCTGATCCCATGGGTCCCTCTCAGACATTCCCGCTACAATCCACGTTTCGAGCTTCGGTGATTCCGTCAGCTTCTCTTCGTGCTCATTAACCTGGACTTTCGATTCCTGTCTGGATCGACACATTATGCAAAGGTACGTGTTGTTCATTGTACAAAACAGCAAACTGAATCCCTGAGGTGAGATTTAAGTCGGGTACTTTACTGTCCTAATTACAAAAGACACAAGTCAATTGTTGTAAATCTGAAAAGGAAAGAGAAAGAAGCAGGAAACCCCGAGCATGTCACTGATTATTCGGGGAGAGTGATCCTGAAAAGTGGATTCAAGACAGACTAATTGAATGTGCAGGAAAATGGAATATAATGTGGAGAAATGTGATGTTATCCACTTTGGTAGGAAAAATAGGAAAGCAGAATATTTTTTAAATGGTGAGAGATTGCGAAATGTTGTTGTACAGTGTGACCTGGTTGTCCTTGAACACGAATCACTGAAAGTTAACATGCAGGTACAGCAATCAATTAGGAAAACAAATGGTATGCTGGCCTTTATTACAAGAGGATTTGAGTATAAGAGTAAAGACGTCTTTTAGCAAATATATAGGGCCCTGTTGAGATCACACCTGGAGTATTGTGTAAAATGTTGATCTCCTTACCTAAGGAAGGATATACTTGCCATAGAGGGAGTGCAACGAATGTTCACCAGACTGATTCCTGAGATGTGGGGATTGTCCTATGAGGAGAGATTGAGTTGATTCGGTCTATATTTCGTACTGTTTAGAAGAATGAGAGGTGATCTAATTGAAATGTACAAATTTCATACAGGGCTTTAAAGCGTAAATACAGTTAGGATGTTTCCCTGGGCTGGCGAGTCCAGAATCAGGTGTCACAGTATCAGAATAAGGTGTGTGCCAAATAGGGCTCAGACGAGGAGACATTTCTTCACCCAGAGGGTGATGAATCTTTTGAATTCACTCCCCAGATGTCTGTGGATGCTCAATCGTTGAGTATATTCAAGACCTATATCGATAGATTTGTGGAAATTAAGCGAAGCAATGGATATGGGGATAGTGCAGGAAAGTGGAATTGAGGTAGAATGTTAGCCACGATCTTATTGAATGGCGGAGCAGTCTCGAGTGGGTAAATGGCCCACTACTACACTTATTATGTTCTTATGTTCATCCATCATCCCCTGTGCTCACTGGCCTACACTGGTTCACGGTCCGTAACCCCTGTTGTTTAATTTTATCATCCACATATTCAAAGTCCGCCATGGCCTTGCCCCTCCCTATCGCTATAACCTTCTCTAGCTCTTCTACTTTCCATGATCTCTGCACTACTTTGATACTGACATTTCGCACATTCCTGATTTCCATCACCCCTCCATTGGCCGCTGTGCCTTCAGCTGCCTACAACCTAAGCTCTGTAATTCCCCGCCTACAAGTTAACGTAACGGTGCAACTTACGAGGGCCTGAAGGAGCAGAGAGACCTGGTGTTCCCCAATACATGTCTTTGAATCTGACAGGACGAGTTGATAAAACCTTGCGGTATCCTCGGCGTTATCAACAGAGGCATAGAGTACAAAATTGAGGAAGTTATGCCTTACCTTTAAAAACCACTGGTTAGGCAACAGCAGGCGTATTGTGTCCAATTCTGGGCATCACACTTATGGAAGGAGGCCAAGACCTTGGAGACGGTGCAGAGGAGATGTACTAGAATGGTACCAGGTTTTGGGGACTTCAGTTATGTGGAGAGACTGGAGAAGCTGGGGTTGTTCTCCTTTAAGCAGAGGGGGTTAAGGAAAGATTGATTAGAGGTGCTCAAGTTCATGAAGGAAATATGGAGAAACTCTTTCAAGAATTGTCAGTAACCAAAGGACAGAGATGTAAGATAATTCACAAAAGAACCAGAACGGGAGATAAGGAAACTTGTTTTTTAAACAGCGAGTTGTTGAGATCTGGAATGCATTGACTGAAAGGGCGGTGGAAGCAGATTCAATAGCAAATTTCGAAAGGGAATTCGATAAATAATATAAGGGGAAAATTACACTGCTATGAGATTTACGATTTGTTGGCAGGTCTGGAGAAGTTTAGCTATGAGGAAAAATTGGATAGGCTGGGCTGCGTATAAAGACCGATCCGATACTGCCCGTTTACTTCCAGCGTCCGAGACAAAATTCTAGGCCTAAAAATGAACCGATGACCATTTAATCAGGTGGTTTGATGTACAGTGCAATACTTTTCTACCCAACTTCCACATTGGTTTGTCTGATGGAAAGGCGCATGTCACAGTGAGGAGTAAATTTTTCACTAACTCTTCTTTAACTGGCTCCTGGGGAGAAGCAAGTTCAAGTTCTAAAGATTAGTTTGTCTGCCCTCGGCCCTTTAAGATGGAAGTGGATCGCCGGCACTGCTTCTTTCTCTTGAACACCAGAAGGCGCGGATAACATGGGTCTCTTTTCAATAAAACAACATATTAAGTGCCGATCTGATCTGAAGATTTTAAAGTATTAAATGAAGGGACGGATAGATAGAAGCAGACTGGTTCAGTAGTTGAGGGGACAGGAGCGGGAAGTTAGGGATGCAATAATATAATTCCAGGGAATCTGAACAGAGAGCTGCAGAAACTTCATTACACAGATAGTTCTGGGGCTGTGAAATTCACCTCCTGGTTAGTGCTTGAGGCCGAAACCATGTCAACGATCAAGAGTAAACTGACAGGTGGATGACGGACAGGTGGTTGACGGGATAGCGAAACAGTGTGAGTAAATGTGATCAGAACCAGTTGCTCCTGTGGTCATGAACGACAGCATCGATTGATTGGGCCAAATGCCCTGGTTTTGTGTTTTAACTTCTATCGATGTCTATGGTAGAAAGAACGAAATATTATAGGAAAGAAAAACTTGCATTTCTAGAGCGGCTTTTACAACTCAGGACGTCCCAAAGCACTTTACTGCCAATGAAATACCTTTTGAAGTGTAGTCACTGTTGTAATGTAGGAATTGCCACGTAGAATCCTGAAGAAAATTAAGTTCAGCTCTGAATGCTGTGGAATTTACCCAAGAATATATGTGGCTAATGTTTGTGTTAAATAACATCATGTATTGGATAAAATGTTGCATAAGAGTGTTTGGGGGATGTTTCACCACGTTTTCACTCTTTCGACGGTCAGATTAAATGTCTGGACTCGCGTTTGCAGTTCGTCAACATGTGGAAAGGCTTTTCTCCAATTATTTCATCCAAAGCCTGCTCTAGTCTGCGTTCATAACTAAAGACTCTCACCCTTTGAGTCATCTTAACTTGGTCAACGATTAGGCCGGATTAACACATCAGTTTAACTGGTCATTTATCTCAGTGCTGTTTGTGGGACCTTGTAGTGGGCGGATTGTTTTTCAGATTACCCTCCAAAAACAAGATGACTGCAATTCAAAATCATTTCATTGGCTGTGAAGAGTTCTGGCAGCTTCGGAAGAAGTGAAGCGCGCTGGAGGAATGGAAGGTTTTGTTTCTTTCTCAATTTCTTTCTCTCTCTCTTTCTTTCCTTCATTCTTACTTTCACTTTTTCTTTCTATATTTCCTTCTCTCATTCTTTCTTTCTCTCTTTCTTTCTTTCCTTCTTTCTAACTTACTCTTTTTCTTTCTATTTTTCCTTCTTTCATTCTTTCTTTTTCTCTTCCTTTCTTTCTTCCTTTCTCTCTTTCTTTCTCTCCTTCTTTCCTTCTTTCCTTATCTCTTTCGTTCCTTCCCTGTTTCTTTCTCTCTTTCATTCTTTCCCTCTTTCCTTCTGTCTTTCTTTCTTTCCTTCTTTCTTACTTCCACTCTCTCTAACTTCCATTCTTCCATTCTCTCTTTCTTTCTTACATTCTGTCTCTCTTTCTTTCATTTTTCCCTTCTCACAATCTTTTATTCTCTCTTACTTTATTTTTCTTCCTTATTTATTGCTCTCTTTCTTTCACTCTTTCCTTCTTTCTTTCTTTATATCTTACTTTTCTTTCTCCCTCTTTATATACACGCATATATATATTTACAGATATATATTTACATATATACAGATATAAACCTTCAAGTCTTTCAGTTGCTCCATTCCTTTCATTTTGTGCTGCAATCCATTTTTTCCCTTTTCTCTCTGCCTGATCTACTAAAATGACTGTATCCTCGTGAAGGCCAAGAAATTTGTCTCAGGTAGTGGCACAAACCATGTGCATTCACAGGAGTCATAGAGTCATAGAGTTATACAGCACAGAAAGAGGCCCTTCGGCCCATCGTGTCTGCACCGCCCATCAATCCCTGTCCAATGTAATCCCATTTTCCAGCATTTGGTCCATAGCCTTGTATGCAATGGCATTTCAAGTGCTCATCCAAATGCTTCTTGAATGTTATGAGGGTTCCTGCCTCTACCACCCTTTCAGGCAGTGAGTTCCAGACTCCAACCACCCTCTGGGTGAAAAAGTTCCTCCTCAAATCCCCTCTAAACCTGCTGCCCTTTACCTTGAATCTATGCCCCCTTGTTATTGACATCCCTATTTAGGGAAAAGTTCCTTTTTATCTACCCTATCTATGCCCCTCATCATTTTGTACACCTCAATCAGGTCCCCCCTCAGCCTTCTTTGCTCCAAGGAAAACAACCCCAGCCTGTTTAGTCTTTCTTCATAGCTGAGGCGCTCCATCCCAGGTAACATCCTGGTGATTCTTCTCTGCACCCTCTCCAAAGCAATCACATCCTTCTAATAGTGAGGCAACCAGAACTGCACACAGGGCTCCAGCTGTGGCCTTACCAGCGTTTTGTACAGCTTCATCATAACCTCCCTGCTCTTATATTCTATGCCTCGGCTAATGAAGGCAAGTATCCCATATGCCTTTTTAACCACCTTATCTACCTGTTCCGCTGCCTTCAGGGATCTATGTACATGTACAGCAAGGTCCCTCAGACCCTCTGTACTTCCTAGTGTCCTACCACTCATTGTGTATTCCCTTGCCTTATTTGTCCATCCAAAATGCATCACCTCGCACTTTTCAGGGTTAAATTCCATTTGCCACTTTTCTGCCCATCTGACCAACCCGCTAATATCGTCCTGTAGCCTGAGGATTTCCTCCTCTCAATTTACCACCCCACCAATTTTCGTGTCATCTGCGAACTTACTGATCATACCTTTTACATTCTCATCCATATCATTTATGTAGATCACAAACAGCAAGGGACCCAGCACCGATCCCTGAGGTACCCCACTGGACACAGGCTTCCAGTCACAAAAGCAACCTTCGACCATCACCCTCTGCCTCCTGCCACTCAGCCAGTTTAGGATCCAATGTGCCAAGGCACCCTGGATCCCATGGGCTCTTACCTTCTTGACCAGTCTCCTATGCGGGACTTTGTCAAAAGCCTTACTGAAGTCCATGTATACCACATCCACAGCATTTCCCTCATCCACACACCTAGTCACCCCCTCGAAAAATTCAATCAGATTGGTCAGACATGATTTACCCTTGACAAAGCCATACTTTCATCCTTACAAATGAACTGAATATCAGGCGCTGCGCAGAAAGGGTGGCTGATCCGACAGCGATGGTTTCCTCCACCGCCCGAGATGAATTACTTGGTCAAAATGTCTATATCCCCCTGAGGTCTCTTACACACTTACATTTTACACACGGGCTCATAGTTAGTGACGTGCTTTTCAAAGAGCCAGCACAGGCAAGTTGGGCCGAATGGCCTCATTCTGTGCTGGAGGAAGCTATGATCCTATGATCATCAATCGACTTAATCTGCAGGTTCACCATGTCCACTGTCCTCTCTAGGGGGAGTTGGAGAAGCGCCTATCTATTCTCCTTACAATAGAATCCCCTATCACTAGAGCTCTCCCGCTCTTTTTCCTCCAGTCCTGTGCAGCAGGACCACCCATGGTGCCAGGAAGTTGGCTGCTGCTGCCTTCCCCCGATTATCCATCTCCGTCAACCATCTCCAAAGTTGTGAATCTGTTAGAGAGGGGGATGGCCACAGGGACCCCTGCACTACCTGCCTGCACCTTCTACTCTGCCTGGTGGTCACCCATTCCCTTCCTGCCTGTGCAGCCTTTACGTGCGGTGTGACCAACTCATTAAACGTGCTATCCACGATGTCCTCAGCAGCGCTAATACTCCAATATGTATTCATTCGCAGCTCCAGCGCCGCAATGCGGACTGCCAGTAACTGCAGTTGGATACACTTCACGCACACATGGTCGTCAGGGACACAGGAATTGTCCCTGTTTCCCACATAGTGCAGGAGGAGCATGCAACGGGGCCGAACTGTGCTGTCATGACTTGCCTTTTAATTAATTAAAATTAAATCAAATCAATACCACCAATTACACTACAATTAAATGATATACTTAAGGGCCCTTGTTTACAAGCACTCCCCGCTACACAACAGAGACCTTACAAACTATAATGACAAAAACTAAAACTTCTAAACTTTATAAACTATTAACCTCAACTATCAAACTATAGAATAGTATAAATAGTCACCTGGCTGTACGCACCCAATCAGCTGCTTTCTCTTTCCCACGTCACTTTTTCAATCGTGACGTGGCTCTAGAACGCCATTGCTGGTCTGTGAGATTGGTCAGCCTCTGAAAAAAGCCCATGAACGTGAGTTTAAATACTCACCGGCTTCTCCCGACACTGGGCCTCTGAAAAAAGCCTGCAAAAGTGAGTTTAAATACTCACCGGCTTCTCCCGACACTGTGGCGTGAATGTTACCTGCAATTTATCAGCCCAAGCCTGAACATCGTCCGGGTCTTGTTTTATGTGGGCATGGACAGCTTCCTCATCTGAGGAGTTGTGAATGGCACTGAACACTGTACAGTCATCAGCGAACATCCCCAGTTCTGACCTTATGTTGGAGTGAAGACCATTGATGAAGCAGCTGAAGATCGTTGGGCCTAGTACACTGCCCTGAGGAACTCCTGCAGCGATGTCCTGGGGCTGTGATGATTGCCCTTCAATCACCACAACCATCTTCCTTTGTGCTTGGTATGACTCCAATCATTGGGGAGTTTTCCCCACGATTCCCAATGAATTCAGTTTTACTGGGGCTCCTTGATGCCACACTCGGTCAAATACTGCCTGGATTTCAAGGGCAATCACTCTCACTTCTCCTCTGGATTTCAGCTCTTTTGTCCATGTTTGGACCAAGGCTGTAATTAAGTTGGGAGCCGAGTGGTCTTGGCAGAACCCTAACTGGGCATCAGTGAGCAGTTACTGGTGAGTAAGTGCAGCCTTACAGCACTGTCAATGACACCTTCCATCACGTTGCTGATGATGGAGAGTAGACTGATGGGGCGTTAATTGGCCAGATTGGATTGGTCCTGCTTTTTGTGGACAGGACATATCTTGCTGTTTTCCACATTTTTGGATAGATGCCAGTAATGTAGCTGTATTGAACAGGTGGGTTAGATGCATGGCGAGTTCTGGAGCGCAAGTCTTCAGCATGGTAGCCGGGGTGTTGTCAGGGACAATAGCTTTTGCTGTATCCAGTGCGCTCAGCTGTTTCTTGATATCACATGGACTGAATCGAATTGGCTGAAGACTGGCTTGCGGGATGGTGCGGACGCCAGGAGGAGGCTGATATCGATCAGGCCGGGTGGTCCGTCCAGTTTCATTTTTATTATTTTATTTCGTAGCGGTTTGTTACAACTGAGTGTCTTGCTAGGCTATTTCGGAGGGCAGCTAATAGTCAACTATTTTGCTATGGGGCTGAAATCAGATATCGGCCAGGCCAAGTAGGGACAACAGATTTCCTTCCCTAATGGACATTATTGAACCAGAAGAGTTTGTACAACAATCGGACAGTTTCATGGTTACAATTCCTGATGCTAGCTTTCTTTATGGTGAGGTGAAGTAGAGTCGAAGGAGCCACGTGTGGAGACCAGTTAGGGCAAATGTTCTGTTTCTGTGGTGCAGACTCTAGAATATTATGTAACACCCGCTTTAAGCAGCCACATAATGATCCGGTACTCACAGCACTTCCCTTTCAAACAGACATAGAATGATCCAGGACTGACAGCACATCCCTTTTAAACAGACACAGAACGATCCGGGACTGACAGCACAGCACCTTCAAACAGGCACAGCTTGATCCAGGACTAACAGCACATCCCTTTTTAATAGACACAGACACAGAATGATCCGGGACTGACAGCACACCACTGTAAAGAGACACAGAATGATCCGGGACTGACAGCACATCCCCTTTAAACAGCCACAGAATGATCCGGAACTGACAGCACACCCCTTTCAAACAAACGCAGAATGATCCTGCACTAACAGCACATCCCTTTTAATAGACACAGACACAGAATGATCCAGCACTGACAGCACATTCCTTTTAAACAGACACAGAATGATCTGGGACTGACAACACATCCTGTTGTTTTTGTGACTGGAAGCCTTTGTCCAGTGATGTACTGCAGGGATTGATGCTGGTTACGTTGCTGCTTGTAGTGTACATTAATGATTTAGATATGAATGTAGGAGCTATGTTCAGTTAGTTCGCAGATGACACAGAATTTGGTGGAGTGCTAAATAGCGAGGTGGGAAGCCTCAGGCTAAACGATGCTTTAGCGGGTTGGTCAGATGGGCAGAACAGTGGCAAATGAAAATTAACCGTTAAAAATATGAGGTCTTGCATTTTGGGTGGACTAACAACGCAAGGGAATGCACAATGAATGGTAGGACCCTAGGAAGGACAACGGATCAAATGAACCTTCGTGTGCATGTACATAGATCCCTGAATGCAGCAGGACAGGACAGCTAGTGCGAGCAAGCACTGAGTGCGAGTCATCAAAGCGTGCTGTGAGTTTGGGTAAGTGTGAGAGTTCTTAAATTGTTATTTCTCTTTAAATCATTCTCGATAAGATTGTTGAAGCAGTTTAAGTAAAGGGGAAAAGTTAAAAGTTAAATATTTCGGATTCTGTTGGTTTAAGAAGAGTAAAAAAAGGTTACACTGCATAAGGAGTAAATTGGCACAGCAGGCAGTGGAAATCAGTTTTCTAACCATTCAGTAGGGGTGACTCATTTGGCTGTAAACAAACAAACATTATATAAAGACCAGTCCTAGTGCGAGCAAGCACTGAGTGCGAGTCATCAAAGCGTGCTGTGAGTTTGGGTAAGTGTGAGTTAGGGTAAGTGGGGTGTTAGGTGCTCTTTTCAGAATTTAACTCTGTGGGTTGCAGTTAATAAGGCCTTTCTGGTGCAGAGTGACTGTTGGTAAACCATTTAACTGGTGTAACTAGAGGGATTGATTTAATTTAAATCCAATTAATTAAAGGGGATTCTAGCATCTATAATCGGGCAGAGGGTGCCCATAACTAGCAATAAAAAATTAAATTAATTACATAGAATGGAGCAGGTGATGTGTTACTGTTGCGAGATGTGGGAGCTGGTGAACCCCATTGAGGCTCACGGTGATTACGACTGTGACAATTGTCTGCTGCTACAGGAACTCCAGCCCTGTGTTGATGAGCTGGAGTCTGAGCTTCAGACACAGCGACACATCAGGGAGGGGAAGAAGTACCTGGACTCTGTGTATCAGGAGGTGGTCACACCTATGAAGTTAATTAATTCAGATGTAGCCCATGGTCACGGACAGGACGGTGTGACTACGAGTGAGGCAGGTACGGGAATCCAGGAGGTAGAGCTGCAGGAGCCGCAGCCCTTGCTCTTGTCCAACAGGTTCGAGGTTCTTACTCCCTGTGGGGACAGGAGCAGGGACTTCAGGGAGGATGAGCAACCTGGCCACAGCACCGTGGAACGGGGGGCCATTCAAGAGGGGGGAGTAAATATAAATGTTGTAGTGGTAGGGGATAGTATAATTAGGGGGATAGATAGAGTTCTCTGCAGCCGAGAGCGAGAGTCCCGAAGGCTGTGCTGCCTACCCGGTGCCGGGGTTAAGGACATCCCCTCTGGGCTGGAAAGAAACTTGCAGTGGGAGGGGGTGGATCCAGTTGTCGTGGTCCATGTTGATACAAACGACGTAGATAGGACTAGGAAGCCGGTTCTGTTAAAGGAGTATGAGCAGCTAGGGGTCAAATTAAAAACAGAACCTCAAGGGTAATAATCTCTGGATTATTACTTGAGCCACGAGCGAATTTGGCTAGGACAAATAAAATTAGAGAGTTAAATGCGTGGCACAAGGAATGGTGTGGGAGAAATGTGTTTTGCTTCCTGGGACACTGGCACCAGTACTGGGGCAGGAGGGAGCTGTTCCGTTGGGACGGGCTTCACTTTGCCAGTGCTGGGTCTAGAGTCCTGGCGGATCATATAACTAGGGCTGTAGAGAGGGCTTTAAAGTAACTAGTGGGGGGGAGGTTTCTAGAGAGCAAATAATAAAAACGACAACAGAGAAGGTCATAGACTTAGGTAGCAGTGGGGAAATTAAAAACCAGAGCGTGTCAGGAAGGGGCAGAAGGTATGGAGTAAAAGGTAAAGTAATAAAAAGGGCAAAAGCAGGAGCTAACTGTCACATGGCGAGGCGGTGGTGTCGTGGTTATGTCACTAGACTATGAAAGCCAAAAATTCAGTCAAAAATGCTTTGAGAATATGGGTTCAAATCCCACCACGAACAGCTGGTGGAATTTAAATTCAATTCAATTGAATTCTGGAATTAAATGTTAGTCTCAGTAATGGCAACCATGATGCCATTGTCGATTGTTGTAAAAACGCATCTGGTTCACTAATTGTCAGGGTTGGGGAGCCACGGGGCCGTATAAATACGAGGCCGTGCTCTCCGGGCAAAGTAGGATCTGGACCCAAGTGCAGAAACCAAACAAGAGACAAATATACAGTACTTTGTTTGAACTTTACTAGATTTACACATAACCAGATTAACACAAGGGACACAGCAATATACATAAGAACTAGAGACAAGAGAACTAGAGACAAGTTACAAGACGGCTAGTCAAGATAGGAACTCAGGACAGCTTCCATGAGGAAGCCCACTTGTCTATACTGAGCTTGCGACAAGCTACCACAAGGGGCAACCGGCTTGCCGAGGCACAACTCCAGACAAGCTACCCCAAGGGTAATCGGCTTACCAATGCAAAGCTCAAGACAAGATCCCAACGGCTCCCACATAGCAACACGCTAGTCCAAACAGCACCTTACCAAGACAAGCAGCTCAACAGAACAAGACTTAAATACATCTTAAATCCAGAGACAAGAACACAGACTTAGATACATAGCTCAAGAGAACTAAAACACAGACTTAGATACATAACTCGAGAGAACTAGAACACAGACTTAGATACATAGCTCAAGAGAACTATGGCAGCCAGCTTGTGAAGGCAAGCTGCCATAGAGGAAAGGCTAGTCACAGAGAACCTAGTCAAGACAAGGAACATTGTCAAGACTAACTCCCTGGTTCACCCTAGTGAGGACTGAGCCAAGAATGAAACAACCAGAAAACTTATATACCAAGAAAACCAGGTGCCACCCATAAACAGCTAACAGGCTGTTTAAGACTAACAAGGTTAGAAACAATTAACACCAGAGACTAAGACAACCCTTCCGCGGCCATGTTCGCGCCCGGGTGGCCCTGGAGATGGAGCACACGGTCTCCGCCGGCACGCTCGAGCAATTTCGTGACCGGTGGGCGCCGCGGGGACTGGAGTGCATAATAGGTCCAAATGACCAAATTTTAATTTAATTTCTGATTTGAGTTCTTAAAAGTTACTGGATTTTTAGATGTTTTTGATTTAACACAAGAGGAGAGACTAAGACAATTAACAAAGGAACAAAACAAGTGAAGGTGCCATCTAGAGGTTACAAAAAGGAACTGACTGGCACCCTCACACTAATGTCCTTTTGGGAAGGAAATCTGCCGTCCTTACCTTACCTGGCCTGGCCTACATTTGTCTCCAGACCCACAGCAATGTGGTTGACTCTTAATGCCCTCTGAAATGGACTAGCAAACCACTCAGTTGTTAACAAATGCTACAAATAAGAATAAGACCGGACGGATCAACCTCAGCACCGGAAACGACAAGGACAATAGCAAACCCAGCCCTGTCGACCCTGCAAAATCCTTCTTACCAACATCTGGGGGCTTGTGACAAAATTGGGAAAGCTGTCCCACAGTCTAGTCAAGGAACAGCCTGATATAGTCATAATTACCGAACTATACCTTACAACCAATGTCCCAGATATCAACATCACCATCCCTGGGTATGTCCTGTCCCACCGGAAGGACAGACCCACCAGAGGTGGTGGCACCATGGTATACAGTCGGGAGGGAGTAGCCCTGAGAGTCCGCAACATTGACTCAGGACCCCATGAGGTCTCATGGCATCAAGTCAAACATGGGTAAGGAAACCTCCTGCTAATTACCACTTACCGCCCTCCCTCAGCTGATGAATCAGTACTCCTTCATGTTGAACACCAATTGGAAGAAGCACTGAGAGTAGCGAGGGCACAATATATCCTCTGGGTGGGGGAGTTCAATATCCACCATTAAGAGTGGCTCGGTAGCACCACAACTGGCCAAGTCCTAAAGGACATAGCTGCCAGACTGGGTCTGCGACAGGTGGTGAGGGAATCCAACAAGAGGGAAAAACCTACTTGATCTCGTCCTCACCAATGTACCTGTTGCAGATGCATCTGTCCATGACAGCATTGGTGGAAGTGACCACAGAACAGTCCTTGTGGAGAAGAAGTCCCGTCTTCATGCTAAGGATACCCTCCACCGTGTTGTGTGGCACTACCACCGTGCTAAATGGGACAGATTTTGAACAGATCTGGCACTCAAAACTGGGCATCCATGAGGCGCTGTGGGCCATCAGCAGCAGCAGAATTGTATTCAACCACAATCTGCAACCTCAGGGCCCGGCATATCCCTCACTCTACCATTACCATCAAGCTGGGAGATCAACCCTGGTTTAACGAAGAGTATAGGAGAGCACCAGACATACCGAAAAACGAGGTGTCAACCTGGTGAGGCTACAACACTGGACTACTTGCATACCAAACAACGGAAGCAACATGCGATAGACAGAGCTAAGCGATCTCACAACCATCGGATCAAATCAAAGCTCTGCAGTCCTGCCACATCCAGTCGTGAGTGGTGGTGGACACTTAAACAGTTAACAGGAGGAGGAGGCTCCAAAAATATCTTCATCCTCAATGATGGTGGAGCCCAGCACCTGAGTGCAAAAGGCAAGGCTGAAGCATTTGCAACCTCTTCAGCCAGAAGTGCCGCATGGATGATCCATCTCGGCCTCCTCCTTAGGTCCCCAGCTTCACAGATGCCAGTTTTCAGCCCATTCAATTCACTCCACGTGATGTCAAGAAACGGCTGAAGACACTGGATACTGCAAAGGCTATGGGCCCTGACAACATTCCGGCAATAGTACTGAAGACTTGTGCTCCAGAACTAGCTGCGCCCCTATCCAAGCTGTTGCAGTACAGCTACAACACTGGCATCCACCTGGCAATGTGGAAAATTGCCAAAGTCTGTCCTGTCTACAAAAAGCAGGGCAAATCCGACCCGGCCAATTACCGTCCCATCAGTCTACTCTCAATCATCAGCAAAGTGATGGAAGGTGTCTTCGACAGTGCTATCAAGCGGCACTTACTCAGCAATAACCTGCTAACTGACGCCCAGTTTGGGTTCCGCCAGGGCCACTCAGCTCCTGACCTCAATACTGCCTTGGTCCAAACATGGACAAAAGAGCTGAACTCAAGAGGTGAGGTGAGAGTGACAGCCCTTGACATCAAGGCAGCATTTGATCGAGTGTGGCATCAAGGAGCCCTAGCAAAACTGAAGTCAATGGGAATCAAGGGGAAAACTCTCCATTGGTTGGAATCATACTTAGCACAAAGGAAGTTGGCTGTGGTTATTGGAGGTCATTCATCTCAATCAAACCACATCACTGCAGGAGTTCCTCAGGGCAGTGTCCTAGGCCCAACCATCTTCAGCTGTTTCATCAATGACCTTCCCTCCATCATAAGGTCAGAAGTGGGGTTGTTCGCTGATGATTGCACACTGTTCAGCACCATTCGAGAATTGTCAGATACTGACGCAGTCCGTTTCGCTATGCAGCAAGACCTGGACAACATTCAGACTTGGGCTGACAAGTGCCAATCAACATTCGCACCAAACAAGTGCCAGCCAATGACCATCTCCAACAAGCGAGACTCTAACCATCTCCCCATGACATTGAATGGCATTACCATCGCTGAATCCCCCACTATCAGCATCCTGGGGGTTACCATTGATCAGTAACTGAACTGGACCAGCCATAAAAATACTGTGGCTACAAGAGCAGGCCAGAGGCTGGGAATTCTGTGGCGAGTGTCCCACCTCCTGACTCCCCAAAGCCTTTCCACCATCTACAAGGCACAAGTCAGGAGTGTGATGGAATACTCTCCACTTGCCTGGATAAGTGCAGCTCCAACAACACTCAAGAAGCTCGACACAATTCAGGATAAAGCAGCCCGCTTGATTGGAACTCCATCCACCATTTTCAACATTCACTCCCTCCACCACCGGTGCACTGTGGCTGCAGTGTGTACTATCTAGAAGATTAGTTGGCGTATTCTATTGGCCTCCGAACAGTTGCAACTCTGTTGGACGGAGTATCAATCAGGAAATAGTTTAGGCTTGTAATAAGGGATCATCTATAATTATGGGAGATTTTAACTGTCATATTAATTGGACAAATCAAATTGGGCAGGGCTGCCTTGAGGAGGAGTTCATTGAGTGTATTAGGGATGGGTTTCTTGAGCAGTATGTAACTGAACCGACCAGGGGGCAAGCAACCTTAGATCTGGTCCTGTGTAACGAGACAGGATTAATTAAAAATGTCCTAGTAAATGATCCCCTTGGAATGAGTGACCATAACATGGTTGAATTCCATATTCAATTAGAGGGTGAGAAGGTTGGATCTCAAACAAGCGTGCTAAGCTTGAATAAAGGAGACTATGAACGTATGAGAGCGGTATTGATTAGAGTGGATTGGGAAAATAGATTAAAGGGTAAGACGATACATGATCAGTGGTGTACATTTAAGGAGTTATTTTACAACTTCCAAAAAAAATATATTCCACTGAGAAGAAAAGGGTGTAAAGGAAAATACAGCCATCCGTGGCTAAGTAAAGAAATTAAGGATAGTATTCGACTGAAAAAAAAGGGCATATAAGGTAGCCAAATCTAGTGGGAGGTTAGAGGATTGGGAAAACTTTACAAGACAGCAAAAAATAACAAAAAGATTGATTAAGAAAGGGAAGATAGACTATGAAAGTAAATTAGCAAAAAATATAAAAACAGATAGTAAGAGTTTTTATAGTTATATAAAAAGAAAAAGGGTGGCTAAAGTAAATGTTGGTCCCTTAGAGGATGAGACCGGGAAATTAATGGTGGGAAATATGGAGATGGCAAAAACACTGAATGAATATTTTGTAGCAGTCTTTACAGTAGAGGACACTAAGAATATCCCAACACTGGGCAAACAGGGGGCTATAGGTGGGGAGGAGCTAAACACGATCAAAATCACTGAGGAAGTGGTACTCGGTAAAATAATGGGACTCAAGGCGGATAAATCACCTGGACCTGATGTCTTACATCTTAGGGTCTTGAGGGAAGTGGCGGTAGGGATTGTGGATGCATTGGTAATAATTTTCCCAAAACTCCCTGGACTCAGCAAAGGTGCCGGCAGACTGGAAAACTGCTAATGTAACACCCTTATTTAAAAAGAGCAGTAGACAGAAGGCTGGAAACTATAGACCGGTTAGCCTAAAGTTTGTGGGAGGTAAAATTTTGGAGTCCATTATTAAGGAGACAGTAACAGGACATTTGGATAATCATAATTTAATAGGACAAAGTCAGCATGGTTTTATGAAGGGGAAGTCATGTTTGACAAATTTGCTGGAGTACTTTGAGGAAGTAACATATAGGGTGGATAAAGGGGAACCAGTGGACGTAGTGTATTTAGACTTCCAAAAGGCATTTGACAAGGTGCCACACAAAAGATTATTGCTTAAGATAAAAAATCACGGGATTGGGGGTAATATTCTGGCATGGATAGAGGATTGGCTATCTAACAGAAGGCAGAGAGTTGGGATAAATGGTTCATTCTCAGACTGGCAATCAGTAACTAGTGGTGTTCCACAGGGGTCAGTGCTGGGTCCCCAACTCTTTACAATCTATATTAACGATTTGGAGGAGGGGACCGAGTGTAACATATCAAAGTTTGCAGATGATACTATGATGGGAGGGAAAGTAGTGAGTGAGGAGGACATAAAAAACCTGCAAGCGGACAAAAAAAGCCAAATAAGTGGGCAGAGATTTGGCAGATGGAATACAATACTGGAAAGTGTGAGGTTATGCACTTTGGCAGGAAAAATCGTAGAGCAAGTTATTATCTTAATGGCAAGAAACTGGAAAGTACTTAAGTACAAAGGGATCTGGGGGTCCTGGTGCATGAAACTCAAAAGATTAGTATGCAGGTGCAGCAAGTGATTAAGAAGGCCAATGGAATGTTGGCTTTCATTGCTAGGGGGATAGAATATAAAAATAGGGAGGTATTGCTTCAGTTGTACAAGGTATTGGTGAGACCGCACCTGGAATACTGCATACAGTTTTGGTGTCCATACTTAAGAAAAGGCATACTTGCTCTCGAGTCAGTACAAAGAAGGTTCACTCGGTTAATCCCGGGGATGAGGGGATGGATATATGAGGCGAGGGTGAGTAGATTGGGACTCTACTCATTGGAGTTCAGATGAATGAGAGGCGATCTTATTGAAACATATAAGATTGTGAAGGGGTTTGATCGGGTGGATGCGGGGAGGATGTTCCCGATGATGGGTGAAACTAGAACTAGGTGGCATAGCCTTACAATAAGGGGCTGCTCTTTCAACACTGAGATGAGGAGGAACTACTTCACTCAGAGGGTGGTAGGTCCATGGAATATGCTGCCCCAAAAAGCTGTAGAAGCTACATCATTACATAAATTTAAAACAGAAATAGACAGTTTCCTAGAAGTAAATGGAATTAAGGGTTACGGGGAGCGGGCAGGAATTTGGACATGAGTCTAGGTTCGGATCGGACATGGCCCTGTGGGTAGCGGAGCGGGCCCAGGGGCTGTGTAGACTGATCCTGCTCCTATTTCGTGTGTCTAATTCTGTTAGATTCAGGAGATGGTTCTGTGATAGTAGATTGGCGGCTAGGATCAGATCAGCCATGATCTTATTGAATGGCGGAGCAGGCTCGAGGGGCCGATTGGCCTACTCCTGCTCCTATTTCTTATGTTCTTATGGTCTTATAGGGTCTGATGAAAGGGAGGAACTGAAAGAAATCAGTATTTGTAGGGAAATGGTGTTAGGGAAATTGACGGGATTGAAGGCCGATAAATCCCCAGGGGCTGATAATCTACATCATAGGGTACTTAAGGAAGTGGCCCTAGAAATAGTAGATGCATTGCTGATCATCTTCCAACATTCGATGGAATCTGAAACAGTACCCATAGATTGGAGGGTAGCTAATGTTACCCCACAATTCAAAACAGGTGGTAGAGAGAAAAATGGGAATTACAGACCGGTAAACCTGACATCGGTAGTGGGGAAAATGCTAGAGTCCATTATAAAAGATGTAATAGCAGAGCACTTGTAAAACAGTGACAGGATCGGACAAAGTCAACATGGATTTACAAAAGGTAAATCGTGCTTGACTAAACTACTGGAATTTTTTGAGGATGTAACTGGTTAAATAGACAATGGAGAACCAGTGGATGTGGTGTATTTGGACTTTCAAAAGGCTTTCGATAAGGTCCCGCATAAGAGATTAGCGTGTAAAGTTAAGGCTCATGGGATTGGGTACAAGGTATTGACTTGGATAGAGAACCGGTTGGCAGACAGTTGACAAAGAGTTGGAATAAATGGGTCTTTTTCCGAGCGGCAGGCAGTAACTAGTGGGGCACCGCAGGGATCGGTCCTTGGACCCCAGCTGTTCACAATATATAATAATGATCTAGACAAGGGAACTAGATGTAATATCTCCAAGTTTGCAGATGACACAAAGCTGGGTGGGCGTGTGTGCTGTGAGGAGGATGCCGAGAAACTCCAGTATGATTTGGACAGGTTGGGTGATTGGGCAAAAGCATGGCAGATGCAATATAACGTGGATAAATGAGAGGTTATCCACTTTGGTGTCAAAAACAGGAAGGCAGATTATTATCTGAATAGCAATAGATTGGGAGAAGGGGAAGTGCAACGAGACCTGGGTGTCCTTGTACAGCAGTCGCTGAAGGTAAGCATGGAGGTGCAGCAGGCAGTTAAGAAGGCAAATGGTATGTTGGCCTTCTTAGCGAGAGGGTTTGAGTACAGGGACAAGGATGTCTTGCTGCAGTTGTACAGGGCCTTGGTGAGACCACATCGTGAGTACTGTGTGCAGTTTTGGTCGCCTTATCTGGTGAAGGATGTTCTTGCCATGGACGGAGTTCAGCGAAGATTCACCAGGCTGATACCTGGGATGGCAGAAATGACGTATGAGGAGAGATTGAGTTGATTGGGCTTACACTCGCTGGAGATTAGAAGAATGAGAGAGGATCTCATTGAAACTTATAAAAATCTGACAGGACTGGACAGACCAGATGCAGGAAGGATGTTCTCGATGGCTGGGGAGTCCAGGACTAGGGGTCACAGTCTAAGGATAAGGGGTAAGCCATTTAGGGCTGAGATGAGGAGGAATTTCTTCACCCAGAGAGTGGTGAACCTGTGGAATTCTCTACCAGAGAAGGCAGTAGAGGCCAGTTCATTAAATATATTCAAGAAGAAGTTGGATATATTTCTTAAGGCTAAAGGGACCAAGGAGGATGGGGAGAAAGCAGGGACCGGGTACTGAATTTGGATGTTCAGCCATGATCGCATTGAATGGCGGAGCAGGCTCGAGGGGCCGAATGGCCTACTCCTGCTCCTATCTTCTATGTTTCTATGATTCTATGTCCTTATATGGGATAAAATTAATACTCAACTAGAAACCGTTCTAGAAACCAGGAAGCTGGTTAAAAGACAGAAGCAGAGTGCGGTAGTTATTGGGTGTTTTTTTGACTGGACGATGTAAAGAGTTGCCCCCCCTGCATCACTGCTGCGACCGTTGCCCTTCTTGCTATTTCAACAATCTGGACTTGGGTACAGGAGGCAGACGTATCGACATTTGCTGCTAACACGAAAAACAGGGAGCCTGGGTAGCTGTGAAGGAACCGTCAGTGAACATTTAGAGAAGAATATGGAGAGGAAATGTACACCAAATGGTGTGTTAAAAGCTGCCGAGGAGTCTCCAACAATAGATATTTACAGAGCAGTGGAGACCATTCGGCCCACTGTGTTAATTCTGGGTCTTTGCCACAGCAATACTAAACTAAACCCACTGACCCACTATCTCCCCATAGACCTGTATCAATCGCAAACTAATCCCACTGCCCCGCTCGCTCCCCAAAGCCCTGTAACAATCCCAAACTAATCCCACTGACCCGCTATCTCCCCATAGCCCTGTATCAATCCCCAAACTAATTCCACTGCCCCGCTCACACCCCATAGGCCTGTATCAATCCCAAACTAATCCCACTGGTCCGCTCTCACCCCATAGCCCTGAATCAATCCCAAACTAATCCCACTGCCCCGCTCACACCCCATAGACCTGTATCAATCACAAACTAATCCCACTGGTCCGCTCTCACCCCATAGCCCTGAATCAATCCCAAACTAATCCCACTGCCCCGCTCACACCCCATAGACCTGTATCAATCACAAACTAATCCCACTGCCCCGCTCTCACCCCATAGCCCTGAATCAATCCCAAACTAATCACACTGCCCCACTCACACCCCATAGACCTGTATCAATCCCAAAAAATCCCAGTGCCCCACTCTCTCCCCATAGCCCTGCGCCGGCACTTTGAAAGAGCTCTGCAATTAATTTCATTCACCTGCCCTTTCCCCATAGCCCTGTAATGTTTTTCCTTCAAGTATTTATTCAACTTCCTTTTGAAAGTCACTATTGAATCTGCTTCCACCGCCCTTTCAGGCAGCGCATTCCAGATCACAACAACTTGCTGCTTAAAAAAAATGTTTCCTCATGTCACCTCCGGTTCTTTTGCCAATCACCATAAATCTGTATCCTCTGGTTACCAAAACTTCTGCCAGTGGACACACTTTCTTCTTATTTACGCTATCAAAACTATTCATAGGTTTGAAAATCTCTATCAAATCTCCTCTTAACCCTCTCTGCTCTAAGGAGAACAATCCCAGCTTCTCCAGTCTCTCCACATAATTGAATTCCCTCATCCCTGGTACCATTCTCGTAAATCTCCTCTGCACCCTCTCTAAGACCTTGACATCCTGTGTTGACTTTAACAACATAGCACTGATTTGACACGTTCCTGTGAAAGATCATTGATCATTAAGAGATTGTAAATCTCACCTGCTTGCTGCTGGGGTTTGCCGTTGATGAGCCGAGACTGTAAGTGCAATGGTTTTGAAATGACAATCAGAGGGGATGTGGTTTAGACGTCACATGAATGAAATGACAGTTTCAACTTATAAAGGAGAAGTGTAATTGAAGGAAGTCCACGAGGAGGCTGGATTGGCTCGTGTGTGTCATGGGCTGTGGTAACTCACTGTCCAAACTGCCTACTGTGGGCAGCAGCAGCTGTCACAGCTGGGAGCCCCTTTCTTTATCTTTACAACTTCCCTTCTCCACCTCTCCCCTCCTGCTGACACCCATCACAACTGGTCCTCTGCTCAGCCATTGCCCATAGCCAGCAGGGCGAGTGGACAAGAAGCCAGGCTCATTCACCCTCTCCCTAACACAGGGCCACAGACAGCAATTGTAAACGCTGCCCAGGCTCAGGTCAGCTCCCTCAGCACAGGCCGGGGATGAAGCCTGGGCCTTTCCAAATGCAAGGAAGCAAGAAACAAATACTGGCTAGGAAAGGCTCAGCGAGTTCGAGAAATCTGTGCGTTTGTTTGATTGAAACCTCCAAAGATGTGCGGGTTAGGTTGATTTGGCTATGATAAATTGACCCTTAGTGTTAGGGGGATTAAATACGTGGGGTTACGGGGATAGTGTGGGATATGTGTCGGTGCAGGCTCGATGGGCCGAAATGGCCTCTATCTGCACTGTGGGGTTTCTGTGATTCTCTGATTCTGTGAAAACAGCTTCGAACCCAAGGATGCTTCATACAGGTGGAGAAATTCAGTTCACTTTTTTGACACAATTCAAATCAGCAGAAGCAATGAACACGTTGAAACCGGCAAATATGGACACATCTATCACTAAGCAACAATAGATTAAGGAGCATATGGCACAGAAAAGGAAGAAATGAAAGAAAGATTCAAAGAAAGAAAGAAAGTACAAGGACTTGGGGTTATATACACTGGCACTGTGTTTCTTTCTGCGCCGGGACAGCAGAGGGCACAATCAGAACATCAGCCACATCAGTTCCTGAAACATGGTTCAATAGGAACAGGAGGAGGCCATTCAGCCCCTCGAGCCTGTCAAACCAGGACTGGCGGAGCCCATTCAGCCCCTCGAGCCTGTCAAACCGGAACAGGAGGAGTCCATTCAGCCCCTTGAGCCTGTCAAACCGGAACAGGAGGAGGCCATTCAGTCCCTCGAGCCTGTCAAACGGGGACAGGAGGAGACAATTCAGCCCCTTGAACCTGTCGAACAGGAACAGGAGGAGGCCATTCAGTCCCTCGAGCCTGTTACACAGGAACAGGAGGAGGCCATTCAGCCCCTCGAGCCTGTCAAACCGGGACAGGAGGAGACCATTCAGCCCCTTGAGCCTGTCGAACAGGAACAGGACGAGGCAATTCAGTCCCTCGAGCCTGTTACACAGGAACAGGAGGAGGCCATTCAGCCCCTTGAGCCTGTCAAACAGGAACAGGAGGAGGCCATTCAGCCCCTTGAGCCTGTCAAACTGGAACAGGAGGAGGCCATTCAGCTCCTCGAGCATTTCGAACAGGAACAGGAGAAGGCCATTCAGCCCCTCGAGCCTGTCAAACAGGAACAGGAGGAGGCCATTCAGCCCCTCGAGCCTGTCAAACAGGAACAGGAGGATGCCATTCAGCCCCTTGAGCCCGTTACACTGGAACAGGAGGCCATTCAGCCCCTCGCGCCTGTTACACAGGAGGAGGCCATTCAGCCCCTCGAGCCTGTTACACAGGAACAGGAGGAGGCCATTCAGCCCCTCGAGCCTGTCAAAACGGGACAGGAGGAGACCATTCAGCCCCTTGAGCCTGTCGAACAGGAACAGGACGAGGCAATTCAGTCCCTCGAGCCTGTTACACAGGAACAGGAGGAGGCCATTCAGCCCCTTGAGCCTGTCAAACAGGAACAGGAGGAGGCCATTCAGCCCCTTGAGCCTGTCAAACCGGAACAGGAGGAGGCCATTCAGCCCCTCGAGCATGTCGAACAGGAACAGGAGAGGGCCATTCAGCCCCTCGAGCCTGTCAAACAGGAACAGGAGGAGGCCATTCAGCCCCTCGAGCCTGTCAAACAGGAACAGGAGGATGCCATTCAGCCCCTTGAGCCCGTTACACTGGAACAGGAGGCCATTCAGCCCCTCGCGCCTGTTACACAGGAGGAGGCCATTCAGCCCCTCGAGCCTGTTACACAGGAACAGGAGGAGGCCATTCAGCCCCTCGAGCATGTTGCACAGGAACATGAGGAGGCCATTCAGCCCCTCAAGCCTGTTACACTGGAACAGGAGGCCATTCAGCCCCTTGAGCCTGTCAAACAGGAACAGGAGGAGCCCATTCAGCCCCTCGAGCCTGTCAAACCGGAACAGGAAGAGGCCATTCAGCCCCTCGAGCCTGTCAAACAGGAACAGGATGAGGCCATTCAGCCGCTCGAGCCTGTCAAACCGGAACTGGAGTAGGCCATTCAGCCCCTCGAGCCTTTCAATCCGGAACAGGAGGAGGTCATTCAGCCCCTCGAGCCTGTCGAACAGGTACAGGAGGAGGCCATTCAGCCACTCGAGCCTGTCAAAGAGAAACAGGAGGAGGCCATTCAGCCCCTTGAGCCTGTCAAACAGGAACAGGAGGAGGCCATTCAGTCCCTCGAGCCCGTTACATTGGAACAGGAGGCCATTCAACCCCATCGAGCCTGTTACACAGGAGGAGGCCTTTCAGCCCCTCGAGCCTGTTACACAGGAACAGGAGGAGGCCATTCAGCCCCTCGAGCATGTTGCACAGGATCAGGAGGAGGCCATTCAGCCCCTCAAGCCTGTTACACTGGAACAGGAGGCCATTCAGCCCCTCGAGCCTGTTACAATGGAACAGGAGGACATTCAGCCCCTCAAGCCTGTTACACAGAAACAGGTGGAGGCCATTAATTCCCTTGATCCAGTTACACAGGAACAGCTAATTTATTATTAATGTTTCATGTGATGTGTTTGCTCTGAAATAAATTGTTAAAAATGTTAACCTACATTGGTCGGGAATCAAACCCAGGTCACCCGCATGGCAGGCCAGAATTCTACCCCTGAACCACCAATACTCACAGGGTCAATAAGGCCCATTTTCCGTTAGCTACAATTTAATTTTGACTTTTGTTAATAGAAGCGAGGACACTGCGGTAAAATAAAAAGCGAAATGCAGCAGATGCTGGATCTGAAATTGTTCATTAAATGTTGGAAACGCTCCACAGGTCAGGGAACATCTGTGGACAGAAAAACACAGGGTTAACCTTTCAGGTCCATGAACTCTCGGTAGAATTAAGATTTTGCAGCTTTGTAGGTCCCGTGTGACTTTCCTTCCAAACGTTTTAAACTTTTAAACTGCTCACAAATTACAAAATTAAGAAACTAACCTTCCCTCGAAAAATAAATGACCCGCACGGGGATCGCACCCGCGACCTTGGTGTTATGTAGCACCACGTTCTAATCAACTGAGCTAACCGGCCCATCTGCAAGGCTTATCTATAGTACCATCCCTGTTTCTGGTCTTTGCCCGCTAAGTCACTGTCTTTGAAGGCTGTAAAAGAAAGACTTGCATTTCGACAGGCCTTTCACGACCTCAGGACATCCCAAAGTGCTTTACAGCCAATGAATACTTTTTGAACTGTTTTGCATCTGTGACAGGTAGATTGGTCAGGGGGAGGTCAAATCGGTTTTCCCCTCGTGTTGGTTCCCTTACCACCTGCCGCAGGCCCAGACTGGCAGCTATGTCCTTCAGGACTCGAACAACTTGGTCAGTCGTGCTGCTACCGAGCCACTCTTGGTGATGGGCATTGAGGTCCCCACCCAGAGTACATTCTGTGCCCTTGCTGCATTCAGTGCTTCTTCCAAGTGGTGTTCAACATGGAGGAGCACTGATTCATCAGCTGAGGGAGGGTGGTAGGTGGTAATCAGCAGGAGGTTTCCTTGCCCATGATGTTCCTGTGTAACAGGCTTGAGGGGCTGAGTGGCTCCCTCGTTTTCCTGCATAACAGGCTGAATAGCCTCCTCCTGTTCCTGCATAACAGGCTCGAGGGGCTGAATGGCCTCCTCCTGTTCCTGTATGATATGCTCGATGGGCTGAATGGCCTCTTCCAGTTTATGTGTAACATACCCGAGGAGCTGATTGGCCTCCTCCTGTTCCTTTATAACAGACTCGAAGGGCTGAATGGCCTCCTCCTGTTTCTGTATAACAGACTCAAGGGACTGAATGGCCTGCTCCTGTTCCTGTGTAACAGGCTCAAGGGGCTGAATGGCATCCTCCTGTGCATGTATAACAGGCTCGAGGGGCTGAATGGCCTCCTCCTGTTCATGTATTACGGGCTTGAAGGGCTGAATGGCCTCCTCCTATTCCTGTGTAACCGGCTCGAGGGGCTGAATGGCCTCCTCCTGTTCCTGTCTAACAGACTTGAGGGGCTGAATGGCTTCCTCCTTTTCCTGTATAACATGCTCGACAGGCTGAATAGCCTCCCCCTGTTCCTGTATAAC
Source organism: Somniosus microcephalus (assembly GCF_052327205.1). Classification (NCBI taxonomy): domain Eukaryota; kingdom Metazoa; phylum Chordata; class Chondrichthyes; order Squaliformes; family Somniosidae; genus Somniosus; species Somniosus microcephalus. The sequence continues at coordinate 4,286,945 of NW_028225186.1, read as the reverse complement.
AGGCTCGTGTGTCTGAATTGTCTCCTCTTGTTCCTATGTAACAGGCTTGAGGGGCTGAATGGCCTCCTCCTGTTACTGTGTAACAGGCTCGAGGGGCTGAATGGCATCCTCCTGTGCATGTATAACAGGCTCGAGGGGCTGAATGGCCTCCTCCTGTTCATGTATAACAGGCTTGAGGGGCTGAATGGCCTCCTCCTGTTCCCGTACAACAGACTCGTGTGTCTGAATTGCCTCCTCCTGTTCCAGTGTAGCAGGCTTGAGGGACTGAATGTCCTCCTCCTGTTCATGTGTGGCAGGTTTGAGGGGCTGAATGGCCTCCTGCTGTTCCTGTGAAACAGACTCGTGGGTCTGAATTGCCTCCTCCTTTTCCTTTATAACTGGATCATGGGTCTGATTTGCCTCCTCTTCATCCAATGTAACAGGTTCGAGGGGCTGAATGGATTTCTACTGTTCTTGTACAGATCTTGTATCGCTGAACGTCTTCCTCCTGTCCAATGCAACAGGCTCGAGGCGTTAAAGGCCTCCTCTTGTCCCTGTGTAACATGCTCGAGGGGCTGAATGGCCTCCTACTGTTCCTATATAACAGGCTAAAGGGGCTGAATGGCCTCCTCCTGTTCCTGTGTAAAAGGGTCATGGGACAGAATGGCCTCCTCCTGCTTCTGTGCAACTGAATCAGGGGTTGAGAGTACTCAGAGAGAAAGTGTCGGGGCGGTCGTTTCCCTTCTCTGAATTACCGATTTACTGCAAAATGTACCGTCAGTGGAGGAACTACCGAACCCTGCCCCAAAATCCGACTCTGGTGGGACTCGAACCCACAACCTTTAAATGCCTTAATCTGTCAACACAAATTAGAAGTCAAATGCGCTATCCATTGCGCCACAGAGCCAATTACGCAAAATTCTATTACAAAAGCAAAACAGTGCTGATGCTGGAAATCTGAAATAAAAAAAGATGAAATGCTGGAAACACTCTGCAGGTCAGGCAGCATTCCATGACTGTTTAAAAGGGGTCTACTTTCAGTCCCGGATCATTCTGTGTCTGTGTAAAAGGGACATGCTGTCAGTCCCGGTTTATTCTGTGCCTGTTTAAAAGGGACATGCTGTCAGTCCCGGATTGTTCTGTGTCTGTTTAAAAGGGATGTGCTCTCAGTCCCGGATCATTCTGTGTCTGTTTAAAAGGGACATGCTTTCAGTCCCGGATTATTCTGTGTCTGTTTAAAAGGGATGTGCTGTCAGTCCCGGGTCATTCTGTGTCTGTTTAAAAGGGATGTGCTGTCAGTCCCGGATCATTCTGTGTCTGTTTAAAAGGGATGTGCTGTAAGTCCCTGGTCATGCTGTGTCTGTTTAAAAGGGATGTGCTGTCAGTCCCGGATCATTCTGTGGCTGATTAAAACGGGTGTTACATAATATTATAGAGTCTGCCCCACAGAAACAGCCCATTTGCACGAACTGGTCTCCACACGAGCCTCCTCCTTCTCTATTTCTCCTCAAACCACAAATAAAACTAGAATCAGTAATGGTAACCATGAAACTATCGGATTGTCGTAAAAACCCATCTGGTTCACTAATGTCTTTCAGGGAAAGAAATCTGCCGTCCTTACCTGGTCTGGCCTTTGTGTGACTCCAGTCCCAAAGCAATGTGGTTGATTCTTATCTGCCCTCTGAAATGGCCTAGCAAGCCACTCAGTTGTAACAAACCGCTATGAAACAAAATAATAAAAATGAAGCTGGACGGACCACCTGGCCTGATCCATATCAGCCTCCTCCTGGGGTCCCCACCATCACAGAAGCCAGTCTTCAGCCAATTCGATTCACTCCACGTGATATCAAGAAAAGGCTGAGCACACTGGATACAGCAATGGCTCTGGGCCCTGACAAATCCCCGGCTATCATTCTGAAGACTTGTGCTCCAGCCAAGCTGTTCTAGTACAGCTACAACACTGGCATCTATCCAACAATGTGGAAGACTGCCCAGGTATGTCCTGTCCACAAAAAGCAGGACAAATCCAATCCAGCCAATTACCGCCCCATCAGTCTACTCTCTACTCTCAATCATCAGCAAAGTGATGGAAGGTGTCATCCACAGTGCTGTATGGTGGCACTAACTGACCAATAACTTGCTCATTGATGCCCGGTTTGGGTTCTGCCAAGAGCACTCGGCTCCCGACTTCATTAAAACCTTGGTCCAACATGAACAAAGGAGCTGACCACCAACATCCTGGGGGTTACCATTGAACATAAATACTGTGACAACAAGAGAAGGTCAGAGGCTAGGCATTCTGCGTCGGGTGTCTCACCTCCTGACTCCCCAAAGCCTTTCTACCATCTGCAAGGCACAAGAAAGGAGTGTGATGGAATACTCTCCACTTGCCTGGATGAGTGCAGCTCCAACAACACTCAAGAAGTTCGACACCATCCAGGACAATGCAGCCCGCTTGATTGGCACCCCATCCACCACCTTAAACATTCACTCCCTCCACCACTGGTGCACCGTGGCTGCAGTGCGTACCATCTACAAGATGCACTGCAGCAACTCACCAAGGCTTCTTCAGCAGCACCTGCCAAACACGCAACCTCTTCCACCTAGAAGGACAAGCGCAGCAGGCGCATGGGAACACCCCCACCTCCAAGTTCCCCTCCAAGTCACACACCATTCTGACTTAGAAGTATATTGCCGATCCTTCATCGTCGCTGGGTCAAAATCCTGGAACTCCCTCCCTAACAGCACTGTGGGAGCACCTTCACCACACGGACTGCAGCGGTTCAAGAAGGCGGCTCACCACCACCTCCTCAAGGGGCAATTAGGGATGGGCATTTAATGCTGGCCTTGCCAGTGCACCCACATCCCATTAACGAATTTAAAAAATCCTATCAGCATATCCTTCTATTCCTTTCTCGCTTCCTCTTAAATGCATCTGTAGCATTCGCCACAACTACTGCATTCTCAGCGCTCTTTGGCCAAAGAAGTTAATCCTGAATTCCCTGCTGGATTTATCGGTGAGTATTTATGACCTGTCTTCTCTGAGCTAGTTCCTGACTCACTCACAGTAGGAAGCATTTTCGCATTGTTAATGTGCAGCTGTGATGGCCGAGTGGTTAAAGCGTTGGACTTGAAATCCAATGGGATTTCCCCGCGCAGGTTCAAACACTGCTCGCAGCGACTTTAATGCAAATTCTTTATTTTATTTCATCGGCTCCCTGTGGCGATCACTGGCCCCGAAATTGATCAGAATTCCCTCCACTGCACTTTATTACACTGATTAACCCAAAGTTCCAATTGAAACACTAATAATTTATCGGCATCAATTAGATATTGTGGATTTGTTGGAAACTGGTGAGCAATACATACACAAAGCAGCATCAAAAATACTAATTAATAAAGAGCCCTGCAGTGTTTGGTAGGGAATCACCTTCAGCTAGTAAGTGGGAACACGGTTTGGTTTTATAAAACTGAACACGAATTAAAAAGTGTGTAAAAAGACCGTGGTTGGACTCGAACCTGCAATATTCTGATAACCTCAGAATTAATACCGAAGTCTGACGCCTTATCCATTAGGCCACACGAACAGTAAAAGCAACTTGCAGATCAGCGCCATCTGTGGACAGATAGACACAGGGTCAACCTTCCAGTTCCTTGAGATCTCGGCAGAACGAAGGTTTTGTAGCTTTGCTTCAAAGTATTACAGCTCCAATCTTTTCAGCAAATAGCAAAATTAAGAAACTACCCACACCATCAAAAAGTAAATGGCCCGTACGGGGATCGAACCCACGACCTTGGCGTTATTAGCACCACGCTGTAACCTACTGAGCTAACCGTCCTGCCTTAACTCCTTTTGCTGCTAAATTCAATTTATGTTGATTTTTGGTTTTTGTCAGTTGTCAGTGCTCCGGTTTCCTCCCACAGTCCAAAGATGTGCGGGTTAGGTTGATTGGCTATGATAAATTGACCCTTAGTGTTAGGGGGATTAAATACGTGGGGTTACAGGGATAGGGTGGGATATGTGTTGGTGCTGGCTCGATGGGCCAAAATGGCCTCTATCTGCACTGTGGGGTTTCTGTGATTCTGTGATTCTAAACCTCCACTGTGTTTAATCGCGTCGGGAACATGTGGTCAGTGTAAATCAATGTTTATTACTGGTATAGCTAACGGTAATAATGTCTGTTGGGCGAGTATTACAACCTCTTGTTGGTCAATAATCCATCAGAGAAAGATGTGCATCCACGTATAACCCTCGTTAGATGCCTCTTCCCCAAAATAAATTAACACATTCATTAATTAACGTGGAGGCCGAGGGCAGGACTGAGCTACTGCATAAGCATTACAGCTGTACTCACAAAAAATAGGATGAAGTTAATTTTGCAGCAGAGAAGAGAGGATCATAGATATTGGATCTGGTCCAACTAACCAGAAAAGAGGTGCTAAATATGTTGCCATCACTCAACGTTAACAATCACGTGGTCCAGATGGGAAGCACACTAGATCGCTGAGGGATGCAAGCGTGAAGATAGCAGAAGCTCTGATCACAACCTTTCAATCAACATTGGACATGGGAGTGGTGCCAGTGGACTGGAGGACTGTAAATGTTACACCCCTGTTCAAAATGAGGAGAGGGATAAATCTGATAACTACAGGCCAATCAGTCTAACATCAATGGTGGGAAAACTATTGGAGAGCATTGTCAAGATGAAAGTTAATTCTCAATTGGAGAAACATGGGTTAATAAGCAACCGACAGCACAGCTCTGTTAAAGCAAATCGTGTCTGACTAACCTGATTGAGTTATTTCGTGAAGCACAGACCAGGTTGCTGAAGGCAGTGCAAAACATTTTGTATATATGGACTTTAAAAAGGCATTTGTTAAATGACCACGTAACAAACTTAGTCGGAAAATAGTAGCACATAATATTTAATAAATGGTGTTAGCTTGAATAGGTAATTGGCTAAGGGATAGGTGTTAGAGAGCAATGGTGAACGGATGTTTATTTCTGACTGCAGAGAAGTAAGCAGTGACGTCCTCCAGGACTCATTATTTGGACCACTGATTTTTTCATTATGTATAAATGACGTGGACTTGGATATAGGGAGTACAATTTCGAAGTTTGCGGATGATTCACAAATTGGGAAAGTGAGCAGGACAATAGCAGGCTTCAGGAGGACATAGACAGACTATGAAATGGTACTCGTCAGGTGCAAGTTAATGCAGGGAAATTTTCAAGTGTTGCACTTTTGGAGGAACAACATGCAGAGGCAGTACAATCTAAAAGGGTATTATTTTGAGGTGTGTTCTAGAGCAGAGGGAACGGATGTGTGTGCATATTTATAAATTTTTGAAGGTGCCAGATGTTAAGGCGGTTAAGAAAGCCTATGGGATACTTGGCGTTGTAAATATGTCATCGAGCACTGAAAAAGGAAGTCAGGCTAAACTTTTACAAATCATAGGTTAGGCCTTAACTGGAGCATTGTGTACAGCTTTGGGCCTGACACTTAGAAAGGATGTCAAAGCCTTGGGGAGATTTACCGGTATGATCCACGGATGATGGACTTCAGTTAATTGGAAGGACTGGAGGCTGTTCCTAGTGGGGAGCCGCAAGGATCAGTGCTGGGGCCTCAGCTATTTACAATCTATATTAAGACCTAGATGAAGGGACTGAGTGTAATGTATCCAAGTTTGCTGATGATACAAACTAGGTGGACAGTATGCAGTGAGGCCAACACAAAGTGTCTGCAAAGGGGTATTGAGAGACTAAGTGAAGGGGAAGTAAGGTAGCAGATGGAGTATACTGTAGGGAAATGTGAGGTTATTATTTTTTTTTCAGAAGAATGGAAAAACAGAACTTTTTTAAATGGTGAGAAACTTTTAAATTCTGGTGTTCACAGAGATTTGGACCATCCTCGGGCAAGTATTACTGAAGTCTAGCGTGCCAGTAGAGCAATCAATAAGGAGGGCAAATGGCATATTGGCCTTTATTGCAAGGCGTTTGGTGTATAAGAGTAAGGTAGTCTAGCTACAATTGCACAGGACCTTGGTGAGGACACACCTCGATTACTGTGAACAGTTTTGAGTGCATAGGGGATATTTTTAATGCTTGAATATGATACGAAATTCGGATATGTAGTAAACAACGAGGAGGATCGTAACAGACCAGGAGGACATAGACAGTCTGGTGAAATGGGCAGACACATGGCAGATGAAATGTAACTCAGAGCAGTGAGAAGTGACACATTTTGTTAGGAAGAATGGGGAGAGGCAATATAAACTAAATACTGCAATGTTCAAAGGGGTGCAGGAAGCGAGGGGTCTGGGGGAATAGGTACACAAATCTTTGAAGGTGGCAGGATTAGTTGGTAAGGCTGTTAAAAGCATGTGGAATCCTCGGCATTATTAATAAAGCATGGATTACAAAAGTAACGAAGTTATGCTAAACATTTACATTAAAAAAAACTGGTTCACCTCAGCCTGAGTAGTCCGTTTAATTCTGGGTGCTTTAGAAAGATGTCAAGGCCTAGGAGATGGTGCAGAGGAGATTTACGGGAATGGCACCAGGGATGAGAGACTTCAGTTTTGTTGCGAGACTGGCATATTCTCCTTAGAGCAGACAAAGTTAAGGGGTTTCGATAAATGTGATCAAAATCGGGATTGATTTTGATAGAAAAAATAGGGAGAAACTCTTTCTAGTGGCGGAATAGAAACATAGAAAAATAGGAGCAGGTGTAGAGTATAAGACCTTCGAGTCTGCTCCACCATTCAATATGTTCATATCTCATCTTTATCTCAATACCATATCCCCGCTCTCTCCACATACCCCTTGATTCATTTTGTGTCTAGAAAGCTTTCTATCTCCTTCTTAAATATTTTCAGTGAATTTGCCTCCACAACATTCTGCGTTGAGAGTTCCGCACATTCACCACCCTCTGAGTGAAGAAATCTCTCCTCATCTCAGTCCTAAATGTCCTTCCACGTATCGTGAGATTGTGACCCCTCGTTCTAGACTCCCCAGCCAGGGGAAACATCCTCCCTGCATTCAGTCTTTCTAGCCCTGTCAGAATTTTATACGCTTCAATGAGTTCCCCTCTAATTCTTCAGAACTCTATTGAAGATAGGCCTAGTCGACCCAATCTTCCTCTATGGCAACCATATTCTTTCTTAGGAAAGTCGACAAAGCTGCACACAGTACTCCAGGTGTGGTCTCACCAAGGCCCTGTATAACTGTAGTAAGACATCCTTGCTCCTGTACACAAATCCTCTTGCAATGAAGGAGACGTTGCCATTTGCCTATCTAACTGCTTGCTGCACCTGCATGTTTGCTTTCAGCGACGGATGTACAAGGATACCCAGGTCCTCTTTTACGTTAACATTTCCCAATCTATCACCATTGAAATAATACTCTGCCTTTCTGTTTTTCCTACGGAAGTGATGACTTCACAATTCTCGCACGTTAGGCTGCACTTGCCATGTATTTGCCCAGTCACTCAACTTGTCTAAATCGCCTTGAAGCCTCTTTGCATGCACCTCATAACTCACTATCCAACCTAGTTTCATGTCATCAGCAAACTTGGAAATATTACATTTGGTTCCCGCATCCAAATCATTGATATTTATATACTGTGAATTGCTGGGGTCAAGCATTGATCCCTGCGGTACCACACTAGTCACAGCCTGCCAACCCGAAAACGACCCATTTATTCCAACACCCTGTTTGCTATTTGTGAACCAATTTTCAGTCCATGCCAGTATATTACCCACAATCCCATGTGCTTTAAATTTGCACACAAACCTCTTCTGTGGTACTTTATCACAGGATTTCTGAAATTCCAAATACACCTCATCTACTGGTTCTCCCTTATCTATTCTATCAGTTACATTTTTAAAAAGCTCCAGGAGGTTTGTCAAACACGATTTCCCTTTCATAAATCCATGTTGACTTTTTCTAATCCCGTTGGTATTTTCTAAGTGTCCTGTTATCACATCCTTTATAATAGACTCCAGCAATTTCCATACTATGGATGTTAGGCTAACCGGTCTGTAGTTCCTTGTTTTCTCTCTCCCTCCTTTTTGAAATAATGGGGTTACATTTGCCACCCTCCAATCTGCAGGAACTGTTCCATAATCTATAGAATTTTGGAAGATGACAACCAAAGCATCCACTATTTCCATTGCTACCTCGTTTAGTGCTCTGGGATGCGGATTATCAGGCCCTGTGGATTTATCAGCTTTCAGTCACATTATTTTCTCCAGCACTATTTTTTTACAAATACTAATTTCCTTTAATTCCTCCTTCGCACTAGACCCTTGGTTCCCTTACGTTTCTGGGGAGTTACTTGTGTCATATTCCACGAAGTTGGAACCAAAGTAATTTGTTTAATAGCTTGGCCATTTCCTTGTTACCCATTATACATTCTTCCGTTTCTGACTTAAAGGGTCCTAAATTTGTACTCACTACTCTTTTTCTTTTTACATATTTGTCGAAGCTTTTGCAGTCGGTATGATCGGTAACGAGTGAACAAAGTTTTAAGGTGATTGGCAAAAGTACCAGAGGCGACATGACAAAACATATTTTTACACAGCGTGTCTTTGTGATCTGGAAGGCGCTGCCTGAATGGGCGGTGGAAGCAGATTCAATCGTGACTTTTAAAAGGGAATTGGATAACTACTTGAATGGGAAACAATACAGGGCTATGGGGAATGATCAGGTGTGTGGTATTAATTGATGAACTCTAACAAAGAGCTGTCAGAGGCACAATGGGCCAAATGTCCACCTTCTTTGCTGTAGCATACCGTGATAGGATGATATCCAGAAGGGCTTGGGCACAAATCTCATTGATGATATTTTGTCTGCCGCAGGAACTGACCTAGCCATTGCTGGAGTATAACGCACAATCCTCGGCCTTCTCTATTTTGCCACCCACTGATATCATTGACTGTGTATGAGCATGACTTTGGAGAAGGTTCCCGGATGCGCAATCCGCCATCTGAATTGAAAAAAATTCTCCCTTCGCCAAAAGCAGGAAACTCACTACAAGGAACAGAATGATCCGAAATCAGTAACGTCACTGTCAGCTCACGCGAATACTGCTACTTGGACAAAGCAACATTAGCATTAGGTCAGACTGGCCTTTATATAGAGCCTCTCACAACCTCAGCACTTCCCAAAGCTACTTTGCAGCCAATCAATTAGGCGCTCTTGTAATTTAAGGGCAAACCGCAGCCAATTGGCACGCAGCAAACCCCCACAAATAGCACTGGGACAAATGAACAGACAATCTTCTCAGTGAGGCTGGTTGAGCGATAACTGAGCAGCACTGCATCAGTACAGACCCTCCGACAGTGTGGTGCTCTCTCAGTCCTGCCCCTCCAACAGAGCAGCAATATCTCAGTACTGATGCCCTGACACTGCAGCGCTCCCTCAGTATGACACCTCTCACAGTGAAGCCATCCCTCAGTACTGTACGGGAGTGTCAGCTTAGACTTTGTGCTCAGGTCACTGAAGTGGCTCCATGAACAGACATTCCGCTGACTCAGAGGGGGGACAGCTATGCATTGAACCACGGCGGACCCATGTCAGAAATGTGAGACAGGCAACAATACACAAACGTGACTCAGACTCCAGATTAGCGATTGCTGTGCGCAGTGAACAGCAACACTGAAGCTTCAATGATTCATCAGCTGAGATAATATGCAGCAAATGTATTATTCTTTGCTGGGACGTTATCCAACAATACTGCACACATTATTAGGATATAATGTTATTGCTTGTTGGGCCTCCTAATACATCTGAACACGGATTGGTTGTTATGTTGTGCTCCCGCCTCTGTAACATCGGCCGATTCCACCACTGCCTCAGCTCATCGGCTGCTCAATTCCGCACTCAAGCCTTTGTTACCTCTAGACTTGGATGTTCGAGTGCACTCCCGGCTGGCCTCCCACGGTCAGCCTTACGTAAACTTGAGGTCATCCAAAACTCGGTGACAATGTGCTAAATCGCAGCAAGTCCGGTTCACCCAACACCCTACGTGCTGGCTGACCGACATTGGGTGACGGTCCGGCAAGTCCTCAATTTTGTAATTCTCATCTTTTTTTTCAAATCGTTCCATGGCCTCGCCCCTCCCTAACATTGTAACCTCCTCCAGCACAAAAAGCTCCCCAGATACGCGCAGTCCTCCAATTAATCGCCAATTTTAGTCGCTCCACTATTGGCAACCGTGCCTTCAGCAACCTAAGCCCGTTGTGTAAGCCGTGGCTCAGTTGGTAGGGCTATTGCCTTTGGGTCCGATGGCTATGGGTTCAGAATCCCCCTGCAGAGACTTGATGGAGTGCTGTACTGTCGGTTGTCTCATTTTTTCAGAGGAGACGTTAAACCGAGGTCCTGTCTGCCATCTAAGTTGGACATCGAAGGACCTAATGCACTATTTCCAAGAAGAGAAGGGGGGAGTTCACCCCGGTGTCCTGTGGCCAATATTTATCCCTCAAACAACATCACGAAAACAGATTATCTTGTCATTATCACACTGCTGTTTGTGGGAGCATGCTGTGCGCAAACTAGCTACCACATTTCCTACATTCCAACAGTGACTTCACTTCAAATAAGTACTGAATTGGTTGTAAGGCGTTTTGAAAAGCCCTGAGGTGGTGAAAGACGCTATATAAAGTCAAGTCTTTCATTTCTTTCTTTTAAGCACTGGAATTCCCTCCCCAAACCTCTCCGCCTCCCTGCCTCTATTTCCTCCTTTAAAAATCTCCCTTAAATCTACTTCTTTGAAAAATATGTTTTGTCACTGTCGCAATATTTCCTTATGGGGTTCAGAGTTAATTTGTTTTGTGTAACGCTCATGTTAAACGTTTTACTACATTATAGGCACTGCATACATGTACCGGCGATATCAGAGCAGCCACCAGTTCCACAATATGCTGACTCCAATAGAAAGAACCCTCGGGAGAGATGTCTGATGGGCGGCGAGTCCAATGCTGCCCATTTTATACCATCGCCAAAGTCAAAAGGACCCAATTCACAGATTTGCTTCAGTCCCCACAATACAGTCTAATTTCACATCTTTATTAACACTTTCAAATGTTATCATTAAATAACTGGCTGGAGCGGCGCATCTGCATCTTCTTTGCAAAATGTTTGAGGGCAGCTCACACTCCTGCAATACTCAGCAGGTCAGCAGCACTGCCTACCCACTTAAAACAACCTTTCTGCATCTGTGGACCAAATCAGTTCGCCAAACATCAGTAATGGGGAAACTCTTACAGACAATAATCAGGGAAACATTAATTGTCACTCGGATAAACGTGTGTTAATAAATGACAGCCAACACACACTTGTTACAGGCAATTCTTATTTGTTTGAGTTCTTTGGTGAAGTGATGCAGACGGTTGATGAATGTAGTGCGGTATGTGATTTTGTATATGGACTTTCAAAAGGCGTTTGATAAAGTGCCACATAGAAGATTTGTTAGAAAAATTGCAGCCCTGCGTTTAAGAGGCAATGGCAGTGTTGAATCAATACAAAAAGCAGTGAGTTGAGGTGAACGATTGTTTTTTTCAGTCTGGTGGGAGGTGTGCAGTAGTGTCCTCCAGGGGTCGCTATTGGGATCATTGCTCTTTTCAAAAATATACTAACGACCTGGGCTTGGGTACACAGGGCATCATTGCAAACTTTAAACAAATTAGGAAATATAATAAAATGTGAGGAGGATAGTAACAGAATTCAGAAGGAGACAGGCAGACTGGTGAAAAGGGCCGACACAGATGGATGCAATTTTAATGCTGAGAATTGTGAAGTGATGCATTTTAGAAGGAAGAACGAGGAGAGGCAATAACAATTAAATGGTAACATTTCAAAAGGACTGCTAAGAGAGTGTGTAAACAGGGGTTTAGGTAAACATATCTTTGAAGGTGCGGGAAAAGTTGCTGACACTGTTACTAAAGCATGCAGGATACCTGGCTTTATCAATAGAGAAACAGAGAACCGAAGCAAGGAATTTATGCTGAACATTTATAAATCACTGGTTAAGGCGGAGCTGCAGTATTATGATCAATTCTCTTCAACGCGCATTAAGAGGGATGTAAAGACCTTGGAGAAGGTGTAGAGGTGATTTATTAATATAGCTCCAGGAATGAGCGACTTCAATTATGTGAAGAGATTAGAGAAGCTGGGATTGTTCTCCATCGTGTCGAGAAGTTTAAAGGGAAATTTAATAGAGCTATTGATAATTATGAGAGTTTATTTTTAATAGAGTTAAAAAGGAAACATTTTTCCACTGGTAGGAGTGTCGGTAACCAGAGGAAACAGATTTAAGATAATTGGCAAAAGAAGCAGAAGGGAGATTTGGAGAATGGTTCTTCACAAAGTGATATATCGTGATCTGGAATACGCTGCCTGACATGGCGGTGGGAGCAGATTCAAGAGTAATGTTCAAAAGGGAATTGGATAAATACTTGAAGTGGAAACGATTGTGGGGCATTTGGGGAAAAAAGCAGGTAGATTTTAGATTCGTTCCTTGGAGGCGGGCGTCGCTGGCAAGGTCAGCAGTTATTATCTTCCCTCATTGAGAAGGTGATGGGAATAATTGGATAGTTCTTTTAAGGAGCTGGCAAATGCACAATAGCCCGAATGGCCTCCTTCGGTGCTGCAAGATTCTATGATTCTATCGAATTCTTTATTTCTGCAGTCTAATAACACGGACAGCTCTATAATCAAAGTAAAATATCTAAAACAGCAGGAGATGTTTAAAGAACTCGAAGAATTCTCTGCTGCAAAATTAAGATATTAACAGGAAATAGCATGGTGTGGTTGTGTACAATCCAAGTTTATGGAAATTGTCCTGGTAATTTAACCCTCTAAGGCCCAGTATTCAATTCAAATAGAAGGCTCATCACCAACTGCTGGGGGGAAACTAGGACTGTGCAATAAACATCGGCCTTACCAGCGACGCCCCAATAGAGTGAAATATTAAAAAGACATTTTTGAACAAGGTATTCTAAAGGATTGAAATGATATTTTAAACGGATGGAGTTTGGACATATAGCATACAATCAACTATAAGCAGCTGTATGAGTCAATAAGGGACGAGCCCATGTTTAATGCAGAAATCCCACTGTAAGAATTAAACAGGTTAGTTCAGCTGCCTGAACTCAGCGCGCCCCCTGAGCAGAGTACATATCTTGGGATTTCATAATGAGATGGCAAATATGTTTTCTTAATTGGCGTGTCACCATGTATGGAATGCATTCAGCAATATTCGGATCCATAAATAAACAGGAGGGATTATGCAACCTGCCAATCTCAGCGGGGGCTCCCTCTCTGTATAAAGAAGCTCCTTGGAGAAGAGCAGGTTAGAGCGCCATCCAGAGCATCCACCAGAATCATCGCTTCTCACAAATAATGTCTCAACAATTCATAATTCTTCATATCGAATTCGTTTACTATGCCTTTATTGCAGTAGCCGGTGTTCTCGGTAAGCCATGCCACACGGTTGTTCAGTGTAAAGGAAATTTAGACAGTCCTGTCGCCTATTTACTGAAACCCCTTCAGCCAATCGCACATTCGATGCCTCGTTATTTCACCTGAGTCTTTTCTCCAATGGTGAACTTTTGTTGAATTTCCGCCAGGGGCCTATATCTCCCGGTGGTGATTTCGTTTTTTCTTGATCCGCTAACAAACTTTGCTCCAGATTGAGCAGGTCTGTTGGAGTTCAGGTATCTAATGAAGGAACATGTCTAACTTTATATTGCACTGTGTGTGGGGAACTATGCCGAGTGACACAGGCTGGTTGCGACAGGATCTGATCAATATTTTATATGTTCTGATAATTCAATGGCAAGCAGTTGTCTCTGGATTGTAGGCAGTGAGCACACTCCATGCTATGGGAATTTCATTGTCTCAGGATGCTTGTAAATACTTCAGTGTTTAAAACTATGTTACTTTATCTCCTCGTGCTGTCATGTACTGATGTCATGAGGTGTTGCAGGAACAGCTCTCCACTACAGCACTTGTCGGGGTGATTGTTTCTCATCTCTGAAGAGCCTCCACTGAAATAAGGCTAGCTTCTGGGTATTGAAAGGAGATCTGGCCCAGGTGGATTTGGAACAAAGATTGAGCACTGGGAGGCATTCAGGGAGGAGATAGTGCGGGTACAGTGTGGACACATTCCTATGAGGTGGAAGGATGGGCTCCCAAAGTAAAAGCTTGCTGGATGACTATGAGATTAAAATTAAACAGCTAAAGGTGGCTTATGTTAAATGTCAGGTTCATAATACTATAAAGAAACAAGGGGAATACAAACATGCATAAGAGAACTGGAAAAGGGAAACAAGAGGGGCAAATAGAATATATGACAAAAGATTAGCAAGCAACATAAAGGGGAAAAGTAACGTATTTTACGATTGTATGAAAGGCAAATTGGGAGACAAAGGAAGGGTGAGCCGATTAGGGACCAGAATATATGTTAACTTGTGGAGGTAGAGGGAATGGCTGATATATCATTTGAACATTTTGGAAACGTAAGGATGTTAAGCTCAACGTTTATGGAACATTGGTTCGGCCCCAGCTGGCATCTTCCGTCCAATTCCAGGCAACAAACTTCAGGAATGACGTCAAGATATTAGAGTGGGTGCAGAAGAGATTTGTTAGAATCGTGCCAGGTTGGCGGGACTTCAGTTAGGTTGCGAGTTCAGTGAAGCTCGGATTGTTTTCTTTACAACAGAGAAGGTTATTGGGAGATTTAACGGAGGTGTTCAAATTTATGAAGGGTAATGATAAAGGTAATAAGGAGAAACTGTTTCCAGTGAGAGGAGGGTCGGTAACCAAAGGACACAGGTTTAAATTAATTGGCAGAAGAGGCAGTAGCAGATAAGGAGAACCGTTATATGCAGCGAATTGTTATAATCTGCAAAGCACTGCCTGAAAGGAAGCTGGAAGCAGGTTCAATAGTAACATTCAAAAGCTAATTGGATAAATAATTGAAGAGTAAAAAATTGCAGGGCTGTGGAGTAAGAGCAGGAGAGTGGGAGTAATTGGATTGCTAAAAGAGACGGCACAGGCAAAATGGACCGAATGGCCTCCTTCTGTGCTGTGGCATTCTACGATTTTCGTTCTTATCATTCATTCATGGCATGTGGGAGTCGCTGGCATGGCCAGAATTTTTTGCCGTTCCCTAATTGCCATTGAGAACTTGCTGGCGAGCCACCTTCCTGTACTGCTGCAGTCCATGAGGTGAATCTACCCCCACAGTGCTGTTAGGGAGGCAGGTTTTTGACCCAGTGACGATGAAATAACTGCGATTTATTTCCAACTCACAAAGGTGGTGTTCCCATACGCCTGCTGTCCTTGTCCTTCGAGATGTTAGAGGTCGCGGGTTTGGGAGGTGCTGCCAAAGATGCCTTGGCATGTTGCTGCAATGCAGCTTGTAGATGGAACACACTGCAACCACGATGCGCCATTGGTGGAATGAGTGAATGTTTAATGTGTTGACTGGAGTAGCGATTAAGTGGGCTGCTTTTCCTAGTTTGTTGTAGAGCTTTTCAGTGCTGTTGCAGTGGCACTTATCGATGCAAGAGGAGAGTATTCCATCACACTCCTGTTTGTGACATGTAGAAGGTGGAAATGCTTTGGCGACTCAGGAGAGGAGTCAGTCGCTGCAGATTATCCAACCTCTGACCTGCGCTTGTAGCCACCGTATATATGTGGCTGGTCTCGTGAAGTTTATGGTCAGTAGTGAACGTCAGGATGTAAATGGAGGAGCATTCGGCGATGGTAATGCCGTTGAATGTAAAATGGAGGTGGTTAGATTCTCTCTTTTTGGAGGTGGTTATTTCCTGGCACATATTAGGCACGATTGTTACTTGGCACTTATCAGCCCAGGCATGAATGTTGTCCAGTGCTTGCTGCATGCGGGTATGGACTACTTCATTATCTGAGGAGTTGCCAATGGAAGTGAACCCTTTGCAATCATCAGTGAACATCCCCACTTCTGAGAGTCAGATGGAGGGATGGTCATTGATGAAGCAGCTGAAGATTTTTGAGACTAGGACACTGCCCTGAGGAACTCCTGCAGGGGAGTTCTGGAGCTGAGCAGACTGGACTCTAACTTGCACAACCATCTTCCTTTGCGCTAGTTATGACTCCAGCCAGTGGAGAGTTTCACCTGATTCCCGTTGATGGTAGAAAGGATTTGAGGAGGCAGGAGGTGAGTAACTCTCCGCAGAGCACCCAGCCTCTGAACTGTGCTTGTAGCCACCGTATGTATTTGGCTGGTCCAGTAATGTTTCTTGTCAATGGTGACTTGCAGGATATTGAAGGTGGGGGATTCGGCGATGGTATTGCCATTGACTGTCAAGGGCGTTGGTTAGGCTATCTCTTGTTGGAGATAGTCATTGCCTGGCAGTTGGGGATCGCGAATGTTCCTTGCAACTTATCAACCTAAGCCTGAATGTGGGCATGGAATGCTTCATTATCATTGAAGTTGCGAAAGCCACTCAGCAATAGCAATCATCATCGATCATCCCCATTTCTGTACTTATAATGGAGGGAAGGTCATTGATGAAGCACCTGAAGATGGCTGTGCCTAGGACACTGCCCTGTGGAACTCCTGCAGCGATGTCCTGGGTCTGGGATGCTTGGCATCCAACATCCACAATCATCTTCATTTGTGGTAGGTATGACCCAATCCAGTGGAAAATGTTCCTCCTGATTCCCATTAACATCAATTATATTAGGGCACCTTGATGCGACACTCGGTCAAATGCTGCCTTGATGTTGAATGCAGTCACTCTCACCTCACCTCTAGAATTGGAGGAGTAGTGATTCACCAGCTGAGGGAAGGTAGCACGCGTTAATCAGCAAGATGTTTCCGTGCCCATGTTTGGCCTGAAATCGAGAGAATTCATGGGGCCTGGAGTCAATGTTAACAACAACAACATCTTCTATTCATATAGCGCCTTTAACGTAGTAAAACGTGCCAAGGCTCTGCACAAGTGTATTTTAAGTCAAAAAAATTGACACTGACCAAAAGTTTCTTCTAAGAGGTAGGTTTTAAGGAGCGTCTTAAAGGAGGAAAGAGCGGAAGCGAGGCGGAGAGATTTGGTAGGGAATTCCAGAGCTTAGGACAAAACAGCAGAAGGCACGGTCACCAATGGTTGAGCGATTATAATCAGGGGTGTTCAAGAGGGTAGAATTAGAGGGGCGCAGATACCTTGGAGGGTTGTGGGGCTGTAGGATATTACAGAGATATGAAGGGGCGAGGCCAGGGAGGGATTTCAAACAAGGATGAGAATTTTGAAATCGAGGCGCTGCTTAACCGGGAGCCAATGTAGGTCAGCGAGCACAGGAATGAAGGGAGAACAGGACTTGGTACGAGTTAGGACAAGGGCAGCCATGTTTTGGATGACCTCAGTTTACATAGGGTGTAATGTGGAAGGCCAGCCAGGAATGTTTTTTAATATTCAATTTGAGAGGTAACAACGGAATGGATAAGGGAGTCAGCAGCTGATGAGCTGAGGCAAGGGCGGAGACAGGCAACACTGTGGAGGTGGAAGTAGGCGGCCCTTGTTATGCTGCGGATATGTGGTCGGAAGCTCATTTCAGGGTTAAATATGACACCAAGGTTGTGAACAGTGTGGCTCAGCCTCAGGCAGATTTTAGCGCGAGGGATGGCGCCAATGCCTAGGGAAAGGAGTTTTTTTGGCAGGGACTGAAACCAATGGCTTCGGTTTTCCCAATATTTAATTGGAGAACATTTTTAATGACTCCCAGGTAAGTCCCTCTCGACTGTATAAACTGTGCCGCCAACTCTGTTTGGTCTGAAATTCAAGTGCGACAGGATACACCCAGGGACAGTGATGGAGGAGTCTTGGATGTAGGCTGACAGGTGTGATTCTGTCGGCATGACTGTGTCAGTCTGTTGCATGACTAGACTCTGGGGCTGCGCTACTAATTGTGGCATAAGTCCCCAGGTTTTAGTGAGGAGGACTGGTTCACTGGGCCTTCGCCACTTCCGAATCTGGTGCCGAGGTCGATGCCACGTGCTCCGTCTGGTTATATTCCTATTGTTTTTACTAGCTGTTTTGGTATGACTGAGAGGCTTGCTAGGCCATTTCAGACAGCAGTTAAGAGTCAACCACGTATCTGTATGTCTGGAGACACATATAGGCCAGCCCGGGTAAGGACAACAAATTTATTTTCCTGAAGGACATTAGTCAACCAGATGGAGTTTTGTTCCAATCCTGTAGTTCCATGGTCACCATTACTGATATTAGCTTTTTATTCCAGATTTATTTAATTAACTGAATTTAAATTCCACAGCTGCAGTGATGGGATTTTAACTCGTGTCTCCGGATCATTATTCCAGACCTCTGGATACAGGGACAGGTTTCTATTGCTGGATAAAACATCAACACATCAACTCTCAGGGAAATCTGCTCTCATTGACGCTTTTGTATTTGTTCGGGTATTTTCCTTGTTTTTTTCCCTTGCAGTTAACCTGGTGGCGATTGTGATCCTGTGTCGAGGAAAGTGCGATCTCTCCAAATGCATCACTCGCTACCTGGTGGCCATGGCAGCGGCCGATTTCCTGGTCGTTCTCTCCGATGTGATATTGTTTAGGGTCTGTTATTATTATGCCGGATCTTTACTGGACTCCACTCCCATATGTTGCCTCAATGAATTCCTGCGTTATGGAGCCACGACGGTTTCGGTCTGGTTAACGGTCGCGTTCACCTTTGATCGATTTGTAACTATATGCTGGCAAAGCCTGAAAACAAGATATTGCACCGAGAGAACGGCGGCCGTGGTGATCGGCACGGTGACTGGGCTGGCCTGTCTAGAGTGTGTCCCCTGGTACTTTCGGTTTGAACCTCGCTTTGTCATTAATAACGTCCCCTGGCGATGCAGCACGGCACTGAACTTGTACATTACCCCCTCGTGGACCGTGTTCGAACTCTTTCACCGCATTCTGGTGCCTTGTGTCCCCTTCGTTCTGATATTGCTGCTCAATTCTCTGACCGTCAGATACATTTTAGTGGCCAGTCGAGTCCGCAGGGGCCTCCGGGGCCGCAGCAATGGAGAGGATCACAAAGACCCAGAGATGGAGAACCGAAGAAAATCAATGATTTTACTCTTCACCATATCGGGCAGCTTTATAGTGCTGTGGATGACAGACGTTGTGTTTTATCTCTATCAGCGAATTAGCAACCTGAACTATTACACTGCGAATGACCCAGCCTATATCACGGCCTCTGCAGGAGCAATGCTGCAGCTCCTCAGCTCCTGCACCAACACCTGTATCTATGTAGTGACCCAGAGTAAATTCAGAGAGGAGCTGAAAAACGCCGCAAAATACCCACTCAGTCTCATTGTGAAATTCATTAAATAAGCAACTGAAGCTCTTTCAGTATCAGAAATCTATTTCGGGTCCCTCCCCCCACACACACTTCATCACTTCTGAATGGGAATCACTACGCTTTCCCCATCGTCACTGAGCATTCACTATCAGTAAAGGTCACAATGTCGGGTAAAGCAGGTGTGAACAATACAAGCACAAGACTGAGATTAGGCGGACTGTTTATTTCATTGTCAAGATATTTCAATAAAAGAAAAAAAGAAAAAGCAAACGGTCAAAATCGTCGATACCATAATCAAGCGTATAATAGTGATGGATGTTGGCACAAGTGCAACACTTATCCCACCTCTACTCCTCCCAGTCAGGCAGTGGGCTGCAGTTAGGCCCTGCTGACTTTTGGGTTAACCTTCAGAGTGAAGTTTGCCGATTCAGTGCCGCCGTGTTGCCCAGTGTGCCTCGGAAAGGATCGGCCTGGAGTTGGTTCCTCTGCTCTAAACACTCGAGTTGCACCCTCTCTCTCTAGTTATAGGCCTCTCGCTGAACCAGTACACGCCATTCATATCTGTAAATTAATAGAATGCACCTACAACTCTCTGCTGCCTGGATGTCTGAGGAGCCTGAAACTTGTGACCAAGGCCTTGCAAAGATACTATTTTTCAGCAAAACCGTTCGAAACCATGCAGGGTTTTGTTAGAGTAAATGAGGCGAAACTGTGTCCACTGGCAGAAGGATTGGTAAACTGAGGGCACATATTTCAGGTAAGCGGCAATAGAGCCAGAGGTAAGATGAGGAGAAATTCCTTTATTCAGCGAGTTGTTGTGATCTGCAATTCACTGCCTGAAATTGCGGTGGAAGCAGGTCCAATAGTAACTTTCAAAAGGATATTGGACATAGAGTTCAAAAGGAAACATCTGCAGGCGAGTAGGACTAATTGGGGAGCTCATTCGGAGAGGCAGCGGAGGCGCGATGGGCCGACTGGCCTTCTTCTCTTCTGTGAGATTCTATGATTCTATGAGTGACATCTTTCTGGTCCTGCATTTCATCACAGGTCAATGGGATAACCAACTGATATTCTCTACATAGGAAAACATGCTTTCTGTGAAACTCATGGATTCGTGATTACTTCACGTGTTTATCATTCTACTTAGTTGCAGGAGCCCAGCATTTTATAGTGGGGATAAAGTTTTGTTGTCGAAATGTAAGTGACAAAGCATTTCTGAGGCCTCATCTGTGGAAATAATTCATCAATTGATCAGAGCACAAAACTCCTTCAGTTAACTCGAAGGCAGACCAGTAATTGATGCAGTGAGAAAGAAGGAAAGACTTGCATTTATATAGTGCCAGGCGTCTCAAAGCGCAACACAGCAAATGTTGATGTGTAGTCATTGATTTAATGTACGAAACGTACCAGCCAATTTGCGAACAAGCACTCACAAACAGCAAAGTGAAAATGGCCAGATGATCTGATTTTGATATAGAGTCATAGAGTCATAACGGCACAGAGGGCGGCCATTCGGCCCATCGAGTCCGTGACGGTTCTCTGTAGAACAATCCAGACAGTCCCATTCCCGCGCTCTATCCCCGTAGCTCTGCAAGTTTATTTCCCTCAAGTGATTATCCAGTCTCTCCTTTATAACATTGAGTGCCTCCGCTTCCATCACTTCCATCAACAGTGAGGGCAAGGTCCTCACCACTTGCTGCGTAAAAGCGTTTTTCCTCACGTCCCCCCTGAATCTCTTGCGCAAAAGCTTATATCTGTGTCCCCTAGTACATTCAAATAGTGGGAACCGCCTCTCCCCATCCAGCCTATCCAAACCCGTCACAATCCTTTACATCTCTCTCAAAACACCCCACAATCTGCTTTTACCTAATTAAAAGCTATCGAGCTTCTCCAAACTGTCCTTGTATCTAAGATCACCCACCACCGGAATTATTCTGGCAAACCTCCTCTGCACACTCTAAAGGGCCATTACATCCTTCCTGAAGTGTGGTGACCAGAACTGGATGCAATACTTCAATTTTGCTATTACCAGCGTTTTATAAAGGTTCAGCATAACTTCTCTACGTTTGTACTCAATGGCCCAGAAATTAGTGTCCCAACGCGTGAGTAAGCACCGTGTACTCACACGTGGGACCGATGGAATTGTCTGTTTCCTGCAGGCATAGTGCATGTGCGGGGAAATGGCATTTCCGATCCACTGAACCAAGGGGTTCAGAGGTCGAACACGTGCACGCCGGAGTCTGCGTGTGCGTGTTGAACTTCCTTTTTTTTTCCAGGTTTGCCCGTGCGTGAAGTCCTCCACTTTTTACACTTTAAAAAAGCAGATGTAAGGACTTAATTTTAAAAGGTAAGTGGTCTATAAATTAAAATTGTAATTTTTTTTGCACATGTTTATTATTTTTAAAGACTTTACAGTAAGGTAAGTATACTTTTAGCCCCGATTTTTTATAAAAATTTAATTTTCAAAATTTAAATTATTGTTTAAAATAGTTATGTTAAGTTATTTATAGTTCATTTAAATAGTGTGATGTTTTTTAAAATTTTATTTCAAGTTTAAGTACTGTTTTGGGCACCCGGAGTTTTCATGAGTTTGACAGTTCTTACTGTTAAACTCATGAATGAAACTTTGCATCCTCCAATTGGTTGCCCAGTGCTCACATGATCCCAGCCGACGCATCACACTAAGTACGCCGGTGGATCACGCAAGCACAGCATGCCGGGAGCTGATCCGGGCCACAGACAGGAAATCCACGCAGGCCCAGGCTTCATCTGCCGGCGCACTAGGTATGTGTAGGCCGGGGTCTTGCACCCGCGGGAAGCCCATGACATGAATTTCTGGGCCATTACCTCTGCTTATGAAGCCAAAGATGCCATATGCCTTCGAATCACACGCAATACGTCCGGCCCCCTTCAGGAACAAATGCACATTAACTAGCAGGTCCCTCTTTCCCTGCACACTCTTTAAAACTGTGCCATTAAGGGTATATTGCCTTTCCCTGTTCCTCGTGCAAAAATGCATCACCTCACACATTTCTGTATTAAATTACATATGCCACTTTACTCTCCATTCTGCTAGCTGTTCTATGCCCTGTTGCATCGATTGTTGTCGCACTCACTGTTTGCCACACCCAAGTTTGGTGCAAACGGCAAATTTAGAAATTCTACACGGAGCTCCAATATCCAGGTCAGTTAGATACATCAATAAAGCAGTGGACCCAGCACTGATCCCTGGGGAACACCACTGTCTACCATCATACAGCCTGAAAAGCAGCCATTTACCACAACTCGCTGCTTTCTGTCCTTAATCAAATTTCTTATCCAAGCTGCCACTGACCCACCTATTCCATGAGCCACAATTTTGCTAACCAGCCTTCCATGTGATACATTCTCAATTGCCTTCCGAAAAACTATGTAGACAACATCAATTGCATTACCTTCACCAATCCTTCCAGTTACTTTATGAAAACTTTCAATTAGATTAGTCAAACATGATCTGCCTTTTACAAATCCGTGACAACACTCCTTAATTAGCTTAAACCTTTCCAGGTGCCCGTTATTTTTACCCTTGATTATTGCTTATAAAACTGTACCCAGCACTGCTTTAAATTGACCGGCCTGTAGTTACTAAGATTGTCCTTATACCCTTTCTTGAACAATGGTGTCACATTTGCCACTTTCCAATCATCAGGCACCCCCGCATCTAGGGAAGATTGGAAAATTATGGCAAGAATTTCTACTATCCCCTCCCACAATTCCCTTTGGAATCTGTGATGCAAGCCATCTGAACCAGGCAGCTTATCCACTCTAAACATAGCCAGTCGTTCTAGTACATTCTGTGTATCAATTTTCACCCCTTCCATTGCTTCCAACTTTTCCACTTCTACCGATATTTTGTAAGCATCCACCTCCTTAGTGAACACCGATGCAACGTGCTCATTGAGTACTCTAGCCTTACTCTGTTCCTCTAAGCATATATCATGTTCTTTGTCCCTAATAGGCCCCACCTCGCCTCTTACTATCTGTTTAGATTTACTGTTTACATGCCGATAGATGGATTTTGGGATCCCTTTTATTTTAACCGCCTCATGTTCTCTCTTTGCCAATCATTTTTTTTGTCTTGCCATCCTCTCTCAATTTATTTTATTCTGTCTGGTTCTCCCTTGAAGAATATAGATGCAGGGAGGCATTGTGGCTAGGACACCGTGGATAACTCCCCAACTCTTTTTCGAATTAGTGCCATGGGATCTTTTACTTCCAGCTGAGAGAGCAGACGGGGCCTTGGTTCATGTCTCATCTGAATGACGGCACCTCCGACAGTGCAGCAATCACTCAGCACTGCACTGGAGTGTCAGCCTAGATTTATATCCGGAAGTCCCTGGAACGGGACCATAAACACACAACCTTCTAACACAGAGGTGAGTGTGCTACCAGCTGAGCCAAAGTTGTTAATATTTGCTCTGTACTGTTCCTTTAGTAGAACGATCTAACTGGAAGATGTGGGAAGAGTCACCGAGGATGTAGCTACAGGCCTTACATCGAGCAGCAGTCAGCATCCGAGTGGATTGTGTGTCTCCGGAATAAGAGGGCTGGCAGCGACAGTCAAGGTGGAAACACTTCTGGCGCTCTCCAAATTTCTAACTGTCAATCTGAACAGTGTGAGGATCCAGCTTGTTCGGTGAAAAACTTTACTGCAGAAAGTCTCATCACATCAATTTCATACTGAGAGAACCACATGTTTTGTAGAATCGCTTATATAGATGGTGTGTTGTACTTGTTTTAGCGCCTTATAAATGATATAACTGCGGAATATATATATTAAAAATGAAGCCTGACCTCAGTGGCACTAATTTGTTAGGACTGTTTCATTGATGGTCTGGAACATAAGACAGTAATATATGTTGACCTTGTTCCCCAGTATTCGGAATTTGGACCAATGATCTTTCTGATATAAAATAATAACATGGACTTGTGTACACGGGGCATAATTTCAAAATGTGCATATGACACGAAACTGGGAAATGTAGTTTACAAGGAGGAGGATAATAACAGACTTCAGGAGAACACAGCATGTCTGGTGAAACGGGCAGACACATGGAAGATGAAAATGAACGCAGAGATATGTGAAGTGATACATTTCGGTATGAGGAATGAGGAGAGGACATAATAATTAAAGGGTACAATTTTAGTAGTGGTGCATGAACAGAGAGACCAGAGGGTGAAGGTACACAAACCTTTGAAGGTGGCCGGGCAAGGTGAGAATGCGGTTAAAAATGTATTTGTGATACATGACTTAATTAATAGAGGAATAGAGTACCGAGCAAAGGAAGTAATACTAAACCTTTATAAAAGACTGGAGGAAACTCAGCTGGAGCATTCTGTTCATTTCTGCACACCATACTTCAGGAAGGATGTGAAGGTGTTAGAGACGGTGCAGGAGAAATTGACTAGAATGGTTCCAGGGATGAGAGATTTCAGGCAGACTCTGGAGATGCTGCAGTTGTTCTCCTTCGAGCAGAGGACGTTACGAGGAAATTTGATAGAGGTTTTGACAATCTTGAACGGCTTTGAGAGAGTAAATAAGGAGAAAATATTTTCATTGGCAGAAGGCTCGGTAATGAGATGAAGCAGATTTAAGATGATGAGCAGAAGAACCGGCAGTGACATGAGGAAACTTTCCTTTTTATACAGTGAGTTATGATCTGGAATGCGCTGCCTGAAAGATTGGTGGCAGCAGATGCAGATTCCAAAACATAATTGCGTGTCTGTGGCCGTAGACCTGACTCCAGGATGGTATATTGTCTCCCTTGTGACAGGGTCAAGGATGTCACTGAGCGGCTGCAGGAAACTCTGAGGGGGCAGAGTGAACAGCCAGGTGTCATTGTCCATTTCGATTCCAACGACATAGACAGAAAGAGGGATGAGGTCCTGCAGGCGGAGTTTAGGGTGCTACAAGAGATATTAAAAAGCAGGACCTCAAAGTTAGTAATTTCCGGATTACTCCCGTTGCCACGTTCTAGTGAGTACATGAATATAAGGATAAAAAGATGAATGCGTGGCTGGAGTGGTGGTGCAGGAGGGAGGGCTTTAGATTCCTGGGGCATTGGGATCGGTTCTGTGGTTGTTGGGATCTGTATAAGCTGGACGGGTTACAGCTCAACAGAGCTGGGACAGATATTCTCAACGGGGAGGTTTGTTAAGTGCTGTTGGAGAGGGTTAAACTAGCTTCGCAGGGGGATGGGCACCAGCATAAAGGTGTTGAAAAAGGAATAAGGTGCATAAAAGAGTGAGTGTGTTGGATAGGACCAGATAAGAATGGAGTACGAGAACCGCAAGTAGTACCATATTAGATAGCAGCAGACAAAGAAGTATTGCGAAAAATGTAAAAATGGGTTTAGAATGCATATACATAAATTACAAAGTGGGGCGAATTAGTTTGGTGAGCTACAAGCACAATTAGCCGCGAGGCAATATGATGTCGTGGCAATAACGGAAACATGGCTTAAAAACGGTGAGGACTGGGCATTTAATATTCAAGGGTACATAGTGCCCAGAAAAGTTAGGGAAGGAAAAAAGGGAGTTGGTGGAATTTCTGATTAAGGAAGACATTGTGATGTTGGAAAGGGAGGATGTTCTTGGTGTTCCCAGGACAGCATCCATTTGGTTAGAGGTGAGTAGTCAAAATGTATGATCATGATATTGGGGGAATTCTATAAGCCTCCAAATAGCGAGGGGGAGGTAGAGGAGCAAATCTGCAGGTCAATCGTGGAGATATGCAAGAGCAAAAGAGTGGTGAAATTGGGGGCCTTTAATTAACCAAATATCTATTGGGATAATGCTCGGGTAAAGGGAAAGTAGGCGGGAGGAATTTCTTAAATGTATTCAGGACAATTACCTTGACCTGTATGTTCTTGGCCCAACCAGGGAGAACACTTGGGTACGAGTGATTAATGTATCATAACATTTAGATTAGTAATGAAGAGGAGCAAGGAACAATCTAGAGTGGATCTTCTAAACTGGAATAGTGCTAACTTCAATGGGATGAGAAACGATCTAGCCATGGGTAAGGTGTAAGTAAAGACTGACAGGGAAAACTGCAACGGAACAATGGGTGGTCTTTAAGGAGGAGATGTTCCAACTTCAGGCTAGGAACATTACAACAAGAGGGAAAGGGAAGGGAATCAAAGCAATGACTAATTGGAAGACGAGGGAGATAGAGAAAGATGATGAAACAAAAAAGAGGGTTTACGATGCATGGCAGGTGAATTCTTCAAGGGAGAATCAGGCCAAATACAATAAGTAGAGAGGGAAAGTGAAGGTTAAAATAACATTGTCAAAGAGAGAATATGAGAGTAGAATGGCGGAAATTAAAGGGACCCCAAAATCTTCTGCTGGCATGTAAACTGTATGCAGGTAGTAAGGGGCGGGGTGGGGCCTATTACCGACAAAGAAGGTGATGTATGCTTAGAGGTGCAGGGCAAGTCTAGAATACTCAAGGATTATTTGTATCGATGTTTACGAAGGAGATGGATGCTGACAAAATATCGCTAGAAATGGAGAAGTAGAAGCAATGGAACGGGTGCAAATTGATAGACAGGACGTACAAGAATGTTGGCTATGCTTAGAGTGGATAAGTCGCCTTGTTAGATAGCTTGGGTTAATATGGGAATTGGGGGAGGAAATAGCAGAAGGCCTTGCCATAAGTTTGCAATCTTCCCTAGATGCGGGGGAGGTGCCTCAGGATTGAAAAGTGGCAAATGTGACACCATTGTTCAGGAAAGCGTGCAAGGACCATACTAGCAACTACAGGCCATTCAGTTTAACATTAGTGGTGGGTAAAGCTTTAGAAACAATAATCACGGAAAAAGTTACCGGGCACTTGGTGAGGTTTAATCTAATAAAGTAGAGCCATGCGGATTTGTAAAAGGCAGACCGTGTTTAACTAAGCTAATTTAATTTTATGATGAAGTATCAGGAGGATTGAAGCAGGGAACGTAATGATTGTTGTTTACAAGTATCACATAGAAGGCTGGTTAGCAAAATTCAGGCTTATGGAATAGGCGTGTCAGCAGCAGAATTGATAAGGAATTGGCTTAAGGTCAGAAAACAGCGAGTTGTGGTAAATGGCTATTTTTCAGACTGGAGGGTGCTAGACATTAGTGTTCCCTAAGGTTCAGTGTTGATGACACAGCTTTTTTGATATATATAAATGACCTGTGTATTGGAATACAGAGTAGAGTTTCTACATTTACCGATGAAACCAAACCTGAGAGTTTGGCAAACAGTGGGGAGGATACCAATCGACTGCTACAAGACATAGAATGTCTAACAGTATGGGCAGACAAGGGCAGATGGAATGTAATGCAGAAAAGTGTGAGGTGATGCATTATTGCAGAAGGGACAGGGAGAGGTAATATATACTTAATGGCATAGTTTTCAATAGTGAGCAGGGACAGAGGGAACTGGGCATTTATTTCCATAGTTCCCTGAAGGTGGCAGAACATTTGAGAGAGTTTGGCGGTTCTGAACGTGAGCGGGAGCCCAGCAGAGCGCGAGAGTTCGGAGCTACTAATCGTGAGCGGGAGACCAGGAGAGCACGAGAGTTCAGCGCTAATAATGGTGAGCGGGAGCACAGGAGAGCAGGCACAACAGACGGATGAGTGTAAAGAAGTCAAAAATATTCGACATGTGACGTCACCAGAAAGCAAATAACTGATTGGTTGTTGAGTATTTATATATTTCTCGCTCTTTTTCCAAACTTGGGAGACTAAATTTAAGTGCCTCGGTGTAGATTAAAAGATATACGAGATCCAAATTTTATAACTAAATTAATGAATTATTTGATATGGGAGACCAATCAATGTTTTGTTGTTGTTGCATGTGGGAGCTGGTGGACACCATTGAGGTCCAAGGCGACCACATCTGCAGTAAATGTTGGCTGCTTGAGGAACTTTGGCTCAGAGTTGATGAGCTGGAGTCCGAGCTTCAGAAACTGTGGCACATTAGGGAGGGAAACCTTTAACTGGACAGTAAGTTCCAGGAGGCTGTCACACCCACTAGAATCATTACTTCCAATTTGGCCCATGGTCACGGTCAGTAGGATGTGACTACAAGCGAGGTAGGTTTTGGGATCCACGAGGTAATGATGAAGGAGCCTTAGCACTTGGCCTGATCTAACAGGTAGGAGCTACTTGCTCCCTGTGTGGACGAGGCTGGGACTGCAGGGAGGATGAGCAATCTGACCACAGCAACGTGGTACAGGGAGTCATTCAAGTGGGGGGAGTAAAAAGAAACGTTGTAATGATAGGGGATAGTATAGTTAGGGGAATAGACACTGTCTCTGCAGCCGAGAGCGTGAGTTCCAAAGGCTGAGTTGCCTGCCAGTTGCCAGGGTTAAGGATATCTCCTCTGGGTTGGAGAGAAACTTGGAGTAGGAGGGGGAGCATCCAGTTGTCATGATTCACCTAAGCACCAATGAGATAGGTAGGACAAAGAAATAAGTTCTGCTGAGAGAGTATGAGCAGCTCGGGGCTGAATTAAAAAGCAGAACCACAACACTAATAATCTCTGCATTATTACCTGAGCCGCGAGCGAATTTGCATATGGTAAATAAGATCAGAGAAGTGAACGAGTGGCTCAAAGACTGGTGTGGGTGAAATGGGTTTCGATTTGTGGGGCACTGGCTCCAGTACTTGGATAAGAGGGAGCTGTTCCATTTGGACGGGCTTCACTTCAACCATACTGTGGCTAGAGTCCTGGAGAATCGAATAGGGCAGAAGAGAGGGCTTTAAACTAAATAGTCGGGTGGGGGTAGGATCCAGGGAAACGTGAATTTAGAAAGTTAATGAGAAATGAGAAAGCAATAGAGCAGGATAGAGATGGGGAAAATAATAACCACAGTGTGACAGGAAGGCACAGATTGTTTAAAATTAAGAATGCAACAGAAAATGGGCCGAAACAAGGAGAAATGTGAAAAAAGACAAAGTTAATAGCTTTTTATCTGAATGCATGCAGCATTCCTAACAAGGTACGATAGCAAAATACTGCGGATGCTGGATATCCGAAATAAGAACGGAAAATGCTGTGAAAAATCAGCCAGACAGGCAAAATTCGTGGAGAGAGAAATAGAGTCAACGTTCCTGGTCGAAACCGTTCTACAGAACAAGATAGATGAGTTGACAGCAGAAATAGATACAAATGGATATGATCTGTTCGCCATTACAGAGACGTGGTTGCAAGGTGATCAGGGCTGGGAACTGAATGTTCCAAGGTATTTGCCAATTCGGAAGGATAGACAGAAAGGAAAGGGCGGTGGGGTGGCTTGGCTGTTAAAGGATGGAAACAATAACGTGGTGAGAAGAGATATTGGCTCAGGAGATCAAATGTAGAATCGGTTTGAGTGGAGATAAAAAAATATTAAATTGTAAACGACTCTGGTGGGCTTGGTCTACAGGCCCCCGAACAGTAGCAATACTGCTGGACAGATTATAAATCAACAAATAATGGAAGCCTGTAAAAAAAGTACGGTAATAATCATGGTTGATTTTAAACTCCATATTGATTGGACAATTCAAATTGGCCAGGGTAGCCTAGAGGATGAGTTCAGAGAGTGCATCAGGGATGTTTTTCTAGTACAGTATGTAATGGAACAAACCAAGGACCAGGCTATATTGGATCTCGTACTATGTAATGAGACCAAATTAATAAATGGTCTCATAGTAAAGTTTCCTCTCGGAAAGAGTGCTCATAGCATGGTAGAATGTTATAATCAGTTGGAGGTTGAGAAAGTTGCATCCGAAACCAATGTTCTGATCTTAAACACAGGCAATTATAATGGCATAAGGGCAGAACTGGATAAAGTGCACTGGAAAAAACAATTAAAGTGTAAGAAATTTGAAATGCATTGGCAGACATTTAAGGAGATATTTCATAACTCTCAACAAAAATATATTCCAGTGAGGAAGAAAGATTTTAAGAGAAGGGAGCACCATCCGTGTCAAACTAAGGAAGTAAAGGATGGTATCAAATTGAAAACGAAGGCATACAATGTTGCCAAGATTGGTGGGAGACTTGAGGATTGGAATTTTTTACAAACCAGCAAAGGGTGACTAAAAATATAATAAAGAGAGTGAAGATGAATTATGAGAGTAAGCTGGCAAGAAACATTAAAACAGATAGTACGAGCTTCCACAGGTATTTGAAAATGAAGAGGATCGCTACAGTAAATGTTGGCCACTTAGAGCATGAGACTGGGGAATTAATAACGGCGAACGGGGAAATGGCCGAGACTCTGAACATAACTTCTGCATCTGTCTTCACTGTAGAAGACACTAACTACTTCCCAGTAATGGAAAATCAAGGGGCCACAGGGAGTGAGGAACTAAGGACAATTGCTATCATTAAGGAAATAGTACTCGGTAAAATAATGGGACTAAAAGACAACAAGTCCCATGGGCCAGGAGGCCTGCATCCCAGGGTCTTAAAGAAGTGACTGCAGAAATAGTGGATACATTGGTGCAATATAACAACATTCCCTGGACTCTGGAGAGGTCCCAGCGAATTGGAAAGCTGCTGATGTAACACCCCTATTTAAGAATGGTGGGAGGCAGAAAACAGGAAACTATAGACCAGTTAGCCTAAATCTTTCGTTGGGAAAATGCTGGAGTCCTTCATTAAGGAAGCATTAGCAGGGCATTTAAAAAAACATACTGCAATCAAACAGAGTCAGCATGGTTTTGGGAAAGGGAAATCATGTTTAACAAATTTGCTGGAGTTCTTTGAGGATTTAACAAACAGGATAGACAAGGTTGAGCCAGTGGACGTGGTATATTTGGATTTCCAGAAGGCATTCGATAAGATGACGCATATAAAAGGTTACTGCATAAGATAAGAGTGCACAGAGTTGGGGATAATATATTAGCATGGATAGAGAATTGGCTAACTAACAGAAAGCAGAGAGTCGGGATAAATGGGACATTTTCTGGTTGGCAAACGGTAACTAGTGGGGTGTCACAAGGATCGGTGCTGGGGCTCCAACTGTTACAATCTACATTAATGGCTTGGATGAAGGGATCGAGTGTAATGTAGCCAAGTTTGCGGATTATAAATAGATGGGTGGGAAAGCAAGTTGTGCAGATAACTGAAAGAATCTGCAAAAGGCTATAGACAGGCTAGTTGATAGGGCAAACATTTGGCAGATGGAGTATAATGTGGTAAAGTGCGTGGTTATCCACTTTGGCAGGAAAAATAAAAAAACAAACTATTATTTAAATGGAGATAGATTACAAAATGCTACAGTTCAGAGGGGCCTGTGGTCCATGTGCATGAAAAACTAAAACTTAGCATGCAGGTACAGCACAAAATCAGAAAGAAAAATGGAATGTTGGCTATTATTTCAAGGAGGTTGGAGCATAAAAGAAGGGAAGATCTGCTACAAATGTACAGGGTATTGGTGAGACTACACCTTGAGTACTGCGTACAGTTTTGGTCTCCTTATTTATAGAAGGATATACTTGCATTGGAGGCAGTTCAGAGACGATTTATTAGGTTAATTCCAGTGCTGAGGTGTTTGACCTATGAGGAAATGTTGAGCAGACGGGGTATTTACTCATTGGCATTTAAAAGAATGAGAGGTTATCTTATGGAAACATATAAGATACTGAATAGATTTAAAACGGAGATAGACAGTTTCCTAGCTGACAAGGAAATTAAGGGTTATGGGGAGCGGGCAGGGAAGTGGACGTGAGTCTAGGTTCGGGTCAGCCATGATCCTATTGAATGGCGGAGCAGGCCCGAGGGGCCGTATGGCCTACTTCTGCTCCTACTTCTTATGTTCTTATGAGGGGATCGACAGGTTTGATGAGGAGAGGATATTCCCCCTCATGGAGAAATCTAGAATTCGAAGTCACAGTCTTCGAATAAAGGGTCGTCCTTTTAGAGCTGAGATGAGGAGGAACTTCTTCTCTCAGAGGTTCTTAAATCTGTGGAATGGTCTGCCCCAGAGAGCTGTGGAGGCTTGGTCACTAAACACATTTTAAGTGGAGATAGACAATTTTTTGCAAGGTAATGGAGTGATGGTTTATGGGGAGTGGGCTGTGAATTGGCTTGGAGATCAAGATCAGTCATGATGTTACTGAATGGTGGAGCAGGCTCGATGGGACAGCTGACCTATTCCTGCTCCTATTTCTTATGTACTTATATTCTTATTTCTGTTGCCAGAAGCTGAAAGGACGTTATTGCACCGAGCGAACGGCAGCCATGATAATAACGACCGTGTGTACGTTGAGCGTTTTAAGGAATGACCCTTCTTACTTTAAGTACCAACGCCACCAAACCAAACTTCTTTGTCTTGCCCGGTTGGGTGGCATGTTTCTGGCTCCAGCACATCCTAAACCCACTGGTCACCTATGTCGTGATCCTGTTCTACAATGCTCTGATGGTAAGGCACATCGTGTTAGCAAGTTGAGCTCGCATTGCTCTCAGAGACCGGAGTAAGAAGGACCAGCGAGGAGATCGGGAGATGGCCAATCGGTGGAGGTCGATCATTATGTTGTTAGCCGTATCTGGCAGTTTTATCCTGTTGCAGATGGACAAAATCGCAGTTTTCTTATTGATAGTGATCTCCAACAATCATTCATTCCCAAGTTACAGCCACGCCCTCACCATCGCCGACATCTCTGGGACTACATGAGCTCCTGGACCCACACGTCATGTTACACACTGACACAGATGACAGTCAGGGAGGAGCTGAAGAGGGTAGTAAAATATCCCTTCATACAGAACGGTCAGTTGTTTAAGTGTTGTAGTGAATGAACTATCAACGGAGCTGATCTTACAACAACACAGGGGCTTTAAATTCTTCTGCTTTCGTTCCCGGCACCTGAAATCGCTGCCTAACTAAAATGTGCGCTACCAGGCAGTGATTTCTATTGATTAAAGTTAACAGATGCAAAATTATGTGCTGGAATGGACGGGGGTGAACGTGGGCATGGCCCGGGAATGTAAGGCAGACAGAATCACATTTGTCGACCATTACAGGACGAGCCCGATATTCTGACGTAAGTTCATCGACCTGAAATGTTAACTCTTTGTCTCTCTCCACGAATGCTGCCCTGGCCTGCTGGGTTTTTCCAGCGTTTTCTGTTGTTATTCCCGATATTCACTTCTGCTGAAGACAATGCCGCAGAATAAAGGGCGGAGTTTATAACGGCCGACCGATGCACTACCGTCTGTTTTTGCCACCCTGCCAAAGTCCAATTTCATCAGCATCGAAGGCACGTACTCCAGACGGGAAATGTTTTACACGACGCCCGATTTTACTCAATTGGTCGATATGAAAGTGTCTCAACATTCATTGAAGCTTGATCAGAAGCATAGAAACATTTATTAAACAATAACACATACCAATTTACCATCGTCTGCTTCCTTGTGCCCTTTCAGTTGCTGGCCAAAACTGAATCAGAGATCTGAATATAGCAAAAAATGTGGCGCAACAGTGGCTAACACGGGAAATTAGGATTAGCATAAGTTACTTGGAGAAGACATATAAATTGGCCAGATAAATCAGCAAACCTGAGGATTGGGAGAAGTTTATGATTCAGCAAAGGAGGACAAAAGGATTAATTCAGAGGGGGGAAATAGAGTATGAGAGTAATTTGCTGGTTAACATAAAAACTGACTGTAAAAGCTTCTATAGATATGTTAAGAGAAAAAGATTGGCGAAGTCAAGCGTACGTCCCTTGCAGTCAGAATCAGAGGAATTTATAATGGGGAACAAAGAAATGACTGACCAATTAAATACATACTTTGGTGCTGTCTTCCACAGGAGGAAACAAATAACCTCCCAGAGATGTCGGGGAACATAGGGTCTAATGAGAAGGAGGAACTGATTGAAATCAGTATTTGTAGGGTAATGGTGTTAGGGAAATTGATGGGATTGAAGGCCCCAGGGCCTGATAATCTGCATCCTAGGGTACTTAAGGAAGTGGCCGTAGAAATAGTAGCTTCATTGCTTGTCATCTTCCAGAATTCTATAGACTCTGGCACAGTTCCCATGGATTGGAGGGTGGCCAATGTAACCCCAGTATTTAAAAAACCTGTTAGAGAGAAAACGGGGAATTATAGACCAGTAAGCCTGACGTCGGTAGAGGGGAAAATGCTAGCGTCCATTATAAAAGATGTAGTAGCAGAACACTTGGAAAACAGTGACAGGATCGGACAACATCAACATGGATTACAAAAGGTAAATGATGCTTTACTAATGTTCTGTAATTTTCTGAAGATGTAACTGGTAGAATAGATAAGGGAAAACCAGTGGATGTGGTGTATTTTGACTTTCAGAAGGCTTTCGATAAGGTCCCGCATAAGAGATTAGCGTGTAAAATTAAAGCATAAGGGATGGGGGTAAGGTACTGACTTGGATAGAGAACTCGTTGGCAGACAGAAAGCAAAGAGTTGAAACAAATGCGTCTTTTCCGAAGGGCAGGCATTGACAAGTGAGTTACCGCAGGGATCAGTGCTCGAACGCCAGATTTTCACAATATATATTAATGATCTAGACGAGGGAACTTGATTTAGTATCTCCATGTTTACAGACGACACAAAGCTGGGTGGGCGTGTGTGCTCTGAGGAGGATGCAGAGAAACTCCAGTATGATTTGGACAGGTTGGGTGATTGGTCAGATGTATGGCTGAAGCAGTATTATGTCGCTAAATGCGAGGTTATCCACCTTTGTGGCAAAAACAGGAAGGCAGATTATTGTCTGAACGGGAATAGATTGGGAGAAGAGGAAGTGCTACGAGACTGGGGCGTCCTTGTGCACCAATCGCTGAAGGTAAGCATGCTGATGCAGCAGACGCTTAAGAAGACAAATGGTATGTTGGCCTTCATTGCGAGAGGATTCGAGTAAAAGCACAAGAATGTCTTCCTGCAGTTATACAGGGCCTTGGTGAGAACACACCATGAGTATTGTGTGCAGTGTTTGTCGCCTTATCTGAGTAAGGATGTTCTTGCCATGGAGGGAGTGCAGCGAAGATTCACCAGGCTGACACCTGGAATGGCAGGAAAGATGTATGAAGAGAGGTTTTGTCGATTAGGCTTATAATCGCTGGAGTTTAGAAGAATGAGAGGGGATTTCATTGAAACTTATACAATTCTATCAGGAATAGACAGACTAGATGCAGGAAGGACGTTACCAATGGTGGAGTAGTCCAGAACAACGTGTCAAATTCTAAGGATAAGGGGTAAGCCATTTAGGACAGAGATGAAGAGGAATATCTTCACCCAGATAGGAGTGAAGATGTGGAATTCTCTGCCACAGAAAGCAGTTGAGACCAATTCATTAAATATATTCAAGAAGGAGCTGGATACATTTGTTAAGGCTAAAGGGATCATGGGATATGGGGAGAAAGCAGGGACAGGACACAGAATTTGGATAATCGACCATGATCTCATTAAATGGCGGAGCAGGCTCGAGGCGCCGAATGGCCTACTCCTGCTCCTATCTTCTATGTCTATATCTATGTCTATGAAGCCACATTTTTCCCAAAAGTCCCATCGCCGCATGCTTGTCTACGAGGCTCGGCACCCCGCAGCCAATCGATCTCCAGATTTTTGTAAACAAAACCCTTGAAAGCCCGATCTCACCATATGGTGCGGGTGGAGGTGGAGCTGAGCGGCAGAGCGACTACAAGAGGCCCCAGAGGCTCAGTTAGGCCTCAGTGCGGCATCGGCAGCGGGTGGAGTCGGAGCTGAGCGGCAGAGCGACTACAAGAGGCCCCAAAGGCTCAGGCAGGCCTCAGTGCGGCATCGGCAGCGAGTGGAGGCGGAGCTGAGCGGCAGAGCGACTACAAGAGGCCCCAGAGGCTCAGGTAGGCCTCAGTGCGGCATCGGCAGCAGGTGGAGGCGGAGCTGAGCGGCAGAGCGACTACAAGAGGCCCCAGAGGCTCAGGTAGGCCTCAGTGCGGCATCAGCAGTGGGTGGAGGCGGAGCTGAGCGGCAGAGCGACTACAAGAGGCCCCAGAGGCTCAGGTAGGCGTACCAATCTCCAATCTCAGGGAAGGAGAGAGGTAAAACGTATTCAAGGTGTGACGTCACCACAAAGCGGGTAAGTGATTGGTTGGTAAGTCTTTCTCCCTTTCGAAGCTTAAATCTCCTTGGTTTATCGTTTCAAAGGTGTGATATTCACCATCTAGAATCGAGGCAGAGTGTATTTAAGAATAATATTAATAAATTTAATTAATTACATAGAATGGGGGATCAGGCGAATGTGTTGCTGCTGCAATATGTGGGAGCTGGTGGACAACATTGATGCTCACGGTGATCACAGTTGCAGTAAGTGTTGGCTGCTCGAGGAATTCCGGCTCCGTGTTGAAGAGCTGGAGTCCGAGCTTCAAACACTGAGACACATCAGGGAGGGGTAGAGTTACCTGGACTCTGTGTATCAGGAGGTAGTCACAGCAATTAGATTAATTAATTCAGATGCAGTCCGTGGCCAGGGTCAGGATGGTGTGACTAGAAGTGAGGCAGGTACGGGGATCCAGGAGGTAGTGTTGGAGGAGCCGCAGCCCTTGCACTTGTCCAACAGGTTCCAGGCTCTTACTCCCTGTGAGGATGGGAACAGGGATAGCGGGGAGGATGAGCAACCTGCCCACAGCACTGTGGAGCGGGGGGCCATTCAAGTGGGGGATGTTAAAAGAAATGCTGTAGTGGTAGGGGATAGTATCATTCGGGGGATAGATAGAGTTCTCTGCAGCCGAGAGCGAGAGTCCCGAAGGCTGTGTTGCCTGCCCGGTGCCAGGGTTAAGGACATCTCCTCTGGACTGGAGAAAAACTTGGAGTGGGAGGGGGAGGATCCAGTTGTCGTGGTCCATGTTGGTACCAACGACATAGATAGGACAAGGAAGGAGGTTCTGCTGAGGGAGTTTGAGCAGCTAGGGGCCAAATTAAAAAGCAGACCCACTGATTATTAACTGAGCCACGAGCGAATTTGGCTAGGACAAATAAAATTAGAGAGTTAAATGCGTGGCTCAAAGACTGGTGTGGGAGAAATGGGTTTTGCTTCTTGGGACACTGGCACCAGTTCTGGGGCAGGAGGGAGCTGTTCCATTGGGACGGGCTTCACTTGGCCAGTGCTGGGGCTAGAGTCCTGGCGGATCATAAGGGCTGTAGAGAGGGCTTTAAACTAACTAGTGAGGGGGAGGATCCTGGAGAGCAAATAATACAAATGACAACAGAGAAGGTCCTTGACTTAGGTAGCAGTGGGGAAATTAAAAACCAGAGCATGTCAGGAAGGGGCAGAAGGTATGGAGTAAAAGGTAAAGTAATAAAATGGGCAAAAGCAGGAACTAAGTGTCACAAAACATCTTTGTAAGTTCTCCATCTGAATGCACGTAGCATTCGTAACAAAATAGATGAGTTAATGGCACAAATAACTACATATGGGTATGATCTTGTGGCCATTACAGAAACATGGCTGCAGGGTGACAATGCCTGGGAATTAAGCATAACAGGATATTTAACGATCAGGAAGGACAGGCAGGAAGGAAGGGGAGGTGGGGTGGCTATGTTAATAAAAGAAGGAATCAGTGTAATACAGAGAAATGATATTGGGTCAAAAGTTCAGGACAATGAAACAGTTTGGGTGGAGGTAAGGACTAATACGGGGATAAAAACATTAGTGGGCGTAGCCTATAGTCCTCCGAACTGTGGCAACTCTGTTGGACGGAGTATCAATCAGGAAATAGTTGAGGATTGCAATAAGGGAACATCTATAATTATGGGGGATTTTAACTATCATATTAATTGGACAAATCAAATTGGGCAGGGCTGTCTTGAGGATGAGTTCATTGAGTGTATTAGGGATGGGTTTCTTGAGAAGTATGTAACTGAACCGACCAGGGGGCAGGCAACCTTAGATCTGGTCCTGTGTAACGAGACAGGATTAATAAAAAATGTCCTAGTAATGGATCCCCTTGGAATGAGTGACCATAACATGGTTGAATTCCATATTCAATCAGAGGGTGAGAAGATTGGATCTCAAACAAGCCTGCTAAGCTTGAATAAAGGAGACTATGAAGGTATGAGAGTGGAATTGAGTAGAGTGGATTGGGAAAATAGATTAAAGGGTAAGACGATACATGATCAGTGGTGTACATTTAAGGAGTTAATTTACAACTTCCAAAAAATATATATTCCACTGAGAAGAAAAGGGTGTAAAAGAAAAGACAGCCATCTGTGGCTAAGTAACGAAATTAAGGATAGTATTCGACTAATAACAAGGGCATGTAAGGTAGCCAAATCTAGTGGGAGGATAGAGGATTGGGAAAACTTTAAAAGACAGCAAAAAATAACAAAAAGATTGATTAAGAAAGGGAAGATAGATTATGAAAGAAAATCAGCAAAAAATATAAAAACTGATAGAAGAGCATTTATAGTTATATAAAAAGAAAAAGGCTGCCTAAAGTAAATGTTGGTCCCTTAGAGGATGAGACAGGGAAATTAATGGTGGGAAATATGGAGATGGCAAAAACACTGAATGAAAATTTTACATCAGTCTTTACATTAGAAGGCACTAAGTATATCCCAACACTGGACAAACAGCGGGCTAAAAGGGGAAGGAGCTAAACACGATCTAAATAACTAAGGAAGTGGTACTGGGTAAAATAATGGGACTCAAGGCGGATAAATCACCTGGACCTGATGGCTTACATCCTAGGGTCTTGAGGGAAGTGGCAGTAGGGATTGTGGAAGCATTGGTAATAATTTTCCAAAACTCCCTGGACTCGGCAATGGTCCCGGCAGACTGGAAAACTGCTAATGTAACACCCTTATTTATAAAGGCCAGTAGACAGAAGGCTGTAAACTATAGACCGGTTGGCCTAACATCTGTGGTAGGTAAAATTTTGGATTCCATTATTAAGAAGACAGTAACAGGACATTTGGATAATCATAATTTAATAGGACAAAGTCAGCATGGTTTTATGAAGGGGAAGTCATGTTTGACAAATTTGCTGGAGTTCTTTGAGGAAGTAACATATAGCGTGGTTAAAGGGGAACCAGTGGACGTAGTGTATTTAGACTTCCAAAAGGCATTTGATAAGGTGCCACACAAAAGATTATCGCTTAAGATAAAAAATCACGGGATTGGGGGTATTATTCTGGCATGGATAGAGGATTGGCTATCTAACAGAAGGCATAGAGTTGGGATAAATGGTTCATTCTCAGACTGGCAATCAGTAACTAGTGGTGTTCCGCAGGGGTCAGTGCTGGGTCCCCAACTCTTTACAATCAATATTAACGATTTGGAGGAGGGGACCGAGTGTAACATATCAAAGTTTGCAGATGATACTAAGATGGGGGGGAAAGTAGTGAGTGAGGAGGACATAAAAAACCTTCAAGGGGACATAGACAGACTAAGAAAGTGGGCAGAGATATGGCAGATGGAATACAATACTGGAAAGTGTGAGGTTATGCACTTTGGCAGGAAAAATCGCAGAGCAAGTTATTATCTTAATGGCAAGAAACTGGAAAGCACTGAAGTACAAAGGGATCTGGGGGTCCTGGTGCACGAAACTCAAAAGTTTAGTATGCAGGTGCAGCAAGTGATTAAGAAGGCCAATGGAATGTTGGCTTTCATTGCTAGGGGGATAGAATATAAAAATAGGGAGGTATTGCTTCAGTTGTATAAGGTATTGGTGAGACCGCACCTGGAATACTGCGTACAGTTTTGGTGTCCATACTTAAGAAAGGACATACTTGCTCTCGAGTCAGTACAAAGAAGGTTCACTCGGATAACCCCGGGTATGAGGGGATGGACATATGAGGAGAGGTTGAGTAGATTGGGACTCTACTCAATTGGAGTTCAGAAGAATGAGAGGCGATCTTATTGAAACATATAAGATTGTGAAGGGGTTGGATCGGGTGGATGCAGGGAAGATGTTCCCGATGATGGGTGAAACTAGAACTAGGGGGCATAGTCTTAGAATAAGGGGCTGCTCTTTCAAAACTGAGATGAGGAGGAACTACTTTACTCAGAGGGTGGTAGGCCCATGGAATATGCTGCCCCAAAAAACTGTAGAAGCTACATCATTACATAAATTTAAAACAGAAATAGACAGTTTCCTAGAAGTAAAGGGAATTAAGGGTTACGGGGAGCGGGCAGGAATTTGGACATGAGTCTAGGTTCGGATCGGTCATGTCCCTGTGGGTAGCGGAGCGGGCCCAGGGGCCATGTAGCCTGATCCTGCTCCTATTTCATGTGTCTAATTCTGTTAGATGCTGGAGATGGTTCTGTGATAGTGGATTGGCAGTTAGGATCACATCAGCCATGATCTTATTGAATGGGGGAGCAGGCTCGAGGGGCCGATTGGCCTACTCCTGCTCCTATTTCTTATGTTCTTATGTTCTTGTTACACCCCAACAGCAGCACTGAGGCTGCTGAAGCCTCCCAAATGCATGTCCATCCTTGCCTCAACTTCATGATCTTACCTCTCAATAAGGTGTACACCTCTGCCACAGTGCTGAAACTGCCCTTGGCAATGTCACACATGACATCATAGGTGGCTGTGACAAAGGAAAACTATACCTCCTCGTCCTTCTCGAACTGTCTGCAAACTTTCTTATGGTTGCCCACTCCATCCTTCTTCAATGCCTGTCCTCTGTCGTCCAGCTGGGGAGTACTGCATTCGACTGGCTCCGTTCTTATCTATTTAATCATAGCCAAATAATCACCTGCAATGACTTCTCTTCTGGCTCCTGCATCGTTTCCTCTGGTGTCCTCCGAAGTCCTATCCTTGGCTCCCTCTTACTGTCATTTTGCACATGTACGCTGATGACTCACAGCTCTACCTCACCAAAACACCGCTCGACCCCTCCACTGTCTCTAAAGTGTCAGACTGCTTGTTCGGCATCCAGTACTGGATAAGGAGAAATTTCCTCCAGTTAAATATTGGTAAGACCAAAGTCATTGTCTTCGGTCCCCGCCACCAAATCCATCCCTCTTCCTGGCAACGGTCTGAGGCTGAACCAGAATTTTCGCGCCCGACCTTGGTGTCATATTTGATGTTGAGATGAGATTCTGACACAGTATCCATGCCAACACTAAGACTGGTTTTCCTAGAAATTCAGTAGGCTTTGCGCCCAGTTTTCGCCCAAAGAGGGCTTTTGCGCCACTTGCTGAGCTTTCGCCGATATTCAGCGCTGCGGTAATGGCAGCATTAGCCAGTAGCGCTGCGCCGCCACCGATGACGTCCTCGGTGTGCGCAGTGCCCCGCTACCGCCCCGCTACCAGCCCGACTGCCATATTTAGTTGCGGCCGCCTCTTCCGCAGTGGCCGCAAACAGCGATCAGAAAACGGGGCCGTACTGTAGCCTTAGTGGGGCGCTTTAAGGTGGCGGTGCAGCCGGCCGCTTTTTCGGCGGCCGCCTGCCCGCACCTCCTTCCACGGCCTCCTCCACCGCCGCCCCCGCAGCATTGCTGGCTGCTTTCCGTGAACCCGGCACTTCTCCGTGGTGTCGGGCTCATTTGCCGGCACTATCCAGCGGCGATCTCCCCGTTGCAGGCACCTCCCCCTTAAGAGATGGAGGAGGCCTGCAGTACCGCAGCCTGCCACTCCACAGCGGGTGGCGCAGTGGCGCCAAGAGCGCTGAAATTCAGTTTCAGCGCCCCAAGCGGGGGCAGGCCCACCCTGGAATAGCACCCGGTTCCGAATTGGGGCGCAAAAAACGAATGTATGACGGGCGCAACTGGCTCCGCGCTCAGCGCTAACTTTTGGGCGCACGCCAGCTGGCGGGCCCAAAGTGAATTTCTAGGCTCTTATTTCCACCTCTGTAGCATCGCCTCTGCCTCAGGTCATCTGCTGCTGAAATCCTCTTCCATGTTCTGTTTTAACGTCTAGACCTGACCTCTATTCCAGTACACTCCTGGCGTGCCTCGCATCTTCACCGGCCATCAATTTTAACTCATCCTAATCGCTGACACCCGTGACCTAACACGCACCAAGTCCCATTCACCCATCAACCCTGTGCTCGCAGCCCTACATTGGCTCCCGCAACACCTCCATTTAAATCTATTCATCCTTGTTTTAAAATCCCTCCATGGCCTCGCCCCTCCCTATTCCTGTAATCACCCGCAGCCCTACAACACTCCGAGATATCTGCGCTCATCCAATTCTGGAAATTTGCTCAACCCTGATTTTTTATTGATAAAGCTCCTGCGAAAATCCTTTGGAATTATTTCTCCATTAGTGACTTTGTATGAATGCAAGATGTAGTTGTTGCTGTGAAAGCCTTGTGTCCATTTTGAAATACCACACCTTAAAAAGAATGTCAAGTCCTCAGACAGGGTGCAGAGGAGATTTACTTTAGTGGTACAAGGGATGCATGACTTCAGTTATGTGGACAGACTATGCAAGCTGGGATTGTTCTCTTTAGAGCCGAGAAGTCTAAGTGGAGATTTGATTGAGTTGTTCAAAATCAGTAAGGTATTTGGCAAAACAACCAGGGCGAGATGAGGAGAATAGTTTTACACAGCAAAATGTTGTAATCTGGAATACTCTGACAGAAAGGCGGCGGAAGCAGATCTAGTAATAACTTCCAAAGGGGATTAGATCAATACTTGAAGGGGGACACATTGCTAAGCTATGAGGCAGTGGGACTGATTGGCCAGCTCTTTCAAGGAAGTGGCACAGGCACAATAGACCGAGAGGCCTGCTGCTCTGCTGTGTTATTCTGTGATTCTATGAATTGATGCGAATTCTCGATCTCACAGTCTTGCCTCTCCACTTTTCCAGTTGTTGATGGTGCTGCGGCCTATCTAGTCCACAGCAGATCATCTCTCTTCCAGTCATCGTTCACTCCGAAAATCAACATTTAATCGAATCTGTAGGCGAGGGGCAGGGGACACGGTTGGGGTGGTAATGCAATCCTTGTGCAGTGATTCTGGCCTCTTGCGTATCCACTCTTCTGCCAGTGGTAAAAGATGTTCTTCTCATTTACTGCTCGTTACTTTCAACGCCTCTGTTAATTCTCCTCTTTAACTTCTCTGCATTAAGGATAATAATTCCAGATTCTCTAATCTCCACAGATAACTCAAACCTCTCATCACTGGTAGTTTCCGGTATATCTACCCTTAACCTTTTCTGCTCCAATGAGAGCAATCTATAGTCTCTGCACAGACCTGAAGGCTGTCATCCCTGATACCATTCTATGACATCTCTGCAGAGTCGCCAAGACCTTGACGTCCCTCCTAATTATGTGGGGCCCAAAAAGTGGACGAAATGCTCTAACTGATGCTGAAAATTGTTTATTATAGATCACATCTCTCCTCATCTGAACACATTTCATTTTGCCATTTACCTTCAATCGTCATCTGATTACCAACCCTTATGCTACTGGAATGTGTTCATCCATATTTACTGCAAAAAATGCTTCATGAGTTTGATCTGCTCTATCGAGTCTCCTCTTTGCCTTCTCTGCCCTTATGAGAACAATCCCAGTTTCTCCACTCTTATTGTGTAAAGTACCTCATCCATGGTACCCTTTTAGTAAGTCTCCACTTTATTTGACGGGGATAGATAGG
This sequence comes from Somniosus microcephalus, assembly GCF_052327205.1. Taxonomy (NCBI): domain Eukaryota; kingdom Metazoa; phylum Chordata; class Chondrichthyes; order Squaliformes; family Somniosidae; genus Somniosus; species Somniosus microcephalus. The sequence goes on along the minus strand of NW_028225186.1, from coordinate 4,243,034 downwards.
AACTGCACTCCCTATATTGATAGAAGAAAATCAGACAATTGGCAAATGCATGCTCTGCAGATTAACCCATCCCAAGGCGCTCCGGAAGACCTGCGATGGATTTTCTGTTCTTTATTATATTTCATCATGTAATATCAGATAGCTTTAATGGTGCAGTCTCGGGATGGCTGAGAGTATTCCTTCTACGTCAAACTAGCTCCACAGAATGATGAAGCCTTTGCTGGAAAGGTATTGGTGCAAGGAGGAGAAACAGTAGTTTTAAGAATTTAATATCAGATCGGCTGTCATCCGAATAATATCCCCAAATGTCACAAAATGTTACAGTTTGGAGTTAGAGTTTGCCTCCAAAAGGCTCAGCTTGAACCCATATGTTGTTCTTTCACAGCTTCCAAGACCGAGTGCTGGAGGACGGATTGACATTGGAGGTATTTCCTTAAGTAATTGTGAGCATTCCTGTCTCTGCTGTAAGAAGAAATGTCTGGGCATTATTTGCTTAAGAAACAGTATCTATTGGTGCGAGTCACTGTCAAAATACTAGAGAAGGGAAAATGTTTATCTGAACAGATTGACGCTGGCATCTGACGGTGACAAATATTAATCCTTCATGAAAGCACAAACAGTAAATTTTATTCTTCCTTTCTTTCTGAATAATCCAGAGGGAAGTGAGTGTGGATATTGGGTGAATTGGGTGTCACTGGGCTGTGATTCCCACTGTGCTGAATGAAATTCTCCGTGTAACCGGGACCCACAAAGGAGTTGGTGTTTGAGGCGAGGAAAGGAATTAACATATCAATAGATTAGGAAACAAGTCATAACACAGGGCAAATCTACAGCATTCGCTCAAATCTGAAACATCTCATTAACTTCCTTTCCTTCATTATTCTTTCTTTCTTTTATCCTCCGTTCTTTGTTCCTTTCTTTCTTCCTTCATTCCTTCCTTCCTGCCTTATTTCTTTCCTTCTTTCTTTCATTATTTCAATTTTTCTTTCTTTCTTATTTTCTTTGTTTCTTTCTTGCGTTTTTACTTTCTTACTTATTCTCTTTCTTTCTGTCTTTCTTTTTTATTACTTTCTAAACTTTCATTCTTTCAATCTTTCCTTCTTTCATTCGTTCTTTCTTTCTTATTTTTTCTTTCTTATACACAAACCGCTTTGAGAAAAATAGGAAAATAGATTGCTGATTAGGTCATGTGAAATAGGAACAGGGGGGCACATGGGAATAGTTCTACTGATAGAGAGGAGAATAAAGAGCTGCACGGACTGTGGGTTCAATTATCTTTCTCGTTTGAGTAATTTCCCTGGAACTCTGTGTAAAATACGACGGGGTGGGTGGGGGTCATAACAAAAATGACGAGGGTGACTAATAAGAAGCAGGAAGGAAGTTTTCTAACCACAGACAGGAGAATGGAGTAATAACAAGAAACCAGGGTAAAGGAGTGATAACAAGAACCCAGGAGTCAGAGGTCTAACCAGAATAAGGAGGAAGGTATTGTGATGAAACACAGAAGAGGAATAATCCCAGGAGCCAGTACAGCGAGGAAATGGCCAATATAAGGGTAGTCATGTCAGCAAACCAAAAGGCAGGAATAATAACAAAACGGGGGGATTGTCATGAATATCGGAGATTAACAGCTACAAGCAGGGCGGAGGTGGTGGGGGTGGTCACGGTACGAACCGATGCTCTGGGCAGCACTAACACGTTTCCACACTGGACAGAGTCAAAGTTTTTGGTTATGATAAGAGGAGCCATCTCAGACACCGGAGTATGGGAGAGGAGTTAGAGGGACAATAACCGAGAGGGAGGAGTAACCTGACGAATCAGGAAGTAAAATAACCAGAACCAGGAGGTACAATAACCAGAACCAGGAGCATAATTCAAAGGCAGGTTCTGACGGGAAACAATTGAGCGGAATGTGTTAATGATTAACACCTTAAGGGCAGCCTAACATTATTAAAGCTGAACTAGTGCAGGTACAGAAACCATGCAGAGATTTCATCGAACAGGATACAGGATGAACACAACTTTAATTGCGCTCGTTCTGATCTGCCTTCAATGCAATGAGTACAACCGACGGGTGTGGTTCATAATCCCAGACTGGAGAAAGTGTAGAGGGGCACAGGCGGATTCCAGCCGAGGCCAATGTACAATTTCAATCTGGAGAATGTGTAGATGGGCACATGAGGAGCTCAGCCTGCGGCCACAATATGATTCCAGACTGGAGGAATTATAGAGGGGCTCACGAGGACCCAAGCTGCGAGCACAGTGTAATCCCAAACTGGAGAATGTATAGAAGGGAAAAGGAGGATCTGAAGCTGCGGGCAACAATATAATCCCAGAGTTGGGAAAGTTTAATTGGCACAGGAGTATCCTAGCCTTGGATCCCAGAGTGGCAAAAATATCGAAGTGCACAGGGTGATCCCAGGAATTTTGCCACAGTTTGATCCTAGACTGGAGAGAGCAGAGAGGGGCTATAGGGGATCCGAGCCTTTGGGCCCAGTATAAACTCCGACTGGAGTAAGTAGTGAGGGGCTAAAGGTTTCCCCGCCATTGGCCCAGTATAATCTCAGACTGGAGAAAGTATCGAGGGGCTATAGAGGATCCCAACCTGCGGGCACAGCATAATCTCAGACTAGAGAAAGTGTAGATGTGCTAAAAAGGACCCCAGACTGGGAGCGCAGTATAATTTCAGACTGGAGAATGTATAATGGGAAAGCAATAGCGCGAACATGTATGATTCCACAACGGGCAGTGTCACAGGGTGAGTGTTAGGATCAGGGGGGCCTTCTCAGTTAGTATAGTGTCAAAGGCCTTGTTTTATTTAATTAAATTTAATTAAGTTGGTATTTTGGTAACTTAGTTTACAGTGTAGTTTCTTGACTACTTACTGGATCTAGATTAAGTTAAGCGTACATATATTACCTATCTACCTGTAACACAAAGCACTACAAGTAGTTTTGGCAAAACGAAACAACTCCTTCCCCCTCTTCTCCAAAATCCCACACTTTTCAAATTCCTAAATAAAACACACTGTTCAATTTCACGCCATTTAACCCACTGTGTGCAGACTGCGCTGTGCTCTGCAGAAATGTTTCCTCTTAGACACTCGGAGCCTCCCGCAATCTACAAGTGTGGACTCAGCTGCCCTGCTCCTGGCGATTGGTGCCTATTCTAGAGAAGCACTGGAACAGCCTCTGGCCGGCAGTTTCTGTTAATTACAGCTTTTAAAGTACTAGGTTAAAATCAAAATCTTCAACTACATTTCATTTTATACAGCTTTTGCTTACTCAATACTTAACAGAAATTCCCACTCTTTCCAAATTCCCAAATAAAACACTAGGTTCAAGACCATTCCGTTTAATTCTGCTCTGTGCACTCCGCTCCCTCTGTCCGTGTAGGAGCTTTCTGGGTCTGTGTAGCAGCTTTCAGTGTCTGTGTAAGTGCTGTCTCGTCTGTGTAGGTGCTTTCTTGGTCGGTGTAAGTGCTGTCCAGTCTGTGTAGGAGCAGTTTGGTCTCAGACAGCAGCTGTTTGGTTCTTTGTAGGAGTTGACTCGTTCCCCGAATGTAGCTATTTGCGTCTGAGTAAGCAGCTGTCTGGGTGTGTGTAGGAGCTCCCTGTAGGACATGTCTGGGCTTGTGTCGGATGTACTGGATCTTTGCTGGTGGTGCTGGGCATAAGTGGGAACTGCCTGGGTCTGTGAAATGTGCTTTATGTGTCTGATTGCTGTTTTCTGGGTCTGCATAGGAGCTGACTGCACCTTTCTATGAATTGTCTGAGCCCGATGCCACGGTCTTTTTCTGTGCAGGAGATCCTGGATGAATATACGTGCTCCCTGGTCCTGTGTAGCTGTATCTGTGTCTGTGTTGCAGCTCCGTGTGTCAAGGTTGGATCTGTTGGAGTGCATGTAGGATCTGTCTGAGTCTATGTAGGAGCTGCCTAGATCGATGCAGGACCTGCTGCATCTGTGTGGGAGCTTTCTGTGTTTCTACATAAGAACATAAGACAGAGGAGCAGGAGTAGGCCAATCGGCCCCTCGAGTCTGCTCCGCCATTCAATAAGATCATGGCTGATCTGATCCTAACCTCAAATCTACTTTCACTCTCCATCCCACAGGAACACATGTGATCTCCCGGGAGAGGCGAAAAACAAGCTAAAAAAAGCCAATGGCCAATTTGGGAGAATAAATCTGGGAAATTCCTCTCCGACCCATCTAAGCGATCGAAACTTGTCCAGGAAAGCACTCTGTCCCTGTATTTCCTGCAGTACTTAACTTCTGTTAAAGGTAATCTCCATCCCAGCCAGGAACAGGCCCAATTTATTCTTGAAGGACTCCTAGCTCATAGCCTCTTCCCGACGTCTCCACTAATCCCTGAGAGTATGATTTCTGTAGCTGCTCTCTGGCTCTTTAACATGTGTTGTCTGTATGTTTGTAGATGATGCCTGAATCTTTGTTTATGCTGGCTGGGTCATGCAGGAAATTGTAGCTCTCTGTATGCGCACCCTCTGTCTATGAATGAGCTGAATTGGTATGTGCAGAACTTGTCTGTATTCCTGTAGGAACTGTCTGGATCTTTGTATGAGATGTCTGTGCTTGTGTAGAACCTGTCTGGTTCTCCATAATGATCTGACTATGACCTTTTAGAGCCAGCCAGATCTGTGTAGGAGCTTGTTGTTTCTTTGCAGAGGCTGTTTGTTTCTTTGGAGATGCAGTCAGTGTTTGTAATACGTTGTCTGGCTCTCTGTAGGAGCTCCCTTTGACTTTGTAGAATCGATTTATCTTTGTGCAGGGGCTACTTGAGTCCATGTAGGAGTTATCTGGATTTGTGTAGGAGATTTCTGGGACTGTTAAGAGGCAGCCTGGGCTTGTAACAGACAAGTCTGGCTCCTTGTAAGAGGTTCTAGATCTATGCTGGAGCTGTCTGGGCCAACGTGGTAGCTGCCGGCATCTGTGACAGTAGCTCTTGTGCCCTTTTTGGTCCTGTCTGGGTCTGTTTATAATCCTTCTAGATCTCCGTAGCAGCGGCCGTGTCTGTGTAGGAACGCCCTGTGGCAGTGTTGGAGCTGTCTGGCTTTGTGCAGCAGCTGTCTGTCTTTGTGTAGAAGCTGCCTGGATCTGTGTAGGAACTGTCTGTGTCAGTGTAGGCGCTGTCTGGGTCTCTAAAATTAGCTCTCTGGATCTTTGTAGATGCATTATGGCCCTGTGTAGGAGTTTTCTGGGTCTGTGAAGGAGCTACCTATATCTTGTTAGGAACTGTCTGTGTTCACAGAATCACAGAAACCCCACAGTGCAGGTAGAGGCCATTTTGGCCCACCGAGCCTGCACCGAAACATATCCCACCCGATCCCCGTAATCCCTACACCAACACATATCACACCCTATCCCCGTAACCCCACGTATTTAATCCCCCTAACATTAAGGCTCAATTTATCATAGCCAATCAACCTAACCCGCACATCTTTGGACTGTGGAAGGAAACCGGAGCACCCAGAGGAAACCCACGCAAACACGGGAAGAATGTGCAAACTCCACACAGACAGTCACCCGAGGCCGGATTCGAACCCGGGTCCCTGGTGCTGTGAGGCAGGATTTGTCTGTGTTTATTCAGAAGTTGTCTGGGTCTCTTTAGGATCTCCCTGTGTCAGGGTATGAATTATATGTGTCTGTGTTGCAGCTCCATGTGCCATGGCTGGAGCTGCCTCAGTCCCTAAAATGGGCCTTACTTTCTTTGTAGATGCAGTCTGGCTCTGTTGAGGAGTTGTCTGTGTCTGCAGTAGCTAACTCTCTCTCTGTACGTATTGTTTGGGTCAGTGTATTAGTTGTCTAGGTGTATTTAGATGCTGTCTGGTTCTCAGACAGTAGTTTTCTCTTTCAGTGTAAGAGCTGTCGGGGGCCTTGCCGGACCGGTGTGGATCTATTTATGAGCCACCGAGGAACTGTTTTGGACCGTGCACAAAAGCATTTTTCTGTGAAGCTGTTCCTCGGTCAGTACAGGTTCTTCCTGGATCTGTGCTTCAACTCCATTTGTCAAGGTTACAACTGTCTGCGTCTATGTAGGAGCTGTCTGGACCTATGTAGGAGCTGCCTGTTTCTATGTAGGAACTGCTGGATCTCTGTAGGAGATTCCTGTGTTTCTGTAGGAGCTGTCTGTGTCTCTACAATGAGCTGTCTGTGTCTACATAAATTCTGTGTCTGTTTGTGTTGTTGTCTGAGTCCGTATAGGAGCTGCCTGAATCTGTTTGGATCTGTGAAATTAGCTTTTTGGGTCTGTGTAGGAGCTGTCTGGGTCTTTGAAAGTAACGATCCGGGTTTGTGAAGTGGCTGCCTGAATCTGTGAAAGTAGCTGCCTGGGTCTGCTTAGGAGCCAACTACCTCCAGCTAGCAGTTGCGCTGTCTTTGTAAAAGCAACCTGTGTCTTTATATGAGGTGCCTGGGTTTGGGGCGGATCAGCCTTCATCTGTGCCGGAGCAGATGTGTCTGTGAAATGAGCTGTTTGGCTCTATGAAGGAGTAGTCATGGTTTGTGTAAGAGTTGTCACGTTCTGCGTCGGCGCTGCCTGGATTTGTATAGGAGCCGCCTGGTCCCGTGTAGGACCAGTCAGTGTCTATTTAGGAGCTGTCTAGGCCAACTTAGCAGCGGCTTTTTCTGTGTCGGAGCATTTTGGGTTTGTGTCGAACATGTCTGGTCTGTATATGAGGTTCTGGATCTATGCAGGTGCTGCTGGGCCTCTGTGGCATCTGCCTGGCTCTGTGGAATGAGATTTCTGAGTATGTGAATGGAGCTGTCTGTTTCTTTCTAGGAGCAGTCTGAGCCTTTCTAGAAACTGTCTGGGCCCATGTACAACAATCATTTTCATGGAAGGAGTTCCTTGGCCAGAGTAGGTGCTCCCTGGATCTGCATAGGAGAGCTCCTTGTATCAAGGGTGGAGCTGTCTGAGTCCATGTGGCACCTGTCCAGGTCTGTGTTAGATCTGCTGGATCTGTTTAGGAGCTTCCTGTGTTTGTGTAGGAGCTGCCTGGGTCTCTAAAATGGGCTCTCTGAATCTTTCTAGATGCAGTATGGGTCTGTGTAGGAGTTGTCTGGGTGTGTGCAGGAACCTTCTGAGTTTCTGTCGGAGTTGTCTATCTATGTGTCAAGGAGCAGTCTGGGTCTGCAACTGTAGCTGTCTGTGTCCCTGAACGTAGCTGCCTGGGTGTGTTTAGGACCGTTCTTGCTCAGTGTAGCAGGGGCTGAGTCTGTGTAGATGCTCCCTGCGTCTGTGAAGGAGCCATCTGGGTTCGTGTAGGATCTGTCTGTTTCTGTGCAGGGACTGTCTGGTTACGCCTGGGAGATGTCTGGCTCGATGTAGCAAATGCTTACTTCTTTATATGAGCTTCTCGTTCTGTATAGATGCATCTTGTGTCTGTGAATGTAGCGGTCTATGTGTGAGTTTGTAGGAGCTGCGTAGGGCTGTATAGGAGCATTCTGGCTCTTACTAGCAGGTGTCTAGCTCTGTGTAGGAATGCCTAGGAGCTGTCTGTCCCTTTCCAGCAGGTGTCTGGCTCTGTGTAGGATCTCTCTGTGATTGATTAGGAGCTCTCTGAGGCTGTGACAGTAGCTTTCTGTGTCTGTCGAGAAGCAGTATGGTTCAGTAAAATGAATTGTCTGTGGCATTCTAGATGCTGTCTCGGCCTGTGGTTGTGTTTTCTGTGTCTTTTTAGGAGCTTATTGGGGTTGTGCAGGAAATGTCTGTTTCTGCTTAGGAGCTCACTGCGTCTGTGACATTTGCTGTATGGTATCTGTTGAAACGGACTTTATCTGTTAAAGCAGCTGTTTTGGACAATGTTGGAGCTGTCTGGACCTTTGTAGGACCTGTCTGGGTCTGTTGTAGGGCAGTCTAGGACGATGTATAATCTGCTGCATCTGTAGTGGAGCTCCCAGTGTCTGTGTAGGAGATCCCTGTGTCCTTGTAGGAGCTCGCTGTGTCAATGTAGGATCTCGCGGTTTCGGTGTAGGAGCTAACTGTGCCATTGTAGGAGCTCCCACTGTCACTGTAGGAACACATTCTGTCAGTTTATGAGCTCTCTGTGTCAGTGTATGAGCACCCTGTGTAAGTGTTGGAGCTCATTCTCTGTGTAGGAGATTCCTGTGACTGTGTAGGAGCTATATCTGACAGTGAAAGAGCTAAATGTGTCTGAGTGGGATCTCACTCTGTCAGTGCAGCAGCACGCTGTGTCTATCCACGAGCTGGTGTCTGTGTATGAGCTCCCTTTGTAAGTGCTGGAGGTCACATTGTCTGTGTAGTTGCTCGCTGTATCAGTGTAGGAGCTCTCTGTGTAAGTGTTGGAGCTACCTGTGTCAGTATAGGAGAACACTCTGTGTGTGTAATTGCGCACTGTGTTAGTGTAGGAGCTTGCTTTGTCTCTGTAGGAGCTAATTCTGACTGTGTAGGAGCTCACTGTGTCTCTGTAGGACCTCCCATTAGCAGTGCAAGAGATCCCTGTGTCTATGTAGGAGCTCACTGTGTCTGTGTAAGAGCTCATTTTATCAGTGTAGGAGCTCTCAGAGTCTGTGTAGGAGAATATTGTGTCTGTGTAGGCGATCCCTCTGTCAGAGTAGGAGCTCCCTGAGTCTGTGTAGAATCTCCCTTTATCATTGTAGGATCTTCCTGTGTCAGCTTTGGAGCATACTGTGTCTGTGTAGGAGCTCCCTGTGTCAGTGTAGGAGCTCACTGTTTGAATGTAGGAGATCATGTGTGCGTGTAGGAGCTCCCTCTGTCAGTGCAGGAGCTTACTTTGTCAGTGTAGGGGCTCACTGTGCCAGGGTAGGAGATACCTGTGTCAGTTGGGAGCTCAATGCGTCACTGTAGGATCCTGATCTGTCGAGTAGAAGCTTCATTTGTCAGTGTAGGAGTTCCCTGTATCAGTGTAGCATATCCCTTTGCCTGTGAAGGAGCTCCTACGCCATTGCAGGGGCTACTGTGGCAGTGCAGGAGCTCCCTGTGTTAGTGTAGCTGCTCCTGTTTCTGTGTCGAAGCTCCCTGTGACTATGTTGTTAATCCATGTGTCAGTGTATGAGCTCTCTGTCTCTGTGCAGGAGCTCACTGAGTCAGAGTAGGAACTCATTGCTTCAGAATAGGGGCTCGCTCTCTCTGTGTATGAGCTGCCTGTGTCAGCCCATGAGCTCCTGGTGTCACGTTAGGAGCTCCCTGTGGCTGTGTATGAGCTCACTGTGTCTGTGTAGATGCTCCCTGTGTCAATGTCTGAGTTCCCTGTGTAAGTGTAGGAGCTAATTGTGCCTGTATAGGAGCTCCCTGCTTGTGTTTAGGAGCTGCCTGTGTCTATGTAGGAGCTCCTTGTGTCAATGTGGGAGCTGCCTGTTTCAGAGAAGGAGCTGCCTGTGTCAGTGCGGCAGCATGCTGCGTCAGTGTAGGAGTTCACTATATCAGTGTAGGAGCTCCCTGTGTCAGTGTAAGAGCTCCCTGTGTCAGTGTGGGAGCTCCCCATAGCAGTGTAGTAGCTCCCTGTGTCTGTGTAGCAACGCCCTGTTTCAATGTCGGCACTGCATTGTCAGTGTTGGTGCGCCCTATGTCAGTGCAGGAGCATCCTGTGCCAGTGAATGTGCTCGCGGTGTCTGTGCAGGAGCTCACTCTGTCAGTGCTGGAGCACCTGGTGTCTGTGTAGGAGCACACTATGTCAGTGCATGAGATCCCTATGTCAGTGAAGGAGCTCAGTCTATCAGTGAATGCGCTGGCTGTGTCTGTGCAGGAGCTCACTTTGTCAGTGCTGGAGCTCCTGGTGTCTGTGTAGGAGCACCCTGTGTCAGTGAATGAGCTCCCTGTGTAAGTGAAGGTGCTCATTGTTTCGGTGTAAGACCTCCCTGCGTCGGTGTAAGAGCTGCCTGTGTCAGTGTCGGAGCTGCCTGTGTCAGTGTGGGAGCTCCCAGTGTCAGTGTAGGATCTCCCAGTGTCAGTGAAGGAGCTGCCTATGTCAGAGTTTGAGCTCCATGTGTCAGTGACGGTGCTCCATTTTTCAGTGCAGGATCTCCCTCTGGCAGTGAAGCAGCTTCCTCTGTCAGTGTAGGAGATCACTGCGTCTGTGTAGGAGCTCCCTGTTTCTTTGTAGGAACTCACTGTGTCAATGCAAGAGCTGCCTGTGTCTGTGTGGAAGCACCCTGTGTCAGTGCATGAGATCCCTGTGTCAGGGAAAGTGCTCATTGTGTCAGTGAAGGAGCGCCCTATCTCCGTGTAGCAACTCCCCTCTGTCTATGTAGGAGCTCACAGTGTCAGTGACGGCTCTCACAGTGTCAGCCTAGGAGCTCACTGTGTCAGTGTAGGAGCTCCCTGTGTCAGTGTAGTAGCTCCTTGCGTCAGTGTAGGAGTTCACTATGTCAGTGTAGGAGCTCACTGTGTCTAAGAAGAAGCTCCCTGTGTCTGTGCAAGTGCTCCCTTTGTCAATGTAGAAGCTCAATGTGTCAGTGTAAGAGCTCCCTGTATTAAAGCAGGATCTCCCTCTGTCAGTGTAGGAGCTTCCTGTGTCAGTGTACGAGCTCCCTTTGTCAGGAAAGAAGATCCCTGTGTCAGTGTAGGGGCTACCTGTATCTGTGAAGGTTCTCCCTGTGTCAGTCAATGAGCTCCCTGTGCCAGCGTAGGAATCGTTGTGACAGTGTATGAAATGGCTGTGTCAGTGTCGGTGCTCCCTGTGTCTGTGTCAGTTTCACTGTACGAGTTTAGGAACTCCCTGTTTCAGGGTAGGAACACCCAGTGTCAGTGACGGTGCTCCCAGTGTCAGTGAATGAGCACACTGTGCCAGTGTAGGAACTCCCTGTGTCAGTGTAGGAGCTCACTGTGTCAGTGTAGGAGCACTTGTGTTGGTGTACGGGCTCCTGTGTTAATGTAGTGGCTCCCTCAGTCAGTGAAGGAGCTCACTGTGTCGGTGTAGGGGCTCCCTGTCTCAGTGTAGGAGCTCCTGTGTCGCTGTCGGTGCTCCCTCTGTCAGTGTGTGAGCTGACTGTCTCAGTGTAAGGGCTCCCTGTGTCAGTGCAAGAGATGCTGTGTCAGTGTAGGAGCTCCTGTGTCAGTGTAGGAGCTCCTGTGTCGTTGTAGGGGCTCCCTGAGTCAGTGAAGGATCACAATGTGTCGGTGTAGGGGCTCCAGTGTCAGTGCAGGAGATCACTGTCTCGGTGAAAAGGCTCCCTGTGTCAGTGTAGGAGCTCGTGTGTCGGTGTAGGTGCTGCCTGTGTCAGTGTAGGATCTCCTGTGTCTGTGCAAGAACTCCCTGTTTCAGAGTAGGAACTCCCTGTGTCAGTGATGCTGCTCCCTATGTCAGTGAATGAGCACACTGAGCCAGTGTAGGGAAGCCCTGTGTCAGTGTAGTAGCTCCCTGTTTCAGTGTAGGAGCTTCTGTGTTGGTGAAGGGGCTCCTGTGTTGGTGTAGTGGCTCCCTGAGTCAGTGTAGGAGCTCCCTCTGTCGGTGTAGGGGCTCCCTGTGTAAGTGTCGGAGCTCACTGTCTCGGTGTAAGGGCTCCCTGTGTCAGTGCAGGAGCACATTTGTTCGTGTAGGAACTCCCTGTGTCAGTGTAAAAGCACACTCTGTCAGTGTAGGAGCTCACTGTGTCTGTGTAGGGGCTCCCTGTGTCAGTGTAGGAGCTAACTGTGTCTGTGAAGGGGCTCCCTGTGTCAGTGTTGGAGTTCAATGTCTCGGTGTAAGTGCACCCTGTGTCAGTGTAGGAGCTCAGTGTGTCGGTGTAGGGGCTCACTGTGTCGGTGTAGGGGCTCCCTATGTTAGTGTATGAGCATCCTGTGTCAGTGTAGGAGCTCTTGTGTTGGTGTAGGTGCTACTTTGTTGGTGCAGGGGCTCCCTGAGTCAGTGAAGGAGCTCACTGTGTCGGTGTAAGTGCTCCCTGTGTCAGTGCAGCAGCTCACTCTCTCTGTGTAAGGGCAGCCTATGTCAGTGTAGGAGCACCCTGTGTCAGTGTAGGAGCTCTTCTGTTGGTGTAGGTGCTACTTTGTTGGCGCAGGGGCTCCCTGAGTCAGTGAAGGAGCTCGCTGTGTCGGTGTAAGGGCTCCCTGTGTCAGTGCAGGAGCTCACTCTCTCTGTGTAAGGGCAACCTGTGTCAGTGTAGGAGCTCCTGAGTCGGAGTTGTTGCTGCCTGTGTCAGTGTAGGATCTCCCTGCGTCTGTGCAAGAACGCCCTGTTACAGAGTAGGAACTCCGTGTGTCAGTGAAGCCGCTCCCTGTGTCAGTGAATGAGCACACTGTGCCAGTTTAGGAAATCCCCGTGTCAGTTCCTTGCCTTCTGTAAAATGCCTGTTGTTTCAAATTCAGCAGGAAATGACATTGGGAACAAGACACTTTAAATGTTTATATGCCCACATTTAACTGTACCTCACAGTGTCAGAACAGTCACGGTTATTCCATGTATTTTCTTGCCGACTGCAACTCCCTAATAAACTTAGCTGATCACAGCACGGCTAGCAATCAACTAATTGCCAGTATGAACAATGCCACATTAACTAGGTATGCAAGCCTGGAATGAGAGAGTAAGTGGACCGTGATAACTTATCCCGAGCATTAAGATATTCATTAGGCCTTACCCCTTGCTGCGTAAGACAATTCTCCCCATGCTGGTTCTTTTGCCGGTTATCTTCAATCGGTGTCCTCTGGTTACCATCCCTCCTGCCACTGGAAAGCGTTTCTCCTTATTCCCTCTATCAAAACCCCTTGTAATTTTGCAAGCATCTATTAAATTTCCTCTTAGCCTTCTGAGGAAAGCAATCCCAGCTTCTCCACACGATCAACATAACTGAAGTCGCTTATCCCTCGGGCCATTCTGTAAGACGTCAAACGGAGGCTCTCACTCTGTATGTCTGGCAGAGATAGACATATATTTGAGCTACAAGGGAGTCAAGGGTTATGGGGAGCGGGCGGCAAAGTGGCGTTGTGTCCAAAATCTCATCAGCCATGAACTTATTGAATGGCGGGGCAGGCTCGAGGGGCCGAATGGCCCAATCCTGCTCCTATTTATTCTTCTTGGGGAAGGTTATTTTCATAATCATGTAATTTTTGTGCAGCGGAATAACTTTGGAAGGAAACTCACACGGGACCTACAAAGCTGGAAAATCTTAGCTCTGCCGAGAGGTCATGGACCTGAAAGGTTAACCCTGTGTTTCTCTGTCCACAGATGTTCACGGAACTATGGACTGTTTCCAGCATTTAATCAACAATTCCAGATCCAGCATCTGCAGCATTTTGCTTTTTATGTTAATGCAGTGTCCCCGCTTGTATTAACAAAAGTCAAAAACAAATGGTAGCTACCAGAAAATGAACTCTGTTGTACTTGCGTGCGTTGGTGGTTCAGGAGTAGAATTGTTGCCTGCCCCGTGGGATTCTTTGGTTCGATTTCCGGTCAATGCAGGTTAATATTTTTTACAATTTATTTCATAGCAAACACATCACATGAAGCATTAATAATATATTAGCTGTACCTCTGCAACTGGGTCAAGGGAATGAAGGTACTCCTCCTATTCCTGTTCAACAGGTTTGAGGGGCTGACTGGCATCCTGTTCCGGTGTAACAGGCTCGATTCTTACTCTGACAGAGCTTGCATTGTTTACTTCCTCGTTAGTATAGTGGAGAGTATCCCTGCTTGTCAGGCGGGTAGACCGGGGTTCAATCTCCCGACGAAGAGGAATTTTAACATCCCCACTTTTAAACCTTTGGGCAGCACCTTAAAGTGATCCTTGGAGAAGTTGAGCAGAAAAAGATGAACTAAAATAATTAGAAACGGTAAAGAACTGTATAACAACTTCATGCATGAATTCCTCGTTAGCATAGTGTTCTCCTTCTGTTTGTCTTTGTAAGGGGCACTGTGGAAGGAGAGAGAAAAGAGAAATGCAGATAACAGCGGGAGTAAGCCCGAATGCTCTTTCAAGGAGACAGCTCTGGCACGATTGGCCGAATGGCCTCACACTGTGCTGCAAGCCTCCAAGAATCAGATGGATATTTGAGACATACCCACACAAATTTAGCACACACTTGTGTTCGTGTATGTGTTTGACTCTTTGTCTCAAGCACTGCATTACTATTTCGTTTACATTGTCCTTGATATTTTAGTGGTGATTATTCAATATCCCGACGGCTTCTCTCTGACTGTGTGTGTCTCTGAGAAAAGCACAGAGGAAACAGATTTCAGCTGTTAACGCAACGCATCATTCGGTACAGAGGTGCAACATTCAGTTCCTTGCCTCTGCAAATTGCCTGTTGTTTCAAAGTCAGCAGGAAATGACATTGGGAACAAGATATATTAAATGTTTGCATGCCCACATTTAACTGTACCTCACAGTGTCAGAACAGTCATGGTTATTATCCCTCTTCCATGTATTTTCTTGCCGACTGCAACTCCCTCACAAATTTAGCTGATCACAGCACGGCTATCATTCAACTCATTGCCAGTGTGAAAAATGCCACATTAACAACGTGTGCAAGACTGGAATGAGAGAGTGCCTGCTCCGTGATAACTTATCCTGTGCATTACGATATTCATTAGGCCTTACCCCTTGCTGTGTAAGACAAATCTCCCATGCTCATTCTTTTGCCCGTTATCTTCAATCGGTGTCCTTTGGTTATCATTCCTCCTGCCACTGGAAAGCGTTTCTCTTTATTCCCTCTATCAAAGCCCCTTGTAATTTTGCAAGCCTGTATTAAATTTCCTCTTAGCCTTCTGATGAAAGCAATCCCAGCTTCTCCACACTATCAACATAACTGAAGTCACTTATCGCTCGGGCCACTCTGTAAGACATCAAACGGAGGCTCTCGCTCTGTATGTCTGGCGGTGATAGACATATATTTGAGCTACAGGGGAGTCAAGGGTTATGGGGAGCAAGCGGCAAAGTGGCATTGTGTCGAAGATCTCATCAGCCATGAATTATTGAATGCCGAGAGCTCATGGACCGGAAAGGTTAACCCTGTGTTTCTCTGCCCACAGATGTTCCAGGACCTTCGGGGTGTTTCCAGCATTTAATCAACAATTCCAGATCCAGCATCTGCTGCATTTTGTTTTCTTATGTTAACGCAGTTTCCCCGCTTGTATTAACAAAAGTCAAAAGTAAAATGTAGCTGCCAGAAAATGGAATATGTGGGTCAGATTCTGTGTGCTCAGACAGGTTGCGGTCAGTGGGTCAGTTTCTGTGTGTCTGGTCAGGATTTGGTCAGTGGGCCAGTTTCTGTGTGTTCGGTCGGGTTTTGGTCAGTGTGTACTTTTCTGTGTTTTCAGTCAGGTTGTGGGCAGTGGATCAGTTTCTGTGTGCTCGGAAAGTTTTTGGTCAGTGGGTCAGTTTATGTGTGTTCGGACAGGATCTGGTCAGTGGGTCCATTTCTGTGTGTTTGGTCAGACTATAGTTAATGGGTCAGTTTCTGTGTGCTCGGACAGGTTGTGGTCAGTGGGTCAGTTTCTGTGTGTTCATTCAGGTTGTGCTCAGTGGGGCAGATGCTGTGTGTTCGGTCAGGATTTGTTCAGTTTCTGTGTGTTAGGCCATGTTGTGGTCAACGGGTCAATATCGGTGTGTTTGGTCAGGTTGTGGTCAGTGAGTCAGTTTCAGTGTGTTAAGTCAGATTGTGGTCAAAGGATCAGTTTCTGTGTGCTCGGTCAGGCTTTTGTCATTAGGTCAGTTTACGAGTGTTTGGACCGGATCTGGTCAGTGGCTCAGTTTCTGTCGGTTCCATCAGTATGTGGTCAGTGTGTCAATTTCTGTGTGTTCGATCAGGTTTTTATCAGTGGGTCAGTTTCTGTGTGTTGGGTCAGGATTTGTTCAGTTGGTCACGTTCTGTGTGTTTGGCCAGGTTGCAGTCAATGGGTAAGTTTCTGTGTGTTCAGTCAGGTTGTGGTCAGTGTGTCAGATTCAGTGTTTGTTCGGTGAGGTTGTGCTCAATTGATCAGCCTCTCTGTGTTCCGTCAGGATTTGGTCAGTGGGTCATTTCATGTTTATTCGGTCAGATTGTGGTCAATGGGTCTATTTCTGTGCGCTCAGTCAGGTTGTGGTCTGTGGGTCAGTTTCTGTGTGTTCGGTCAGGATTTGGCCAGTTTCTGTCTGCTCTGAAATGTAGTGGTCTGTGGGTCAGTTTCTGTGTGTTTTTGTCCAGAATGTGGTCGGTAGGACAGTTTCTGTGTTGGTTCGGTCAGGTTGTGGTCATTGGTCAGTTTCTGTGTCCTCGACCAGGTTGTGGTCAGTGGGTTAGTTTCTGTGTGTTTGGTTAGGTTGTTGTCGATGGGTAACTTTCTGTGTGCTCAGTAAGGTTGTGGTCTGTGGGTCACTTTCTATGTGCTCAGACTGTGTGTGGTCAGTCGGTCAGTTTATGCGTGTTCATTCAGGATATGGTCAGAGGGCCAGTTTCAGTGTGTTCGATTAACTTGTGGTCAGTGGATCAGTTTATGTGTGTTCAGTCAGTTTATGGGCAGTGGTCAGTTTATGGGTTTTCAGTCAGGTTCTGGTCAGTGGGTCAGTTTGTGTGGGTTCAAACAGATTATGGGCACAGTGAAGTTTTGGTGTTCTCGGTCAGGTTTTGGTCAGTGGGTCAGTTTATGTGTGTTTGGAAAGGATCTGGTCAGTGGGACAATTTCTGTGTGTTTGGTCAGACTGTTGTTAGTGGGTCAGATTCCTTGTGCTCGGACACTTTGTGGTCAGTGGGGGAGTTTCTGTGTGCACAGCCAGGTTGTGGTCAGTGTGTCAGTTTCAGTGCTTGTTCGGTCAAATTGTGTTCAATTGGTCAGTTTATTTGTTTTAGGACAGGTAGTGGTCAATGAGTCATTTCCTGTGCTTTCGGTCAGGATATGTCAGTGGGTCATTTTTCGTGTGCTCCATCAAGTTGTGGACACTGGGTCAGTTCCTGTGTGTTCACTCAGGTTGTCGTCAGTGTGTCAGTTTATGTGTGTTCAGTCAGGTTGTGGGCTGTGGTTCAGCTTCTCTCTGCTCGGTCAGGTTTTGGTCATTGGGTAGTTTACGTGAGTTCGGACCAGATCTGGTCAGTGGATCAGTTTCTGTCGGTTCTGTCAGTATGTGGTTACTGGGTCAATTTCTGTGTGTTCGGTCAAATTTTTGTCATTGGGTCAGTTTCTGTGTGTTGGGTCAGAATTTGTCCAGTTGGTCAGATTCTGTGTGTTTGGCCAGGTTGCAGTCAATGGGTAAGTTTCTGTGTGTTCGCTTTGGTTGTGGCATGAAAGACAGCTTCTGTGTGTTCGGTCAGGTTGTGGTCTGTTTGTGAGATTCAGTGTTTGTTCAGTCAGGTTGTGGTCAATGGGTCAGTCTCTATGTGTTCCGTCAGGATGTTGTCAGTGGGACATTTCATGTTTATTCGGTCAGGTTGTGGTCAGTGTTTCAGTATCTGTGTGCGCTGTCAGGTTGTGGTCTGTGGGTCAGTTTCTGTGTGTTCGGTCAGGATTTGGACAGTGGGTCAGTTTCTGTGTGCTCTGAAAGGTTGTGGTCAGTGGGAAAGATTCGGTGTGTTTTGTCCAGAAAGTGGTCAGTGGGCCAGTTTCTGTGTGTTTGCTCAAGGTGTTGTCAGTGTGTCAGTTCCTTTGTGTTTGTTCTGGTTGTGGTGAGTAGCCCAGTTTCTGTGTGCTCGGTCAGGTTGTGGTCATTGTGTCAGTATTTGTGTGCTCGGTCAGGCTTTGGACAGTGTGTCAACTTACGTGTGATCCATTATCTTTTGGTCAGTGGGTCAGGTTCTTTGTTCGGTCAGGCTGTGTTCAGTGGATCAGTTTCTGTCTGTTCTCAAATTTTGTGGCCAGTGTAGCAGTTTCTTTGTGCTCGGTCAGTCTGTGCTCAGTGTGTCAGTTTCATAGAAACATAGAAACATGAACGATAGGAGCAGGAGTAGCCATTCGGCCCCTCGAGTCAGCTCTGCCATTCAATGAGTTCATGGCTGATCATCCAAATTCAGTAACCTGTCCCTGCCTTCTCCCCATATCCCTTGATCACTTTTGCCTAAAGAAATATATCCAACTCCTTCTTGAATATATTTAATGAACTGGCCTCCACCGCCCTCTTTGGCAGACAATTACACTGGTTCAGCACTCTCTGGGTGAAGAAATTCCTCCTCATCTCAGTCCTAAATGGCTTACCCCTTATCCTTAGATAATGACCCCTAGTTCTGGACTCCCCGGCCATCGAGAACATCCTTCTTGCATTTAGTCAGTCCAGGCCTGACAGAATTTTATAGGTTTCGATGAGATCCCCTCTCAATCTTCTAAACTCCAGTGAGTATAAGCCCAATCGACACAATATCTCCTCATACGTCATTCCTGCCATCACAGGTATCAGCCTGGTGAATCTTCGCTGCACTCCTTCCATGGCAAAAACATCCTTCCTCAGATAAGGCGACCAAAACTGCACATAATACTCAAGGGCTGTCTCACCAAGGCCCTGTACAACTGCAGCAAGACATCCTTGTTGCTGTACTCGAAACCTCTCGCTACGAAGGCCAACGTACCATTTGCCTTCTTAACCGCCTTCTGCACCTGCATGCTTACCTTCAGCGACTGGTGCACATGAACACCCAGGTCTCTTTGCACTTCCCCTTCTCCCAATCTATTGCATTTCAAATAAAAATCTGCCTTCCTGTTTTTGCCACCACAGTGGATAACTTCACATTTATCCACGTTATAGTGCATTTGCCATGTTTCTGCCCAATCATCCAACCTGCCCAAATCGTACTAGAATTTCACGACATCCTCCTCACAGCACACCCTCCAACCCAGCTTTGTCTCGTCTGCAAATTTGGAGATATTACATCAAATTACCTCGTCCAGATCATTAATATATATCGTGAACAGCTCGGGTCCTAGGACCGATCCCTGCGGTACCCCACTAGTCATTGCCTGCCACTCAGAATATGACCCATTTATTCCAACTTTTTGCTTTCTATCTGCCAACCTGTTCTCTATCCAAGTCAACACCTTGCCCCCAATCCCATGTGCCTTAATTTTGCACGCTAATCTCTTATGCGGGATCTTATCGAAAGCCTTCTGAAAGTCCAAATACACCACATCCACTGGTTCTCCCTTATCTATTTACCAGTTACGACCTCAAAAAATTCCATTAGATTAGTCAAAAACGATTTACCTTTAGTAAATCCATGTTGATTTTGTCCGATCCTGTCACTGCTTTCCAAATGCTCTGCCATTATATCTTTTATAATGGACTCTAGAATTTTCCCCACCACCGATGTCAGGGATAATTCCCTGCTTCTTCTCTACCACCTTTTTTGAATAGTGGGGTAACTTTAGCTACCACCCAATCCATGGGTACTGTTCCAGAGTCTATCGAGTTCTGGAAGATGACCAGCAATGCATCTACTATCTCCAGGGCAAGTTCCTTAAGTACCCTAGGATGCAGATTATTAGGCCCTGGGGATTTATCGGCATTCAATCCAGTCAACTTCCCCAACACCATTTCCTTAAAAATACTGATTTCTTTCAATTCCTCCCTGTCATTAGACCCTATTTTCCCCGACATCTCTGGGAGGTTATTTGTGTCTCCCTTTTTGAAGACAGAACTAAAATATGTATATAATTGGTTTGCCATTTCTTTGTTCCCCATTATAAATTCCCCTGCTTCTGACTGTAAGGGACCTACGTGTTCAGTCAGTTTGTGTTCAGCGAATCAGTTTCTGTGGGTTCTGTCAGTGTGTGGTCAATGTGTCAGTTTCTGTTTTTTCAGTCAAGTTCTTGTCAGTGGGTCAGTTGCTGTGTGTTCGTTCAGGATTTGTTCTGTTGTTCAATTTCTGTGTGTTTGCCCAGGTTGTGGTCAATGGGTCAATTTCGGTCTGTTCGGCATGGTTGTGGTAGTTGGACCTGTTTCTGTGTGCTCGGTCAGGCTGTGGTCAGTGGTTCAGTTTCAGTGTTTGTTCGGTTAGGTAGTGGTCAATGAGTCAGTTTCTGTGTGTTCGGTCAGGTTCTGGTCAGTGGGTCATTTCCTGTGCCTTCGGTCAGGAAATGTCAGTGGGTCAGATTCTGTGTACACAATCAGGTTGCAGTCTGTGGGTCAGTTCCTGTGTGCTCGGACAGGTTGTGGTCAGTGGGTCAGTTTCTGTGTGTTTTGGTCAGGATTTGGTCAGTGGGCCAGTTTCTGTGTGTTCGGTCGGGTTTTGGTCAGTGTGTCAGTTTCTGTGTTTTCAGTCAGGTTGTGGGCAGTGGATCAGTTTCTGGTGCTCGGAAACGTTTTGGTCAGTGGGTCAGTTTATGTGCGTTTGGACAGCATCTGGTCAGTGCGTCCATTTCTGTGTGTTTGCTCAGACTATTGTTAATGGGTCAGTTTCTTTGTGCTCGGACAGGTTGTGGTCAGTGGGTCAGTTTCTGTGTTTTCGGTCAGGTTGTGTTCAGTGGGGCATTTGCTGTGTGTTCGGTCAGTATGTGTTCAGTTTCTGTGTGTTAGCCCATGTTTTAGTCAACGGGTCAATATCGGTGTGTTCGATCAGGCTGTGGTCAGTGGGTCAGTTTCAGTGTGTTAAGTCAGTTTGTGGTCAAAGGATCAGTTTCTGTGTATTTCGTCAGTGCGTAGTTTTCTCGGTCATGTTGTTGTCAGTAGGTCGGTTGCTTTGTGTTCGGTCAGGATTTGTTCAGTTGGTCAGTTTCTGTGTGTTAGGCCATGTTGTGGTCAATGGGTCAGTTTGGTGTGTTCGGTCAGGTAGTGGTAGGTAGACCAGTTTCTGTGTGCTCGGTCAGGTTGTGGTCAGTGGGTCAGTTTCTGTGTTGGTTCGGTGAGGTTGTGGTCAATGTGTCAATTTCTGTGTTGGTTCAGTCAGGTTGTGGTCAGTGGGTCCGTTTCTGTGTGCTCAATTAGCTTGTGGTCTATGGGTCAGTTTCTGAATGTTCGGTCAGGTTGTGTTCAGTGGGTCAGTTTCTTTCTTTTCGGTCAGATTGTGCTCTATGGGTCAGTTTCTTTGTGCTCAGTCAGGTTGTGGTCAGTGGGTCAGATTATGTGTGTTCAGTGAGACTGTGGAAAGTGGGTCAGTTTATGGGTGTTCAGTCAGGTAGTGGTCAGTGTGCCAGTTAATGGGTGATCAGTCAGGTTGTGGTCAGTGGGGCAGCTGCTGTGTGTTCGTCAGATTGTGGTCAATGGCTCAGTTTCTTTGTGTTAGGAAAGATTGAGGTCAGTGCATTCGGTCAGGATATGTCAGTGGGTCATTTCCGTGTGCTCCATCAGGTTGTGGTCAGCGGGTCAGTTTCTGTGTGTTCAGTCAGGTTGTGGGCAGTGTGCCAGCTTATGTGTGTTCAGTCAGGCTGTGGTTAGTGGGTCAATTTCTGTGTGTTTAGTCAGGATTTAGTCAGTTGGTCAGTTTCTTTGTGTTAGGCCAGGTTGCAGTCAATGGGTAAGTTTCTGTGTGTTCGCTTACGTTGTGGCATGAAAGACAGCTTCTGTGTGTTCGGTCAGGTTGTGGTCAGTTTGTCAGATTCAGTGTTTGTTCGGTCCGGTTGTGGTCAATGGGTCAGTCACTATGTGTTCCGTCAGGATGTGGTCAGTGGGTCATTTCATATTCATTCGATCAGGTTGTGATCACTGTTTCAGTATCTGTGTGCGCTGTCAGGTTGTGATCTGTGGGTCAGTTTCTGTGTGTTCCGTCAGGATTTGGACAGTGGGTCAGTTTCTGTGTGCTCTGAAAGGCTGTGGTCAGTGGGAAAGATTCGGTGTGTTTTGTCCAGAAAGTGGTCAGTGGGCCAGTTTCTGTGTGTTTGGTCAGGTTGTCGTCTGTGTGTCAGTTTCTGTGTGTTTGTTCTGGTCGACGTGAGTGGCCCAGTTTCTGTGTGCTCGGTCAGGTTGTGGTCAGTGTGTCAGTCTTTGTGTGCTCGTTCAGGCTTTGGACAGTGTGTCAACTTACGTGTGATCCATTAGGTTTTGGTCAGTGGGTCAGTTTCTTTATTCGGTCAGGTTGTGTTCAGTGGATCAGTTTACGCGTGTTTTCTCATTTTGTGGCCAGTGTAGCAGTTTCTGTGTGCTCGGTCAGTTTGTGCTCAGTTGGTCAGTTTCATAGAAACATAGAAACATAAAAGATAGGAGCAGGAGTAGCCATTCGGCACCTCGAGTCTGCTCCGCCATTCAATGAGTTCATGGCTGATCATTCAAATTCAGTACCCTCTCCCTGCCTTCTCCCCATATCCCTTGATCCCTTTAGCCTAAAGAAATATATCCAACTCCTTCTTGAATATATTTAATGAACTGGCCTCCACCGCCGTCTGTGGCAGACAATTACACTGGTTCATCACTCTCTGGGTGAAGAAATTCCTCCTCATCTCAGTCCTAAATGACTCACCCCTTATCCTTAGATAATGACCCATAGCCCTGGACTCCCCGGCCATCGGGAACATCCTTCTTGCATTTAGTCAGTCCAGGCCTGACAGAATTTTATAGGTTTCGATGAGATCCCCTCTCAATCTTCTAAACTCCAGTGAGTATAAGCCCAATCGACACAATATCTCCTCATACGTCATTCCTGCCATCCCAGGTATCAGCCTGGTGAATCTTCGCTGCACTCCTTCCATGGCAAAAACATCCTTCCTCAGATAAGGCGACCAAAACTGCACATAATACTCAAGGGCTGTCTCACCAAGGCCCTGTACAACTGCAGCAAGACATCCTTGTTCCTGTACTCGAAACCTCTCGCTACGAAGGCCAACGTAACATTTGCCTTCTTAACCGCCTGCTGCACCTGCATGCTTACCTTCAGCGACTGGTGCACATGAACACCCAGGTGTCTTTGCACTTCCCCTTCTCCCAATCTATTGCCTTTCAAATAATAATCTGCCTTCCTGTTTTTGCCACCACAGTGGATAACTTCACATTTATCCACGTTATAGTGCATTTGCAATGTTTCTGCCCAATCATCCAACCTGCCCAAATCGCACTGGAGTTTCACGACATCCTCCTCACGGCACACCCTCCAACCCAGCTTTGTGTTGTCTGCAAATTTGGAGATCTTACATCAAATTCCCTCGTCCAGATCATTAATATATATCGTGAACAGCTCGGGTCCCAGGAGCGATCCCTGCAGTACCCCACTAGACATTGCCTGCCACTCGGAAAACGACCCGTTTATTCCAACTTTTTGCTTTCTATCTGCCAACCTGTTCTCTATCCAAGTCAATACCTTGTCCCCAATCCCATGTGCCTTAATTTTGCACGCTAATCTCTTATGAGGGACCTTATCGAAAGCCTTCTGAAAGTCGAAATACACCACATCCACTGGTTCTCCCTTATCTATTTTACCAGTTACAACCTCAAAAATTTCCATTAAATTAGTCAAGCTCGATTTACCTTTAGTAAATCCATGTTGATTTTGTCCGATACTGTCACTGCTTTCCAAATGCTCTGCCATTACATCTTTTATAATGGACTCTAGAATTTTCCCCACCACCGATGTCAGGGATAATTCCTGCTTTTTCTCTACCACCTTTTTTGAATAGTGGGGTAAAATTAGCTACCATCCAATCCATGGGTACTGTTCCAGAGTCTATCGAGTTCTGGAAGATGACCAGCAATGCATCAACTATCTCCAGGGCCAGTTCCTTAAGTAGCCTAGGATGCAGATTATTAGGCACTGGGGATTTATCGGCCATCAATCCAGTCAACTTCCCCAGCACCATTTCCTTACAAATACTGATTTCTTTCAGTTCCTCCCTGTCATTAGTTCCTATTTTCCCCGACATCTCTGGGAGGTTATTTGTGTCCTCCTTTGTGAAGGCAGAACCAAAATATGTATTTAATTGGTTTGCCATTTCTTTGCTCCCCATTATAAATTCCCCTGATTCTGACTGTAAGGGACCTACGTGTTCAGTCAGTTTGTGTTCAGTGGTTCAGTTTCTGTGGGTTCTGTCAGTGTGTGGCCAATGGGTCAGCTTCTGTTTTTTCATTCAAGTTGCTGTCAGTGGGTCAGTTGCTTTGTGTTCATTCAGGATTTGTTCTGTTGTTCAATTTCTGTGTGTTTGCCCATGTTTTGGTCAATGGGTCAATTTCGGTCTGTTCGGCCAGGTTGTGGTAGTTGGACCTGTTTCTGTGTGCTCGGTCAGGCTGTGGTCAGCGGTTCAGTTTCAGTGTTTGTTCTGTTAGGTAGTGGTCAATGAGTTAGTTTCTGTGTGTTCGGTCAGGTTCTGGTCAGTGGGTCATTTCCTGTGCTTTCGGTCAGGAAATGTCAGTGGGTCAGATTCTGTGTACACAGTCAGGTTGCAGTCTGTGGGTCAGTTTCTGTGTGCTCGGAAAGGTTGTGGTCAGTGGGTCCGTTTCTGTGTGTTTGGTCAGGATTTGGTCAGTGGGCCAGTTTCTGTGTGTTCGGTTGGGTTTTGGTCAGTGTGTCAGTTTCTGTGTTTTCAGTCAGGTTGTGCATAGTGGGTCAGTTTATGTGTGCTCGATCAGGTTTTGGTGATTGTGTCAGTTTATGTGAGTTCTGACCGAATCTGGTCAGTGGATCAGTTTCTGTCGGCTCTGTCAGTGTGTTCTGTCAGCATTTGTTCAGTTGGTCATTTCTGTGTGTTTCGCAGGGTTGTAGTCATTGGCTAAGTTTCTGTGTGTTCGGTCAGGTTGTGGTCAATGTGTCAGATTCAGTGTTTGTTCGATCAGGTTGTGCTCAATGGTCAGTCTCTCTGTGTTTGGTCACGATGTGGTCAGTTGGTCATTTCATTTTTTTTTGTTCAGGATATGTCGTTGGGTCAGTTTCTGTGTGCTCAGTCAGGTGGTGGTCTGTGGGTCAGTTTCTGTGTGTTCGGTCAGTATTTGGCCAGTGGGTCAGTTTCTGTGTGCTCTGTAAGTTTGTGGTCAGTGTGTCAGTTTCTGTGTGTTTTTGTCCAGAATGTTGTCAGTTGTCCAGTTTCTGTGGGTTTGGTCAGGTTGTGGTCAGTGTGTCAGTTTCTGTGTGTTCGGTCTGGTTGTGGTGATTGGGCCAGTTTCTGTGTGCTCGGTCAAGTTGTGGTCATTTTTTCAGTCTTTGTGTTCTCTGTCAGGTTTTGTACAGTGTGTCAATTTATGTGTGATCAGAAATGATTTGGTCAGTGGGTCAGATTCTGTGTGTTCAGTCAGGTTGTTTTCAGTGGACCAGTTTATGTGCGTTCTTTCATTTTGTGGTCAGTGGGGCATTTTCTGTGTGCTCGGTCAGTTTATGTGTGTTCAGTCAGGTTGTGGACAGTGGGTCAGTTTCTGTTTACTCGGTCAGGTTATTGTCATTGGGTCAGTTTAAGTGTGTTCTGTCATGTTGTGGGCAGTGGGTCAGTTTCTGTGTGCTCGGTCAGGTTTTGGTCATTGGGTCAGTTTATATGTCTTTGGACCAGATCTGGTCAGTGGATCAGTTTCTGTCGGTTCTGTCAGTATGTGGTCATTGTGTCAATTTCTGTGTGTTCGGTCAAGTTTTTGTCAGTGGGTCAGTTTCTGTGTGTTGGTTCAGACTTTGTTCAGTTGGTCACTTTCTGTGTGTTTGACCAGGTTGTAGTCAACGGCTAAGTTTATGTGTGTTCGGTCTGGTTGTGGTCAGTGCGTCAGGTTCTGTGTTTACTCGGTCAGATTGTGGTCAATGGGTCAGTTTCTGTGTGTTAGGACAGGTTGTGGTCAGTGGGTCATTTCCTGGGTTTCGGTCAGGATATGTCAGTGGGTCATTTCTGTGTGCTCCATCAGGTTGTGGTCAGTGGATCAGTTTCTGTGTGTTCAGTCAGGTTGTTGGCAGTGGGTCAGTTTCTGTGTGCTCGATCAGGTTTTGGTCATTGGGGCAGTTTATGTGAATTCGGATCAGATCTGATCAGTGGATCAGTTTCTGTCGTTTCCGTCAGTATGTGGTCTGTGGGTCAATTTCTGTGTGTTCAGTCAGGATTTGTTCAGTTGGTCAGTTTATTTGTGTTTGGCCAGGTTGTAGTCAATGGTTAAGTTTCTGTGTGTTCAGTTAGGTTGTGGCATGAAAGACAGCTTCTGTGTGTTCGGTCAGGTTGTGGTCAGTGTGTCAGATTCAGTGTTTGTTCGGGCAGGTTGTGGTCAGTGTGTCAGATTCAGTGCTTATTCGGTCAGGTTTTAGTCAATGAGTCAGTCTCTCTGTAATTGGTCAGGAAGTGGTCAGTGATACATTTCATGTTTTTTCCATCAAGATATGTCGTTGGGTCAGTTTCTGTGTGCTCAGCCAGCTTGTGGTCAGTGGATCAGTTTCTGTGTTGGTCCGGTCAGGTTGAGGTCATTGGGTCAGTTTCTGTGAGTTTGGTCAGGTTGTGGTCTATGGGTCAGTTTCTGTGTGCTCAGGCAGGTTGTGGTCCATGGTTCACTTTCTATGTGATTGGACTGGTTGTGGTCAGTGGGTCAGTTTATGTGTGTTCGTTCAGGGTATGGTAAGTGATCCAGCTTCTGTGTGTTCGATCAGCTTGTGATCAGTGGGTCAGTTTATGTGTGTTCAGTCAGTTTGTTGCCAGTGGGTCAGTTTATGGGTATTCAGTCAGGTTGTGGTCAGTGGATCAGTTTTTGTGGGTTCAGTAAGGTTTTGGGCACTGGGTAGTTTCGGTGTTCTCGGTCAGGTTTTGATCAGTGGGTCAGTTTATGTCTGTTCGGAAAGGATCTAGTCAGTGGGCCAATTTCTGTGTGTTTGGTCAGACTGTTATTTGTGAGTCAGATTCTGTGTGCTCGGACAGGTTGTGGTCAGTGCGTCAGATTCAGTGTTTGTTCGGACAGGTTGTGATCAATGGGTCAGCCTCTCTGTATTCCGTTAGAACGTGGTCAGTGGGTCAATTCATGTTTTTTCGGTCAGGATATGTCGTTGGGTCAGTTTCCGCGTGCTCAGTCAGATTGTGGTCTGTGGGTCAGATTCTGTTTGTTCGGTCAGGATTTGGCCAGTGGGTCCGTTTCTGTGTGTTCTGTTACGTTGTGGTCAGTGAGTCAGTTTCTCTGTGTTTTTGTCCAGAATGTGGTCAGTGGGCCAGTTTCTGTGGGTTTGTTCAGGTTGTCGTCAATGTGGCAGTTTCTGTGTGTTGGGTCTAGTTTTGGTGAGCGGGCCAGT
Source organism: Somniosus microcephalus (assembly GCF_052327205.1). NCBI lineage: Eukaryota > Metazoa > Chordata > Chondrichthyes > Squaliformes > Somniosidae > Somniosus > Somniosus microcephalus. Next base: position 4,216,055 of record NW_028225186.1, on the reverse strand, counting down.
TTCTGTGTGTTCGGTCTGGTTGTGGTCATAATTTCATTCTTTGTGTGCTCGGTCAGATTTTGGACAGTGTGTCAATTTATGTGTGTTCATTCAGTTTGTCCTCATTGGTTCAGTTTCTGTGGGTTCCGTCAGGTTTTGGTCAGTGGGTCAGCTTATGTGTGTTCGGACAGGATCGAGTCAGTGGGACAATTTCTGTGTGTTTGGTCAGACTGTTGTTAGTGTGTCAGTTTCTCTGTGCTCGGACAGGTTGTGGTCAGTGAGTGAGTTTCTGTGTGCTCAGCCAAGTTGTGGTCAGTGGGTCAGAGTCAGTGTTTGTTCGGTTAGGTTGTGGTCAATGTGTCAGTTTCTGTGTTTGGACAGGATATGTCAGTGTGTCAGTTTCTGCGTGCTCCATCAGGTTGTGGTCTATGGGTCAGTTTCTCTGTGTTCGGACAGTTTGTGGTCAGTGGGTCAGTTACACTGTTATCAGTCAGTTTGTGGTCAGTGTGTCATTTCCAGTGATTATCGGTCAGTGAGTCAGTTTCTGTGTGCTTGGTCAGGATTTGTTCAGTGGGTCAGTTTCTGGGTGTTTGGTCAGGTTGCGGTCAGTGGGCCAGTTACTCTGTTATCAGTCAGTTTGTGGTCAGTGTGTCATTTCCAGTGAGTATCGGTCAGTGAGTCAGTTTCTGTGTGTTTGGTCAGGTTTTGGTCAGTGGGTCAGTTTCTGTGTGTTTCCTCAGTTTGTGGTCAGTGGGTCATATACTGTGTGCTCGGTCAGCTTCTCGTCAGTGGGTCAGATTCTGTGAGTTCAGTCAAGATATGTTCAGTGGACCAGTTTCTGTGAGTTCGGTCAGGTTGTGGTATTGTGTCAGTCTTTGTGAGCTCGCTCAGGTTGTAGTCAGCGTATCAGTTACTTTGTGTTCGCTCACGATTTTGTCAGTGTGTCAGTTTCTGTGTGATCAGTAAGATTTGGTCAGTGGGTCAGTTTCTGTGTGATCGGCCAGGATGTGAACAGTGGGTCAGTTTCTTTTTGCTCGGACTGAATGTGTTCAGTGGGTCAGTTTCTATGTGTGTGGGCAGAATGTTGTCAGTGGGTCAATTGCTGTGTGCTCAGACAGGTGTTGGTCAGTGGGTCAGTTTCCATGTGTTTGGCAGCTGGTGGACAGTGGGTTTGTTTTTGTGTGTTCAGTCAGTTTGTGGCCAGTGGGACAGTTTCCATGTGTTCAGCAGGTGGTGGACAGCGGGTCAGTTTCTGTGTGTTTGGTTAGGTTGTAGTCAGTGAGTAAGTTTCTGTGTGCTCAGTTTGGTTGTGGTCAGTAGATCAATTTCTGTCGGTTCCATCATTGTGTGGTCAGTGGGTCAGTTTCTGTGTCTTCAGTCAAGTTGTTGTCATTGGGTCAGTTTCTGTGTGTTCAGTCAGGATTTGTTCAGTTTGTCACTTTCTGCGTGTTTGTTCAGATTGTGGTGAATGGGTCAGTTGCTGTGTTTCGGTCAGGTTGTGGTCAGTGGGTCAGTTTCTGTGTGTTTGTGAGCTTGTGGTCAGTGGGCCATATAAACATAGCAGATGGGTGCAGGTGTATGCCATTCGGCCCCTCGAGCCTGCTCCGCAATTAAATGCGATCATGGCTGATCAACCAAATTCAGTACCCGGTCCCTGCTTTCTCCCCATAACCCTTGATCCCTTTAGCCTTCAGTAATATATCCAAATCCTTCTTGAATATATTTAATGTATTGGCCTCTACTGCCATCTGTGGTAGAGAATTCGACAGGTTCACCACACGACAGGTGGATAAATTCCTCCTCATTTCTGTCCTAAATGGCCTACCCCTTATCCTTAGACTGTGACCCCTGGTTCTGGACTCCCCGACCATCGGGAGCATACTTCCTGCATCTAGTCGGTCCAGTCCTGTCAGAATTTTATAAGTTTCAATGAGATCCCCTTTCATTCTTCTAAACTCCTGCGAGTACAAGTCCAATCGATCCAATCTCTTCTCATATGTCATTTATGCCATCCCAGGTGTCAGCTGGTGAATCTTCGCTGAACTCCTTTCAAGTTAAGAATATTCTTCCTCAGATAAGGCGACCAGAACTGCACACAATACTCAAGATGTGGTCTCAACAAGGCCCTGTCTAACTGCAGCAAGACATCCTTGTTCCTGTACTCAAACCTCTCGCTACGAAGGCCAAAATGCCATTTGCCTTCTTAAGCGCCTGCTGCACCTGCATGCTTACCTTCAGCGAATGGTGCACAAGGACACACAGGGCTCGTTGCACTTCACCTTCTCCCAATCTATTGCCATTCACATAATAATCTGCCTTCCTGTTTTTGCCACCAAAGTGGTCAGTTTATGTGTTTTCGGTCAGGTTTTGGCCAGTGGGTCAGTTCCTGTGTGTTTTTGTCCAGAATGTGGTGAGTGGGTCAGTTTCTGTGTGCTCGTACAGGTTGTAGTCAGTGGGTCAGTCTTTGTGTGCTCGGTCAGGTTTTGGACAGTGTGTCAATTCATGTGTCACCAGTAAGGTTTTGGTAAGTGGGTCAGTTTCTGTGTGTTCAGTCAGGTTGTGTTCAGTTGATCAGTTTATGTGCATTCGGTCAGTTTGTGGTCAGTGGTGCAGCTTCTGTGTGCTCCGTCAGTTTGTGGTCAGTTGGTCAATTTCAGTGTGTTCGGTCAGTTTGTGGTCAGTGGATCAGTTTCTGTGGGTTCTGTCAGTATGTGACAGTGGGTCAGTTTCTGTTTTTTCGGTCAAGTTGTGATCAATGGGTCAGTTGCTGTGTGTTTGTTCAGTATTTGTTCAGTTATTCCGTTTCTCTGTGTTTGGCAGGTTGTGGTCCATGGGTCAATTTCGGTGTGTTCAGCCAGGTTGTGGTAGGTAGGCCTGTTTCTGTGTGCTCGCTCAGGTTGTGGTCAGTATTTCAGTTTCAGTGTTTGTTCGGTTAGATTGTGGTCAATGGGTCAATTTCTGTGTGTTCGGTCAGGTTGTGGTCAGTAGGTCATTCCCTGTGTTTTCGGTCAGGATATGTCAGTGGGTCAGTTTCTTTGTGCTCAGTCAGGTTGTGGGCAGTGGGTCAGATTCTGTGGGTTCAGTCAAGTTGTGGTCTGTGTGTCAGTTACTGTGTGATTGTAAAGGCTGTGATCAGTGGGTCTGTTTCTGTGTGTTCGGTCATGATTTGGTCAGAGGGCCACTTTCTTTGTGTTCGGTCAGGTTGCACTCAGTTGGGCAGTTTCTGTGTGTTCGATCGGGATTTGGTCAGTGGGTCAGTTTCTGTGTGTTCAGTCAGGTTGTGGGCAGTGTATCAGTTTCTGTGAGCTCGGGAGATTTTGGTCCTGGGTCAGTTTATGTGTGTTCGGACATGATTTGGTCAGTGGTTCATTGTCTGTGTGTTTGGTCAGACTATTGTAAGTGTGTCAATATGTGTGTGCTCGGACAGATTGTGGTCAGTGGGTCAGTTTCTGTGTGTTCGGTCAAGTTGTTGTCAGTGGGTCAGTCGATGATTGTGTTCAGTCAAAATATGTTCAGTTGGTCAGTATCTATGTTCGGCCATGTTGTGGTCAACGAGTCAGTATCGGTGTGTTCAGTCAGGTTGTGGCCAGTGGGACAGTTTCAGTGTTTGTTCGGTCAGGTTTTGGTATGTGTGTCAGTTTCTGTGTGCTGAGTCAGATTGTGGTCCATGGGTCACTTTCTATGTGCTCAGACTGATTTCGGTCATTTGGTCAGTTTCTGTGTGTTTGGTTAGGATTTGGTCAGTGGGTCAGTTTATGTGTGTTCGGCCAGGTATTTGTCAGTGGGCCAGTTTCTGTGTGTTCTTTCAGCTTGTGGTCAGTGGGTCAGTTTATGTGTGCTCAGTCAGGTTGTGGGCAGTAGGTCAGTTTATGTGTGCTCGGTCAGGTTGTGGTCACAGAGCCAGTTTCTGTGTGTTCATTCAGCTTGTGGTCAGTGGGTCAGTTTCTGTGTGTTTTTGTCCAGAATGTGGTCAGTGGGTCAGTTTATGAGTGCTCGGAATGTTTGTGGTCAGTGGGTCAGTTTCTGTGTGTTCAGTCAGGTTGTGGTCAGTGGGTCAGCTTCTGTGTGTTGGTCAGCTTGTGGTCAGTGGTTCAGTTTATGTGTGTTCGGTCAGGATTTGGTCAGAGGGCCAGTTTCTGTGTGTTTGGTCAGCTTGTTTTCAGTGGGTCAGCTTATGAGCGTTTATTCATGTTGTGGGCAGTGGGTCAGTTTCTGTTTGCTCCTTCATATTTTGGTCAATGGGTCTGTTTATGTGCGTTCAGACAGGTTGTGGTCATTGGGTCAGTTTATGTGTGTTCAATCAGGCTGTTGTCAGTGGGTTCATTTCTGTGTGTTCGGTCAGGTTATGGTCAATGTTTCAGTTTCTGTGTTTTCGGACAGGTTGTGGTTAGTGGGACATTTTCTGTGTGTTCGGTCAAGTTGTGGGCAGCTGGTCAGTTTCTGTGTGTTTGGTCAGGTTGTGGTCAGTGGGTCAGTTTCTGTGTGCTCGGTCTGGTTGTGGTCAGTGGGTCAGGTTCTGCGTTTTCGGACAGGTTGTGGTCATTGGGTCATTTTCTGTGTGTTTGGTCAGGTTGTGGTCAGTAGGACTGTTTCTGCACGTTTGGCCATTTGTGATCAGTGGCTCAGTTTGCTTGAGTTTGGTCAGATTGTTTTCAGTTGGCCAGTTTCTGTTTGTTCGATCAGATGTGGACAGTTTGTCAGTTTCGTTGTGATCGGTCAGGTTGTGGTCAGTAGGTCAGTTTCTGTGTGTTCCGTCAGGATTTGGTCAGTATGTCAGTTTCTGTGTGCTAGGTCAGGTTTTGGTCACTGTGGCAGTTTCTGTGTGATCAGTCAGGTTGTTGTCAGTGGGGTAGTTTTTGTGTGTTCGGTCAGGTTGTGTTCAATGGGTCGTTTTCTCTGTGTTCGGTCAGGTTCTGTTCAGTGGGTCATTCCCTGTTTGTTCGGTCAGGTTGAGTTCAGTGTCAGTTTCTGTGTGTTCGGTCACGATTTGGAAAGTGTGTCAGTTCCTGTGTGATCAGTAATATTTGGTCAGTGGCTCAGTTTCTGTGTACTCAGAGAGAATGTTTTCAGTGGGTCAGTTTCTGTGCGTGTGCTCAGGCTGTTTTCAATCGGTCAATTTCTGTGTGCTCGGACAGGTGTTGGTCAGTGGGTCAGTTTCTGTGTACTCAGACAGAATGTTTTCAGTGGGTCAGTTTCTGTGTGTGTGGTCAGGCTGTTATCAATCGGTCAGTTTCTGTGTGCTCGGACAGGTGTTGGTCAGTGGGTCAGTTTCTGTGTTTTTGGAAGGTGGTCGTCTGTGGGTCAGTTTCCATGTGTTCAGTCATGTTGCGGTCGGTGGGTAAGTTTCTGTGAGTTCGGTCAGTATTTCTTCAGTTGGTCACGTTCTGTTTGTTTGTCCAGGTTGTGGTCAATGTGACAGTTTCTGTTTGATTGGTCAGGTTGTGATCAGTGTGTCATTTTCAGCGTTTTTTCGTTCAGGTTGTGGTCAATATGTCAGTTTCTGTGTGTTCGGTCTGTTTGTGGTCACTGGGTCATTTCATGTTTTTTTGGTCAGGATATGTCGTTCGGTCAGTTTCTGTGTGCTCAGTCAGGCTGTGGTCTGTGGGTCAGTTTCTGTGTGTTCAGTCTGTATTTGGTCAGTGTGTCAGTGTCTGTGTGCTCAGTAATGTTGTGGTCAGTAGGTCAATTTTGTGTGTTTATGTCCAGAAGTGGTCAGCGGTTAAGTTTCTGTGTGCTCAGACAGGTTGTGTTTAGTGGGTCATTTTCTGTGTGTTCGGTCAGTTTGAGGTCAGTTGGTCAGTTTCTGTGCCTTCAGTCAGTATGTGGTCAGTAGGTCTGTTTCTGCGTGTTTGGCCAGTTTGTATCACTGGCTCAGTTTTGTTGAGTTCGGTCAGGATGTAGTCAGTGTTTCATTTTCTGTGTGTTCGGTCAGATTGTTTTCAGTTGGCCAGTTTCTGTTTGTTCGATCAGATGTGGTCAGTTTGTCAGTTTCTGTGTGATCGGTCAGGTTGTGATCAGTGGGTCAGCTTCTGTGTGATCTGTCAAGTTGTGGTCAATGGGTCAGCTTCTGTGTGATCGGTCAGTTTGTGGTCAGTGGGTCAGTTTCTGTGCTTTCTGGCAGGATTTGGTCGTTGTGTCAGTTTCTGTGTGATAGGTCATGTTTTGGTCAATGTGTCTGTTTCTGTGTGATCAGTCAGGTTGCTGTCAGTGGGGTAGTTATTGTGTGTTCGGTCAGGTTGTGTTCAATGGGTCAGTTTCTGTCTGTTCAATCAGGTTGTGTTCAGTGTGTCATTCCCTGTGTGATCGGTCAGGTTGTTTTCAGTGTGTCAGTTTCTGTGTGTTCGATCACGATTTGGTCAGTGTGTCAGTTTCTGTGTGATCAGTAATTTTTGGTCAGTGGGTCAGTTTCTGTTTACTCAGAGATAATGTGTTCAGATGGTCAGTTTCTGTGTGTGCTCGCACTGTTGTCAGTCGGTCAGTTTCTGTATGCTCGGACAGGTGTTGGTCAGTGGGTTAGCTTCTGTGTTTTCGGAAGGTGTTGGTCAGTGTGTCTGTTTCTGTGTGTTCAGTCATGTTGTGGTCAATGGTTCAGTTTCTGTGAGTTCGGTCAGGATTTCTTCAGTTGGTCACGTTCTGTGTGCTTGTCCAGGTTGTGGTCAATGGGACAGTTTCTGTTTGATCGGTCAGGTTGTGGTCAGTGAGTCAGTTCAAGTGTTTTTTCGGTCTGGTTGTGGTCAATATGTCAGTTCCTGTGTGTTCGGTCAGTTTGTGGTCAGTGGGACATTTCATGTTTTTTTGGTCAGGATATGTCTTTGGGTCAGTTTCTGTGTGCTCAGTCAGGTTGTGGTCTGTGGTTCAGTTTCTGTGTGTTCAGTCATGTTGCGGTCGGTGGGTCAGTTTCTGTGAGTTCGGTCAGGATTTCTTCAGTTGGTCACGTTCTGTTTCTTTGTCCAGGTTGTGCTCAATGGGACAGTTTTTGTTTGACTGGTCAGGTTGTGGTCAGTGTGTCGGTTTCAGCGTTTTTCCGTTCAGGTTGTGGTCAATATGTCAGTTTCTGTGTGCTCGGTCAGTTTGTGGTCAGTGGGTCATTTTATGTTTTTTTGGTCAGGATATGTCGTTGGGTCAGTTTCTGTGTGCTCAGTCAGGTTGTGGTCTGTGGTTCAGTTTCTATGTGTTCATTCATGTTACAGTCGGTGGGTCAGTTTCTGTGAATTCGGTCAGGATTTCTTCAGTTGGTCACTTTCTGTTTGTTTGTCCAGGTTGTGGTCAATGGGACAGTTTCTGTTTGACTGGTCAGGTTGTGGTCAGTGTGTCGGTTTCAGCGTTTTTTCGTTCAGGTTGTGGTCAATATGTCAGTTTCTGTGTGCTCGGTCAGTTTGTGGTCAGTGGGTCATTTTATGTTTTTTTGGTCAGGATATGTCTTTGGGTCAGTTTCTGTGTCTTCAGTCAGGCTGTGGTCTGTGGGTCAGTTTCTGTGTGTTCACTCAGTATTTGGTCAGTGTGTCAGTTTCTGTGTGCTCAGTAATGTTGTGGTCAGTGGGTCAGCTTTGTGTGTTTTTTTCCAGAAGTGGTCAGCGGTTCAGTTTCTGTGTGCTCAGGCAGGTTGTGGTTAGTGGGTCATTTTCTGTGTGTTCAGTCAGTTTGTGGTCAGTTGGACAGTTTCTGTGCGTTGAGTCAGTATGTGGTCAGTAGGTCTGTTTCTGCGTGTTTGGCCAGTATGTATCACTGGCTCAGTTTTGTTGAGTTCGGTCAGGATGTGGTCAGTGTTTCAGTTTCTGTGTGTTCGGTCAGATTTTTTTCAGTTGGCCAGTTTCTCTTTGTTCAATCAGATGTGGTCAGTTTGTCAGTTTCTGTGTGATCAGTCAGGTTGCGATCATTGGGTCAGCTTCTGTGTGATCGGTCAACTTGTGCTCAATGGGTCAGCTTCTGTGTGATCGGTCAGTTTGAGGCCAGTGGGTCAGTTTCTGTGTGTTCCATCAGGATTTGGTCATTGTGTCAGTTTCTGTGTGCTAGGTCAGGTTTCGGTCAATGTGTCTGTTCTTTGTGATCAGTCAGGTTGCTGTCAGTGGGGTAGTTATTGTGTATTCGGTCAGGTTGTGTTCAATGAGTCAGTTTCTGTGTGTTCGATCAGCTTGTGCTCAGTGTGTCATTCCCTGTGTGTTCTATCAGGTTGTTTTCAGTGTGTCAGTTTCTGTGTGTTCGGTCACGATTTGGTCAGTGTGTCAGTTTCTGTGTGATCAGTAATTTTTATTCAGTGGGTCAGTTTCTGTGTACTCAGAGAGAATGTGTTAGTTGGTCAGTTTCTGTGTGTGTGGTCAGACTGTTGTCAATCGGTCAGTTTCTGTATGCTCGGACAGGTGTTGGTCAGTGGGTCAGTTTCTGTGTTTTCGGAAGGTGGTGGTCAGTGGGTCTGTTTCTTTGTGTTCAGTCATGTTGTGGTCAGTGGGTCAGTTTCTGTGAGTTTGGTCAGGATTTGTTCAGTTGGTCACGTTCTGTGTGTTTGTCCAGGTTGTGGTCAATGGGACAGTTTCTGTTTGATCGGTCAGGTTGTGGTCAGCGTGTCAGTTTAAGTGTTTTTTCGGTCCGGTTGTGGTCAATATGTCAGTTCCTGTGTGTTCGGTCAGTTTGTTGTCATTGGGACCTTCCATGTTTTTTTGGTCAGGATATGTCATTGGGTCAGTTTCTGTGTGCTCAGTCAGGGTTTGGTCAGTGGGTCAGTTTCTGTGTGCTCAGTAATGTTGTGGTCAGTGGATCAGTTTTGTGTGTTTTTGTCCAGAATGTGGTCTGCGGGTAAGTTTCTGTGTGCTCAGACATGTTGTGGTTAGTGGGTCAGATTCTGTTTGTTCGGTCATGATTTGGTAAGTGGAGCAGTTTTTGTGTGTTCGGTCAGGATTTGATCAGTGGGTCTGTTTCTGTGGGTTAGGTCAGCTTGTAGTCAATGGGTCAGTATCTGCGTGTTCAGTCAGGTTGTGGTCAGTTGGTCAGTTTCAGTGTGTTCTGTCAGTTTGTGGTCAGTGGATCAGTTTTTTTGGGTTGGCTCAGGTTGTGCTCAGTGGGCAATTGCTGTATGTTCAGTCAGGATTTGTTCAGTTGTTAAGTGTGTTAGGCCATGTTGTGCTCAATGGATCAGTATCGGTGTTTACGGTCAGGTTTTGGTCTGAGAGGCATTTTCAGTGTGTTAAGTCAGTTTGTGTTCAAAGGATCATTTTCTGATTGTTCCATGAGTGTGTGGTCAGTGGTTCAGTTGCAGTTTACTCGGTCATGCTATTGTTATTGTGTTAGTTGCTGTGTGTTCTTTCAGGTTTTGTTCAGTCGGTCAGTTTCTGTGTGTTAGGCCATGTTGTGGTCAAAGGGTCAGTGTTGGTGTGTTCCATCAGGTTTTGGTAGTTAGGCCAGTTTCTGTGTGCTCGGTCATGTTGTGGTCAGTGGGTCAGTTTATGTGTTGGTTCGGTCAGGTTTTGGACTATGGGTCAGTTTCTGTGTGATCAGTCAGGTTGTGGTCAGTGGGTTAGTTTATGTCTGTTCAGTCAAGGTTGTGGGCAGTGGTTCAGTTTGCGGGTGGTCCGTCAGATCGTGGAGATTGGGTCAGTTTCTGTGTGCTCGGTCAGGCTTTGGTCAGTGGGTCAGTTTACGTGTGTTCGGAGAGTATATGGTTAGTTGGACAATTTCTGTGTGTTCGGTCAGACTGTTGTTACTGTGTCAGTTTATCTGTGCTCGGACAGGTTGTGGGCAGTGGCTGAGTTTCTGTGTGCTCAGCCACGTTGTGGTCAGTGGGTCAGTTTAAGTGTCTGTTCGGTCAGGTTCTGGTCAATGGGTCAGTTTCTGTGTCCTGTCTGTTTGTGGTCAGTGGGTCATTTCCTGTGTTATCGGTCAGGATATGTCAGTGCATCAGTTTATGTGTGCTCCATCAGGTTGTGCTCTGTGGGTCAGTTTCTGTGAGTTCGGAAAGTTTGCGATCAGAGGATCAGTTTCTGTGTGTTTGGTCAGGATTTGTTCACTGTTTCAGTTTCTTTGTGTTCGATCAGGTTGTGGTCAGTGAGCCAGTTACTGTGTGTTCGGTCAGTGTGTGGTCAGTGTGCATTTTCACTGTTAACCGGTCCATGGGTCAGTTTCTGTGTGTTTGGTCAGGCTTTGTTCAGTGGGTCAGTTTCTGTTTGTTTCGTCCGTTTGTAGTCAGTGGGTCATTTTCTGTGTGCTCGGTCAGTTTGTGGTATTGTGTCAGCCTTGGTGAGCTCGCTCAGGTTGTGGTCAGCGTGTCAGTTACATTGTGTTCACTCAAGATTTTGTCAGTGTGTCAGTTTCTTTGTGATCAGTAAGGTTTGGTAAGTGGGTCAGTTTCTGTGTTTTCAGCCAGGTTGTGGTTAGTGTGTCAGCTCCTGTGTGTTTGGTCAGTTTGTGGTCAGTGGCTCAGTTTGGTTGAGTTCGGTCAGGATGTGGTCAGTGTTTCAGTTTCTGTGTGTTTGGTCAGATGGTTTTCAGTTGGCCAATTTCCGTGTGTTCGATCAGATGTGGTCAGTTTGTCAGTTTCTGTGTGATTGGTCAGGTTGTGGTCAGTGGTTCAGCTTCTGTGTGATCAGTCAATTTGTGGTACGTGGGTCAATTTCTGTGTGTTCGGTCAGGTTGTGGTCAGTGGGTCAGTTTCTGTCTGTTCGGTCAGGTTGTGGTCAGTTGGCCAGTTTCTGTGTGTTTGGTCAGAATGTGGTCAGTGGGACAGTTTCTGTGAGTTCGGTCACGTTTGGTTCAATGGATCAGTTTCTGTGTGTTCTCTCATTTTGTGGTGAGTGGGGCAGTTTCTATGTGTTCAGTCAGGATTTGGACAGTGGGTCAGTTTCTATGGGTATGGTCAGGTTGTGGTCAGTGGGACTGTTTCTGCGTGTTCGCTCAGGTTGTGGTATTTGCACAGTTTCAGTGTGTTCTGTCAGTTTGTGGTCAGTGGATCAGTTTCTTTGGTTTCAGTCAGATTGTGTTCATTGGGGCAGTTGCTGTGTGTTCGGTCAGGATTTGTTCAGTTGTTCAGTTTCTGTGTGTTAGGCCATGTTGTGGTCAATGGATCAGTATCGGTGTTTACAGTTAGGTTGTGGTCAGTGGGTTAGTTTCAGTGTGTTAAGTCAGTTTGTCGTCAAAGGATCAATTTCTGTGCTTTCCATCAGTGTGTGATCAGTGGGTCAGTTGCAGTTTACTCGGTCATGCTGTTGTCAGTGGGTCAGTTGCTGTGTATTCAGTCAGGATTTGTTCAATTGGTCAGTTTTTGTGAGTTAGGCCATGTTGTGGTCAACAGGTAAGTTTTAGTGTGTTCGGTCAGGTCATGATAGGTAGGCCAGTTCCTGTGTGTTCGGTCAGGTTGTGGTCAGCGGGTCAGTCTCTGTGTTGCTTTGGTCAGGTTGTGGTCTGTGGGTCAGGTTCTGTGTGATCAGTCAGTTTGTAACCAGCGGCTCACAATCTATGTGCTCAGAAAGTTTGTTCAGGATATGGTCAGAGGGCCAAATGCTGTGTGTTCGATCAGCTTGTGGTCAGTGGATCAGTTTATGTTTGTTCAGTCAGGTTGTGGGCAGTGGGTCAGTTTATGGTGATCAGTCAGGTTGTGGGCAGTGGGTTAGTTTCTGTGTGCTGGATCAGGTTTAGGTCAGTGGGTCAGTTTATGTGTGTTTGGACAGGATATGGTCAGTGGGACAATTTCAGTGTGTTTGGTCAGACCTTTGTTAGTGTGTCAGTTTCTCTGTGCTCGGACAGGTTGTGGTCAGTGGGTGAGTTTCTGTGTGCTCAGCAACGTTGTAGTCAGTGGGTCAGTTTCAGTTTTTGTTCGGTCAGGTTGTGGTCAATGGGTCAGTGTCCGTGTTCGGTCTGGTTGTGGTCAGTGGGTCATTTCCTGTGTTTCCGGTAAGGATATGTCAGTGTGTCAGTTTCTGTGTGCTCCATCAGGTTGTGGTCTGTGGGTCAGTTTCTGTGTGGCCGGACAGTTTGTGGTCAGTGGGTCAGTTTCTATGTGTTTGGTCAGGATTTGTTCACTGTTTCAGTTTCTTTGTGTTCGATCAAGTTGTGGTCAGTGAGCCAGTTACTGTGTGTTCGGTCAGTGTGTGGTCAGTGTGTCATTTTCAGTGTTTACCGGTCCGTGGGTCAGTTTCTGTGTGTTTGGTCAGGCTTTGGTCAGTGGGTCATTTTCTGTGTGCTCGGTCAGTTTGTGGTATTGTGTCAGCCTTGGTGAGCTCGCTCAGGTTGTGGTCAGAGTGCCAGTTTCTTTGTGCTCGGTCAGTTTGTGGTCAGTTTGTCATTTTCAGTGTGTACCGGTCAGTGGGTCAGTGTCTGTGTGTTTGATCAGGTTTTGGTCTGTCGGTCAGATTCTGTGAGGTCCGTCAGGATGTGGTCAGTGGGTTAGTTTCTGTGGGTTCGGTCAGTTTGTGGTATTGTGTCAGTCTGTGCGAGCGAGCTCAGTTTGTGGTCAGTGTGCCAGTTTCTTTGTGTTCGCTCACGATTTTTTCAGTGCGTCAGTGTCTGTGTCATCTGAAAGGTTTGGTCAGTGGGTCAGTTTCCGTGGATTCGGTCAGGATGTGGTCAGTGGGTCAGTTTCTGCTTGTTCAGACAGGATGTGTTGAGTGGGTAAGTTTCTGTGTGTGGTCAGATTGTTGTCAGTGGGAAAATATCTGTGTGTTCAGACTGGTGTTGGTCAGTGGGTCAGTTTCCATGTGTTCAGCAGGTGGTAAAGCGGGTCAGTTTCTGTGTGTTTGGTAAGGTTGTTGTCAGTGGGTCAGTTTCTGTGCACTCATTAATTTGTGGTCAGTGGATCAATTTCTGTCGGTTCCATCAATGTGTGGTCAGTGGGTCAGTTTCTGTGTGTTCAGTCAAGTTGTAAGTGGGTCAGTTTCTGAGTGATCAGTCAGGATTTGTTCAGTTGGTTACTTTCTGTGTGTTTGTTCAGGTTGTGGTCAATGGGTCAGTTGCTGTGTGTTCGGTCAGGTTGTTGTCAGTGGGTCAGTTTCTGTGTGTTGGTCAGCTTGTGGTCAGTGGGTCATATAAACATAGAAGATAGGAGCAGGAGTAGGCCATTCGACCCTTCCAGCCTGCTCCGCCATTCATTGCGATCATGGCTGTTCATCCAAATTCAGTTACCAGTCCCTTCTTTCTCCCCATACCCCTTGATCCCTTTAGCCTTAAGAACTACATCCAACTCCTTCTTGAATATATTTAATTTATTTTCCTCTACAGCCTTCTATGGAAGAGAATTCCACATGTTCACCACTCTCTGGGTGAAGAAATTCCTTCTCATTTCTGTCCTAAATGTCCTACCCCTTATCCTTAGACTGTGACCTCAGTTTGTGTACTCCCCGACCATCGGGAACATCCTTCCTGCATCTAGTCTGTCCAGTCCTGTCAGAATTTTATAAGTTTCAATAAGATCCCCTCTCATTCTTATAAACTCCAGCGAGTGCAAGCCCAATCGACCCAATCTCTCCTCATACCTGATTCCTGCCATCCCGGATATCAACCTGGTGAATCTTCGCTGAACTCCTTCCATGGCAAGAACATCCTTCCTCAGATATGGCGACCAAAACTGCATACAATACTCAAGATGTGGTCTCAACAAGGCTCTGTCTAACTGCAGCAATACATTCTTGTTCCTGTACTCAAACCTTCTCGCTACGAAGGCCAACATACCATTTGCATTCTTAAACGCCTGCTGCACCTGCATGCTTACCTTCAGCGACTGGTGCACAAGGACACACAGGTCTCGCTGCAATTCCCCTTCTCCCAATCTATTGCCATTCAGATAATAATCTGCCTTCCTGTTTTTGCCACCATAGTCGACACTTTATGTGTGTTCAGTCAGGATTTGGTCAGTGGGTCAGTCTTTGTTTGCTTGGTCAGGTTTTGGACAGTGTGTCAATTCATGTGTGATCAGTAAGGTTTTGGTCAGTGGGTCAGTTTCTGTGTGTTCAGTCAGGTTGTGTAAAGTGCGGCAGTTTCTGTGTGCTCTGTCAGTTTGTGTTCAGTTGGTCATTTTAAGTGTGTTCTGTCAGTTTGTGGTCAGTGGATCTGTTTCTGTGGGTTCTGTCAGTGTGTGGTCAGTGGGTCAGTTTCTGTTTTTTCGGTCAAGTTATGGTCAATGGTTCAGCTGCTATGTGTTTGTTCAGTATTTGTTCGGTTGTTCAGTTTCTGTGTGTTTGGCCAGGTTGTGGTCCATGGGTCAATTTCGGTGTGTTCGGCCAGATTGCGGTAGGTAGGCCTGTTTCTGTGTGCTCGCTCAGGTTGTGGTCAGTGGTTCAGTTTCAGTGTTTGTTCGGTTAGGTTGTGGTCAATGTGTCAGTTTCTGTGTGTTCGGTCAGGTTGTGGTCACTGGGCCATTCCCTGTGTTTTCGGTCTGGATATGTCAGTTGGTCAGTTTCTGTGTGCTCAGTCACGTTATGGGCAGCGGGTCAGTGTTTTTGTGCTCAGACAGGTTGTGGGCAATGGTTCAGTTTCTGTGGTTTCAGTCAGGTTGTGGTCTGTGGGTCAGTCTCTGTTTGCTCGGACAGGTTGTGTTCAGTGGGTCTGTTTCTGTGTGTTCCGTTATGATTTGGTCAGAGGGCCACTTTCTGTGTGTTCGGTCAGTTTGTACTCAGTGGGGCAGTTTCTGTGTGTTCGATCGGGATTTGGTCAGTGGGTCAGTTTCTGTTTGCTCAGTCAGGTTGTGGGCAGTGGATCCGTTTCTGTGTGCTCGGGAAGTTTTGGTCAGTGGGTCAGTTTATGTGTGTTCGGACATGATCTGGTCAGTGGGTCAATGCTTGTGTGTTTGGTCAGCCTATTGTTTGTGGGTCAGTTTCTGTATGCTCGGACAGGTTGTGGTCAGTGGGTCAGTTTCTGTGTGTTCAGTCAGGTTGTTCTCAGTGGGTCAGTTTCTTTGGGTTCGGTCATGTTGCTTTCAGTGTGTCAGTTGCTGTGTGTTCCGTCAGGATTTGTTCAGTTGGTCAGTTTCTGTGATAGGCCATGTTGTGGTCAACGGGCCAGTATTGGTGGGTTCAGTCAGGTTGTGGTCATTGTGTCAGTTTCTGTGTGCTCGTTCAGGTTCCTGGTCAGTGGTTCAGTTTCAGTGTTTGTTCAATCAGATTGTGGTCTGTGGGTCAGTTTCTGTATGCTCAGTCAGGTTGTGGTCGGTGGGTCACTTTCTATGTGCTCTGACTGGTTGTGGTCAGTGTGTCAGTTACTGTGTGTTTGGTCAGGTTTTTTCAGAGGGTCAGTTTCTCTGTTTTTGGTCAGGTTGTGGTCAGTCGGATAGTATCTGTGTTTTTGGTCAGGATTTGGTCAATGGGTCAGTTTCTTTGTGCTCAGACCGGTTGTGGTCAGTGTGTCTGTTTATGTGTGTTGAGTCAGGATTTGGTAGGGGTGTCTGTTTCTCTGTGTACAGTCAGGTTCTGGTCAGTGGGTCAGTTTATGTGTAGTCGGCCAGGATATGGTAAGAGTGCCAGTTTCTGTGTGTTCGATCAGCTTGTGGTCAGTGGATCAGTTTATGTGTGTTCAGTCAGTTTTAGGGCAGTGGGGCAGTTTATGGGTTTTCCTTCAGGATTTGGTCAGATGGCCAGTTTCTGTGTGTTCGATCAGCTTATGGTCAGTGGGTAAATTTCTTTGTGTTTTTGTCCAGAATGTGGTCAGTGGCTCAGTTTCTGTGTGCTCAGACAGCTTTTGGTCAGTGTGTCAGTTTCTGTGGGTTCAGTCAGGTTTTCGTCAGTGAATCATATTCTGTGAGTTCGGGTAGGATTTGTTCAGTTGGTCACGTTCTGTCTGTTTGTCCATGTGGTGGACAATGGGTCAGTTTCTGCGTGATTGGTCAGGTTGTGGTCAGTGTGTCAATTTCAGTGTTTGTCCGGTCAGGTTGTGGTCAACAGGTCAGTTTCTGTGTGTTCCGTCAGTTTGTGTTCAGTGGGACATTTCATGTTTTTTTGGTCAGGATATGTCATTGGGTCAGTTTCTGTGTGCTCAGTCAGGTTGTGGTCTGTGGATCAGTTTCTGTGTGCTCAGTCAGGATTTGGTCAGTGGGTCAGTTTCTGTGTGTTCAGTAAGGTTGTGGTCAGTGGGTCAATTTCTGAGTGCTTTTGTCCAGAATGTGGTCAGCGGGTCAGCTTCTTTGTGCTCAGTAAGGTTGTGGTCAGTGGGTCAGTTTCTGTGTGCTTTTGTCCAGAATGTGGTCAGCGGGTCAGTTTCTGTGTGCTCAGTGAGGTTGTGGTCAGTGGGTCGGTTTCTGTGTGTTCACTCAGGTTGTAGTCAGTGGGTCAGCTTCTGTGTGTTGGTCAGCTTGTGTTCAGTGGTTCAGTTTATGTGTGTTCAGTCAGGATTTGGTCAGAGGTCCAGTTTCTGTGTGTTAGGTCAGCTTGTGGTCAGTGGGATAGTTTATGAGAGTTTATTCAGGTTGTGGGCAGTGGGTCTGTTTCTGTGTGCTTGTTCATATATTGTTCATTGTGTCGGTTTATGTGTTTTCAATCAGGTCGTGGTCACTGGGTCAGTTTCTGTGAGTTCGATCAGGTTGTGGTCAGTGGGTTAGTTTCTATGTGTTTGGTCAGGTTACGGTCAGTGTTTCAGTTTCTGTGTGTTCGGTCAGTTTGTGGTCAGTGGGTCAGTTTCTGGTTGATCGGCCTGGTTGTGGTCAGTGGGTCAGTTTCTGTGTTTTCAGACAGGTTGTGTTCAGTGTGTCAGTTTCTGCGTTTTCGGAGATGTAGCTGTCAATGGTTCAGTTTCTGTGTGTTCCATCTGGTTGTGGTCAGTGGCTCAGTTTCTGTGTTTTCTGTCAGTTGTTGGTCACTTGATACGTTTATGGGTATTCGGTCAGTTTGTGGTCAGTAGGTCTCTTTCTGCGTGATTGGGCAGTTTGTGGTCAGTGGATCAGTTTGATTCACTTCGTTCAGGATGTGGTCAGTGTTTCAGTTTCTGTGTGTTCGGTCAGATTGTTTTCAGTTGGCCAGTTTCTGTTTGTTCGATCAGATGTGGTCAGTTTGACAGTTTCTGTGTGATCGGTCAGGTTGTGGTCAGTGGGTCAGCTTCTGTGTGATCGGTCAGTTTGAGGTCAGTGGGTCAGTTTATGTGAGCACGGTTTGGATTTGGTCAGTGTGTTAGTTTCTGTGCGCTAGGTCAAGTTGTGGTCCGTGGGTCAGTTTCTGTGGGATCAGTCAGGTTTTGGTCACTGTTTCAGTTTCTCTGTACTCAGACAGGATGTGTTCAGTGGCACAGTTTGTGTGTGTCTGGTCAGACTGTTGTCAGTGGGTCAGCTTCTGTGCACTCCGACAGGTTTTTGTCAGTGGGTCAGTTACTGTGTGTTCAGTCAGGTTGTGGTCAGTGGATCAGTTTCTGTGCGTTCGGTCAGGATTTGTTCAGTTGGACACGTTCTGTCTGTTTGTCCATGTTGTGGACAATGGGTCAGTTTCTGTGTGATTGGTCAGGTTGTGGTCAGTGTGTCAGTTTCAGTGTTTGTCCTGTCAGGTTGTTGTCAATAGGTCAGTTTCTGTGTGTTCAGTCAGTTTGTGGTCAGTCGGTCAGTTTCTGAGTGCTCAGTCGGGATTTGCCCAGTGGGTCAGTTTCTGTGTGCTCAGTAAAGTTGTGGTCGGTCGGTCACTTTCTGTGTGTTCTTTAAGGTTGTGGACTGTGGGTCAGTTTCTGTATGCTCAGTCAGGATTTGGTCAGTGGGTCAGTTTCTGTGTGCTCTTTAAGGTTGTGGACTGTGGGTCAGCCTCTGTGTGTTCAGTCAGGATTTGGCCAGTGGGTTAGTTTCTGTGTGCTCAGTAAGGTTGTGGTCAGTTGATCAGTTTCTGTGTGTTCTTTATGGTTGTGGGCTATGGGCCAGTTTCTGTGTGCTCAGTCAGGATTTTGTCAGTGGGTCAGTTTCTGTGTGCTCAGTAAGGTTGTGGTCTGTGGGTCAGTTTCTGTGTGTTTTGCCCAGAAAGTGGTAGCGAGTCAGTTTCTGTGTGCTCAGAGAGGTTGTGGTCAATGGGTCAGTGTCTGTGTGTTCAGTCTGCTTGTGTTCAGTGTGTCAGTTTCTGCGTGTTCGGTCAGGTCGTGGTCAGTGGGCCAGTTTCTGTGTTTTTTGTCAGGTCGTGGTCAGTGGGTCAGTTTCTGTGAGTTCGGTCAGGTTGTGTTCATTGTGTTAGTCTTTGTGTGCTCTATCAGGTTTCGGACAGCCTGTCAATTTCTATGTGATCAGTACGGTTTTGGTCAGTGGGTCAGTTTCTGTGCGATCAGTCAGGTTGTGTTCAGTGGATCAGTTTCTGTGCGATCGGCCAGGTTGTGTTCAGTGGATCAGTTTCTGTGTGTTCTCTCATTTTGTGGGCAGAGGGGCAATTTCTGTGTTTTCGGTCAGTATTTGGTCAGTGGGTCAGTTTCTGTGTGTTCAGTCGGGTTGTGGTTAGTGGGTATGTTTCTGCGTGTTCGGTCAGGTTGTGGTCAGTTGGTCAGTTTCAGTGTGTTCTGTCAGTTTGTGGTCTGTGGATCAGTTTCTTTGGGTTCCCTCAGTGTGTGGTTAATGGGTCAGTTTCTGTTTGTTCGGGTCAATTTGTTGTCAGTGAGTCAGTTGCTGTGTGTTCGGTCAGGATTTGTTCAGTTTGTCAGTTTCTGTGTGTTTGGCCAGGTTGTGGTCGAAAGGTCAGCTTTGATGTGTTCGGTCAATTTGTGGTCAGTGTGTCAGTTTCAGTGTTTGTTCGGTCAGGTTGTGTTCAATGGGTCAGTTTCTGTGAGTTCGGTCAGGCTGTGGTTAGTGGGTCATTTTAACTTTTTTTCTGTCAGGATTTGTCAGTGGGTCCGTTTATGTGCGTTCGTTCAGGTTGTGGTCAGAGTGGCAGCTTCTGTGTGTTCGGGTAGAATTGGGTCAGTGGGTCAGTTTCTCTCTGCTCGGACAAGTTGTGGTCACTGGGTAAGTTTCTGTGTGTTCGGTGAGGGTTTGGTCAGTGGGTGAGTTTCTGTGTGTTCAGTCTGGTTGTGGTCAGTGGGTCAGTTTATGTGTGTTCGGTCAGGGTCTGGTCAGCAGGCCAGATTTTACGTGTTCAGTCAGCTTGTTGTCAGTGGGTCAGTTAATTTGTGTACAGTCAGCTTGTGCTCAGTTGGTCAGTTTCCGTGTGCTCAGTCAGGTTGTGGGCAGTGGTTCAGTTCCTGTGTGTTCCATCAGGTTGTGGGCAGTGTGTAACTTTCTGTGTGCTCGGTCATGTTTTGGTCAGTGTGTCAGTTTCTGTGTGCTCGGACTGGTTGTGGTCAGTTTTTGAGTTTCTGTGTGTCCAGCCAGTTTCTGTGGGCTCGGTCATGTTTTGGTCAGTGTGTCAGTTTCACTGTGCTCAGCCTGGTTGTGGTCAGAGAGTCAGTTTCTGCGTGCTCGAACAGGTTGGGATAAGTGGGTCAGTTTCTGTGTGCTCAGACAGGTTGTGGTCAGTGGGGCAGTTTATGTGTGATTGGTTAGACTGTTGTTAGTGGGTAAGATTCTGTGTGCTCGGACAGGTTGTGGTCATAGTCATAGAGGCATAGAGTCATAGAGTTATAAAGCACAGAAAGAGGCCCTTCAGCCCATCGCGTTCATGCAGGCCATCAAGCCCTGTCTAATCTAATCCCATTTTCCAGCATTTGGTCCATAGCTTTGTATGCTATGGCAATTCAAGTGCTCATCCAAATGCTTCTTGAATGTTGTGAGAGTTCCTGCCTCTACCACCCTTTCAGGCAGTGAGTTCCAGATTCCAACCACCCTCTGGGTGAAAAAGATTTTCCTCAAATCCCCTCGAAACCTCCTGCCCCTTATTTTGAATCTATGCCCCCTTGTTATTGACCCCTCTACTAAGGGGAAAAGTTCCTTACTATCTACCCTATCTGTGCCCCTCATAATTTTGTACACCTCAATCAGGTCCCCCCTCAGCCTTCTCTGCACCAAGGAAAACAACCCCAGCCTGTCCAGTCTTTCTTCATAGCTGAAGCGCTCCAGCCCAGGTAACATCCTGGTAAATCTCCTTTGCACCCTCTCCAAAGCAATCACACGCGCCCTATAGTGTGGCGACCAGAACTGCACACAGTAGTCCAGCTGTGGCCTTATCAGCGTTTCATACAGCTCCATTATAAGCTCCCTGCTCTTATATTCTATGCCTCGGCTAATGAAGGCAAGTATCCCATATGCCTTTTTAACCACCTTATCCACCTGTTCTGCTGCCTTCAGGAATCTATGTACATGCACACCAAGGTCCCTCTGATCCTCTGTCTTTAATAGGGTCTTACCATTCATTGTGTATTCCCTTGCCTTGTTAGTCCGCCAAAATGCATCACCTCACACTTTTCAGGTTTAAATTCCCTTTGCCACTGTTCCGCCCATCTGACCAACCCATCTATATCATCCTGTAGCTTGAGGCTTCCCTCCTCGCTATTTAGCACCCCATCAATTTACGTGTCATCTGCGAACCTACTGATCATACTCTTTATATTCACATCCAAATCATTAATGTAGAACACAAACAGCAAGGGACCCAGCACCGATCCCTGCAGTACCCCACTGGATACAGGCTTCCAGTCACGAAAACAACCTTCCAACATCACCCTCTGCCTTCTGCCACTGTCAGTGGGACAGTTTCTGTGTGTTCAGCCGGATTGTGGTCATTGTGTCAGTTTTTGTGTGTTGATTCAGGTTGTTGGCAGTGAGTCAATTTCTGTGTGCTCGGTCAGGTTGTGGTCAGTGGGTCAGTTTATGTGTGTTCATTCAGGTTGTGGGCATTGGGGCAGTTTATGTGTGTTCAGCCAGGTTGTCTGCAATGGGTCAGTTTCTGTGTGCTCGGTCAGGTTATGGTCAGTTGGTCAGTTTATGTGTGTTCATTCAGGTTGTGGGCAATGGCTCAGTTTCTATGTGCTTGTTCAGCTATTTGGCAGTGGGTCAGTTTATGTGTGTTCAGAACGGATCTGGTCAGTGGGTCAATTTCTGTGTGTTTGGTCAGACTGTTGTTAGTGGTTCAGTTTCTGTGTGCTCGGACATGTTGTGGTCAGTGGGGCAGTTTTTGTGTGCTCGGCCAGGTTGTTGACATGGAGTCAGTTTCAGTGCTTGTTCGGTCAGGTTGTGGTCAATGGGTCAGTTTCTGTATGTTCGGTCAGGTTGTGGTCAGTGGGTCATTTCCTGTGTTTTTGGTCAGGATATGTCAGTGTTTAAGTTTGCATGTGCTCCGTCATGTTGTGGTCTGTGAGTCAGTTTCTTTGTGATGGATCAGGATTTGGTCAGTGGATCAGGTTCTGTGTGTTCAGTCAGGTTGTGGTCAGTGGAGCAGTTTCTGTCGGTTCTGTCAGTATGTGGTCAGTGGTTCAGTTTCTATGTTTTCGGTCAAGTAGTTTTCAGTAAGTCAGTTTCTGCGTGTTGGGTCAGTATTTGTTCAGTTGGGCAGTTTCTGTGTGTTTATCCAGGTTGTTGTCAATGGGTCAGTTTCGGTGTATTCGTTTGCTTGTGGCATGAAGGACAGCTTCTGTGTGTTCGGTCAGGTTGTGGTCAGTGTGTCAGTTTCTGTGATCGATCAGGATTTTTTCAGATGTTCAGGATCTGTGTGTTCGGTCAGGATGTGTTTAGTGGGTCATTTCATTTTATTTCGGTCAGGATATGTCTTTGGGTCAGTTTCTGTGTGCTCAGTCAGGTTGTGGTCTGTGGGTCAGTTTCTGTGTATTCAGTCAGAATTGGCCAGTGTTTCATTTTCTGTGTGCTCTGTAAGTTTGTGGTCATTGGGTGAGTTTCTGTGTATTCATTCAGGTTGTGGTCAGTGGGTCAGTTTCTGTATGTTCAGTCAGGTTTTGGTCAGTGTGTCAGTTTCTGTGTGTTCAGTCAGGTTGTGTTTAGTGGATCAGTTTATGTCTGTTCTCTCATTTTGTGGTCAGTGGGCCAGATTCTGTGTGTTCGGTGTTGTTGTGGTCATTGTCTCAGTCTGTGTGTGCTCGGTCAGTTTTTGGACAGTGTGTCAATTTCTGTGGGTTCATTCAGGTTGTTTTCAGTGGGTCAGTTAGGTGTGTTCTCTCATTTTGTGGTCAGTGAGGCAGTTCTGTGTGCTCGGTCAGTTTGTGGTCAGTTTGTCATTATCAGTGTATTCACTCAGTTTGTGGTCAGTGGATCAGTTTCTGTGGGTGCCATCAGTGTGTGGTTAGTGGCTCAGTTTCTGTTTTTTCGGTCAAGTTGTGGAAAATGGGTCAGTTGCTGTGTGTTCGGTCAGGATTTGTTCAGTTGTTCAGTTTCTGTGTGTTTGGCCAGTTTGTGGTCAATGGGTCAATTTCGGCGAGTTCGGCCAGGTTGTGTTAGGTAGCCTTTTTTCTTTGTGATCCGTCAGGTTGTGGTCAGTGGTTCAGTTTCAGTGTTTGTTCGGTTAGTTAATGGTCAATTGGCCAGTTTCTGTGTGTTCGGTCAGGTTGTGGTCAGTGGGTCATTTCCTGTGTTTTCGGTCAGTATATGTCAGTGGGTCAGTTTCTGTGTGCTCAGTCAGGTTTTGGTCTGTGGGTCAGTTCTGTGTGCTCGGACGGTATGTGGTCAGTGGGCCAGTTTCTATGTGTTTGCTCATGATTTTGTCAGTGGGTCAGTTTCTGTGTGCTCAGTCAGGTTGTGCTCAGTGGGTCAGTTGCTGTGTGTTCAGTCAGGATTTGTTCAGTGGGTCCATTTCTGCGTGTGCAGTCAGGTTGTGGGCAGTGGATCAGTTTCTGTGTGCTCGGGAGGTTTTGGTCAGTGGGTCAGTTTATGTGTGTTCGGACAGTATCTGGTCAGTGGGTCAATTTCTGTTTGTTTGGTCAGACGTTTGTAAGTGGGTCAGTTTCTTTGTGCTCGAACAGGTTGTGACCTGTGGCTCCGTTTCTATGTGTTCGGTCAGTGGGTCCATTTCTGCGTGTGCAGTCAGGTTGTGGGCAGTGGATCGGTTTCTGTGTGCTCGGGAGGTTTTGGTCAGTGGGTCAGTGTATGTGTGTTCAGTCAGGACGTGGTCAATGGGTCAGTTTCTGTGTGTTCAGCCAGGTTGTGGTCAATGGGTCAGTTTTGGTGTGTTGGGTCAGGTTTTGGGAGGAAGTTCCGTTTCGGTGAACTCATCAGGTTGTGGTCAGTAAACCAGTTTCAGTGTTTGTTCGTTCAGGTTGTGGTCAGTGGGCCCGTTTCAGTGTTTGTTCAGTCAGGTTGTGGTCCGGGGTCAGTTTCTGTGTGTTCAGTCAGGTTGTGCTCAGTGGGACATTATCAGTGCTTTCGGTCAGGTTGTGGTCTGTGGGTCAGTTTCTGAATGGTAGGTCATGTTGTGCTCTGAGGGTCAGTTTCTATGTGCTCGGACAGGTTTTGGTCAGTGTGTAAGTTTCTAAGTTTTCTGGCAGGATTTGGTCAGTGGGTCATTTCTGTGAGTTTGGTCAGGTTGTGTTCTATTGGTCAGTTTCTGTGTGTTCATTCAGGATTTGATCAGTGGTTCAGCTTTTTTGTGTTTGCTGAGGTTGTAGTCAGTGGGTCAGTTTATGTGTATTCGGTCAGGATTTGGTCAGTGGGTCAGTTTCTGTGTGTTCAGTCAGGTTGTAATCAGTGGGTCAGTTTCTGTGTGTTCAGTCAGGTGGTAATCAGTGGGTCAGTTTATGTGTGTTCGGTCATGATTTGGTCAGTGGATCAGTTTCTGTGTGTTCGGTCAGGTTGTGGGCAGTTAGTCATTTTATGTGTTTTCGGTCAGGATATGTCAGTGGGTCAGTTGCTTTGTGCTCAGTCAGGATGTGGTCTGTGAGTCAGTTTCTGTGTGCTCAGACGGGTTGTGATCAGTGGGTCAGCTTCTGCATGTTTGGTCAAAATTTAGTCAGTGGGTCAGTTTCTGTGTGTTCGGTCACTTTGTGCTCAGTGTGTCAGATTCTGTGTGCTCGGTCAGGATTTGTTCAGTGAGTCAGTTTCTGTGTGTTCAGCCAGTTTGTGGTCAGTGGTCTGTTTTGGTGTGTAGGGTAAGGTTTCGGTACGAAGGCCCGTTTCTGTGAGCTCGGTCAGTTTGGTGTCAGTGGGTCAGTTTCAGTGTTTTATCGTTCAGGTTGTGGTCAGTGGGTGTATTTCAGTGTTTGTTCAGTCAGGTTGTGGTGCATGGGTCAGTCTCTGTGTGTTCAGTCAGGATTTGGTCAGTGGGTCAGTTTCTGTGTGTTTGCTCAGTTTGCAGTCATCGGGTCAGTTTTCGTGTGTTCGGTCAGGATTTGGTCAGTGGGTCAGTTTCTGTGTGTTCGGAGAGGTTGTGCTCTGTGGGTTCGCTTATGTGTGTTCGTTCAGGATTTGGTCAGTGGGTCAGTTTCTGTGTGATCAGTCAGGTTGTATTCAGTGGGTCAGTTTCTGTGTGCTCGGTCAGCTTGTGGTCAATGGTTCAGTTTATGTGTGTTCAGTCAGGTTGTGGACATTGGGTCAGTTTCTGTGTGCTCACACAGGTTCTGGTCAGTGGTTCATTTTCTTTGTGTTCAGTCAGGTTGCGTTCAGTGGATCATTTTCTGTGTGTTCAGTTAGGTTGTGGTCAGTTTGTCAGTTTCTGTTTGTTCGGTCAGGTGTGGTCAATTGGTAATTTTCTGTGAGATCGATCAGGTTGTGGTCAGTGTGTCAATTTCTGTGTTTTCAGCCAGGATTTGTTCAGTGTATCAGTTTCGTTGTGCTCAGTCAGGTTGTGGTCAGTTGGTCAGTTTCTGTGTCTTCATTCTTGTTGTGGTCATTGTGTCAGTTTCTGTGTGTTCGATCAGGTTGTGGTCAGTGGGTCTGTTTCTGTGTGTTCGGTCAGGATTTGTTCAGTATGTCAGTTTCTGTGTGATCAGTCATGTTGTGGTCAGTGGGTCAGATGCTGCGTGTTCGGTCAGGATTTGTTCAGTATGTCAGTTTCTTTGTGATCAGTCATGTTGTGGTCAGTGGGTCAGAATTATTTTGTTTTCTTTATTCATTGATGGGATGTGGGCGTCGCTGGCTGGCTAGGCCTGCATTTAGTGCCCGTCCCTAATTGCCCTTGAGAGGATGCTGGTGAGACGCCTTCTTGAACCGCTGCAGTTCATATGGTGTAGGTACACCCACAATACTGTTAGGATGGGAGTTCCAGGTTTTTGGCCCAGCGACAGTGAAGGAACGGCGATACAGGTCCAAGTCAGGATGATGTGTGGCTTGGAGCGGCACTTGTATGTGGTGATGTTCCCATGCATCTGCTGCCCTTGTCCTTCTAAGTGGTAGAGGTCGTGGGTTTGGAAGGTGCTGTTGAAGGAGCTTTGGCGAGTTGCTGCAGTGCATCTTGTAGATGGTACACACTGCAGACACATTGCGCCGGTGGTGGAGGGAGTGAATGTTGAATGTGCTGGATGGAGTGCCAATCAACGGGCTGCTTTATCCTGACTGGTGTCGAGCTTCTTGCGTGTTGTTGGAGCTGCACTCATCCAGGCAAGTGGAGAGTATTCCATCACACTTCTGACTTGTGCGTTGTAGATGGTGGAAAGGCTCTGGGGAGTCAGGAGTGAGACACTCGACGCAGAATTCCCAGCCTCTGGCCTGCTCTTGTAGCCACTGTATTTATATCGCTGGTCCAGTTCAGTTTCTGATCAATGGTAACCCCCAGGATGTTGATAGTGGGGGATTCAGCGATGGTAATGCCATTGAATGTCAAGGGGAGATGGTTAGAATCTCGCTTGTTGGAGGTGGTCATTGCCTGGCACTTGTGTGGTGCGACTGTTACTTGCCACTTGTCAGCACAAGTCTGAATGTTGGCCAGGTCTTGCTGCATATGGACACGGACTGCATCAGTATCTGACGAGTCTCGAATGGTGCTGAACAGTGTGCAAACATCAGCGAACATCCCCACTTCTGACCTTATGATGGAGGGAAGTTCATTGATGAAACAGCTGAAGATGGTTGGGCCGAGGACACTGCCCTGAGGATCTCCTGCTGTGATGTCATGTGATTGAGATGAATGACCTCCAACAACTACAGCCAACTTCCTTTGTGCTAGGTTTGATTCTGTGTGTTTGATAAGGATGTGTTCAATGTGTCAGTTTCTCTGCATTCTGTCAGGTTGTGGTCATTGTGTCGGTTTCTGTGTTCGATCATGATGTGGTCAATGGGTTAATTTCTGCGTGTTCTCTCAGGTTGTGTTCAATGGATCAGTTTCTGTGTGTTCTCTCAGTTTGTGTTCAGTGGTGCAATTTCTGTGTGCTCAGTAAGGTTGTGCTCAGTTAGTCAGTTTTAGTGAGTTCCATTAGTTTGTGGTCAGTGTATCAGTTTCGCTGGGTACCGTCAGTGTGTGGTCAGTGGGAAAGTTTCTATTTGATCTGTCAAGTTGCTGTCATTGGGACAGTTTATATGAGTTCGGTCAGGATTTGTTCAGTTGATTAGTTTCTTTGTGTTTTGCAGGTTGTGTTCAATGTTCACTTTCGGTGTGTTGGGTCAGGTTTTGGTAGAAAGGCCAGTTTCTGTGTGCTCGGTCAGGTTGTGGTCAGTGGGTCAGTCTCAGTGTTTGTTCCTTCAGGTTGTGGTCAGTGAGTCAGTTTCAGTGTTTGTTCGGTCAGACTGTGGTCAGTGGGTCAGTTTCTGATGTTCGGAGAGGTTGTTCTCAGAGGCTCCGTTTATGTGTGTTCGGTCAGGATTTGGTCAGTGGGCCAGCTTTTGTGTGCTCGGTCAGCTTGTGGTCAGTTGGTCAGTTTAAGTGTGTTCAGACAGGTTGTGGTCAGTGGGTCAGTTTCTGTTTGTTCGGTCATTTGTGGTAATTGGTAAGTTTCTGTGTGCTGGGTCAGTTTGTGGTCAATGGATCAGCTTCTGTGTGTTCGATCAGGATTTGTTCTGTGTGTCAGCTTCTCTGTGCTCGGTCAGATTGTGGTCAGTGGGTCACTTTCTTTGTCTTCATCCATGTTGCGGTCATTATGACAATTTCTGTGTATTCGGTCAGGTTCTGTTCAGTTGGTCAGTTTCTGTGTGTTCAGTCAGGATTTTTTCATTGTGTCAATTTCTGTGTTATCAGTCATGTTTTTGTCAGTGGGTCAGTTTCTGTGTGTTTGATCACGATTTGGTCAGTGTGTCAGTTTCTCTGTGCTCGGTCAGGTTGTGGTCAGTGGGGCAGTTTCTCTGTCTTCATTCATGTTGTGGTTTTTGTGTCGGTTTCTGTGTGTTCGGTCAGGTTGTGATCAGTGGGTCGATTTCTGTGTGTACGGACAAGATTTTCTCAGTGTGTCAGTTTCTGTGTGATCAGCCATGTTGTAGTCAGTGGGTCAGATTCTGTGTGTTCGGTCAGGATGTGGTCAGTGGGACAGTTTATCTGAGTTTGGTCAGGATGTGTTCAATGGGTCAGTTTCTCTGCATTCTGTCAGGTTGTGGTCAGTGGGTCGGATTCAGTGTGTTCATTCAGTTTGCGGTCACGTTGTCAGTTTCTGTGTGTTTGGTCAGGTTGTGGTCTGTGGGTCAGTTTCTGTGTGTTCAGCCAGGACTTGGTCACTGTTTCAGTTTCTGTGTGATCGGTCAGTTTGTGGTCAGTGGGTCAGATTCTGCGTGTTAGGTGAGGATGTGGTCTGTGCGTCAGTTTCTTTGAGTTCGGCCACGTTGTGTTTATTGTGTCAGTCTTTGTGTGCTCGCTCATGTTGTGGTCAGTGTGTCAGTTTCTGTATGATCAGTAAGGTTTTGGTCAGTGTGTCAGCTTCTGTGTGCTCGGTAATGTTGTGGTCAGTGTGTCAGTTTCTGTGTGATGAGTAAAGTTTTGGTCAGTGGGTCACTTTCAGTGTGTTCGGCCAGGATTTGCTCAGTGGGTAAGGTTCTGGTTGTGTGGTCAGACTGTAGTCAGTGTGTCAGTTTCTGTTTGCTCAGACAGGTGGAGATTAGTTGCACTGTTTCTGTGTGTTTGGACAGGTGTTGGTCAGTGGATCAGTTTCTTTGTGTTCAGTCAGGTTGTGGAAAATGGGTCAGTTTCTGTGTGTATGGTCAGGATTTGGTCAGTTTGTCACTTGCTGTGTGTTTGGCCAGGTTGTGGTCAATGGGCCAATGTCTGTGCTTTCGGTCAGATTGTGGCCTGTGGGCCAGTTGCTGTGTGTTCGATCAGCTTTAGGCCAGTGTGTCAGTAACTTTGTCCTCAGTAAGTTTGTGCTCAGTGGGTCAGTTTCTGTGTTTTTGGTCAGAATGTGGTTAGTGGGTCAGTTTCTGTGTGTTCGTACCAATTGGTGGTCAGTGGGTCATTTACTGTGTGTTCTGTCAGATTGTGGTCAGTGGATCAGTTTCTGTGTGTTTGGTCAGGTTGTGCTCAGTTGGCCAGTTTCTTTGTGGGCGTTCAGGTTGTGGTCAGTGGGTACGTTTCTGTGTGATCGGCAAGGTTGTGGTCAGTCAGTCAGTTTCTCTGTGTTCAGATAGGTCAGTGTGTCAGTTTCCATGTGCTAGGTCAGGTTGTTGTCAGTGGGTCACTTTCTTTGTGTTTGTTCAGGTTATGTCATTGTGTCAGTGTCTGTGTGTTTTGTCAGGTTGCGGACAGTGGGTCAGTTTCTGTGTGTTCAGTAAGGACCTGGTCATTGTCAGTTACTGTGTGCTCGGTCAGGTTCTGGTGAGTGAGCCAGTTTATGTGTGTTCGGTCAGGTTGTTGTCAGTGGGTCAGTTTCTGTGTGTTTGGTCAGGTTGTGGTCAGTGGGTCCGTTTCTGTGTGCTCGGTCAGGTTTTGATTAGTGTGTCAGATTCATTGGCCTAGAAATTCAGTCTGGACACTTTTGGGACGCTAAAGTCGGGCGCTCGCTAAATTTAGCGCCCGCTGGAAAGTGTAGGCCACATCGCCGAAATTCAGTAGAGTTGGCCCTAACTTTGGCCGAGCGCTGAAACTGGCGTTTAAATGCTGTGTTCCGGCGCTAAGCCGGCGATGAGGCCTAATAACGCCGAAGCCGCGCGCAGCGCAGGTGCGGTCACGTTTTGATTGACAGCAGACACCCTGACGCCGGCCAGCTCTTAAAGGGGGAAGGGTCAACTTTGACTGCTGCCACGCCCTGCATACTGGAGCCCTGCAGCTAGGCCTCAGCACTACTGGTGTGCCAAAATAGCGCCTGGAGCAATGGAGAGGGCCCGTGAGCGAGCGCAGCGCTTCTCAGAGCATGCTCTGAGTGTGCTCATTCATGCTGTGGAGAAGAGAAGAGAGATCCTGTGCCCGGACAGTGGCAGGAAGGCTCCCAGGAGCCAGTAAAGGAGAGCCTGGGGCAAAATCGCCCGCAGGGTGTCATCCACCTGTGATGTCCCCAGGAGTGCGGACCAATGCCGCAAGAAGTTCAATGACCTCACTCGGATGGTGAAGGTGAGTACCCTTTCCAGTGTCCCCCTCATCCTTGCATGTGCACCTCACATTATGGGCAAAGGGACCTCAAAGGCCTAATGGGCAGCCCTCCTCCCGCAGCAATGGCACTTGCATGTTCATCAATAGCACTATCTGCACTTAACACACTGGCCAAGCTATTCGACCATGGGAGGCAGTGCACCCAGCAACAGGGCACCACACTGGCCAAGCTATTCCACCATGGGAGGCAGTGCACCCAGCAACAGGGCACCACACTGGCCAAGCTATTCCACCATGGGAGGCAGTGCACACAGCAACAGGGCACCACACTGGCTAAGCTATTCCACCATGGGAGGCAGTGCACCCAGCGACAGGGCACCACACTGTACTTAGAGGCCGTCCTTTCTCATGCAGGCCAAGCTGGCGAGCAATGTAAGGAGCCAGGCTGTCACTGGTGGAGGCCGTCCCGAGTACCAGGCGCTCACTGATCTGGAGGAGAGCATGGCACAACTCATGCATGGCCGGGTGACTGGCCCTGTCGCGATCGGCGAGTCGGACCCTGTACTGGTACCCACTGGTAAGGACATGACCAGTTGCACCTCTCTCGTTGCCCTCGCGCTTCAGATCTACATCCTTTCCCACTGACCGACAAATGCGCATAATGCACCACTCAGGCCTCCTTCGCTGATGGCCTGTCCTCACTCTAAAGCTACTCTTGTGCCTTCCTGCTTTCAGCTGGTGAGGAGGAGGTAGTCCCTGAAGCGCAGAGAGCCAGGCCCTTGGAGGAGGAGGACATCGAGGACCAGGAGGAAGGCGGCACATCGGGGGAACCCTCCTGCCCGCCAGGGGATGGCAATGGAGGGGAGACGTCTGGCCTGCAGGAGAGCCAGGGGGAGGTGTTGGAGGGGAGGGCCGAAGCTGGTCCCAGTAGGGTGGATGCACGTGGGAAGGCTCCGGCAGCATGCCAGCCTTCTCCCCAGAGGGGGGAGGTGTTGGAGGGAAGGGCAGTACCTGGCCCAAGAGGGGTCAACGCACGCGGGAAGGGTCGGCCAGCTCGGCGGCCTTCTCCCCGGAGGGAGAGTCCGCCCTCCAGTCCGGACACGGTCCTCGCCCAGTAGGTGCGTGTCCTCGATGAGATGTCGGCGGCATCTGAGTGGCGCCACCAAGAGTTCATGGGGGTGGTCGAACAGATGCCTCATGCCATTGAGTCCCTGGCTCAGAGTGTGGTGGCTTTCGGGGAATCACAGGCCAGGGGGTTCGAACAACTTACGGCAGTGCACGACAGGGGTGTCCAGCAACTGGCCGCAGCGCACGACAGGGGTGTGCAGCAACTCACGGCAGCGCAGGATGCGGGTGTGCAGCAACTGGCGGCAGCGCAGGACACGACTCGCGAGATGAGTTGTGCCATTCACACACTGGCAGAGCTGATGCGGGCACATACCATGGCAGTTCGGGCACTCATTTCTGCCACACTCGCTGTGGCACGGAGGCATCACCATGGCACCCGCCGCCCTGCTGCAGCACAGCGGTCTGGCCTCGCCCACATTGCTGCGCTTGCTACACTGCCAGCCCGGCCGAGTGCCAGTGTCTCTGGCGAGCAGCGCGAACCTGCCATCAGCCAGCTTGCCCCCAATGGTGCTGCTGACACTGCCTCTCCCCCAGCCAAGGTGCGACGAGCTGCTGCTAAGACTAATGCTGCCTAGCCACAGCTGCAGCAGTCAGCAGCCGGCCCCTCCCGGGCCAGGCCTCATCTAGGCCGACCCCCAAGGACGTCTGCCGACACGCTTTGTGGCCCTCATGAGCCTTCCCCCAGCCTCACCACACCCGCAGGGCCCAGGTTGAGGCGGAGCAGCAGGTCGGCCAGGGGCCGGAGAAGCCTGTCTAATGACTCGCCCTCTCGAAACATCCATTAGAGTGTGGTGAGAGCGGTTTCTTTTATATTGGGGGGCTTGTGTTGTGGGGGGCATTATTTTGTTAAGGCCGAGGATCAAGGCATTTTTTCTTTTCATGGGGGTGTCTCTGTTGTGGGGGGGGCTTATTTTTGTAAGGCCGCTGTTGAAGGCCTTTTGGATGGGCAAGTTTTGTTAGTCCTCCCCAGGTTTTGGGAGTGACAGATGTTTTTGACTGTTTTTTGGGGGTCTTGTCTGTTTTTCTGTTTCATGTGGGAAGGGCCCTGAGTTTGTGAAATAAAGCTTTTGATTTATTCAGCATGTCCAGGTGTCATGTTGAAGTGGTTGTTGTGTTAACCAGCTGAGGACTTGCGGAGCGGCTGCCTTCAGGTGCGTTCATTTCCAGAGGCCATTCCCTGACAGTGGGCCTACAAGTGTCGATCAATAAGCCCCCGGCGGACGGTCCTTGGCCATTGTCGCTCCCTCCTGGGCTGGTCCTCCTCCTCCTCCTCCTCCTGCTCGTCCTCCTGAGGTGATGGTCCAATGCCAGGTGGCAGTGCCTGAGTCCTGCGGATAGCCAGGTTGTGCAGCATGTAGCACACGATGACGAACTGGGAGACTCTATCCGGCGAATACTGAAGAGATCCTCCGGAATCATCCAGGCAGCGGAACCGTTGCTTGAGGATGCCTATCGTTTGCTCGATGATGTTCCTTGTGGCTTAATGGCTTTCGTTTTATGCCTCCTCCGCTGGGGTCCTGGGCACGTGGAGCGGGGTCATGAGCCATGTACACAAAGGGTAGCCCTTGTCCCCGATAAGCCATCCCCTTGGTGGAGGCTGTGCCTCGAACATGTCAGCCACAGTAGCCTGGCGCAGGATAAATGCATCGTGGCTGCTTCCTGGGAAGCGGGCATTGACAGCTAGGATGCGCTGCCTGTGGTCACACACCAGCTGTACATTTAGGGCATGGTAGCCCTTCCGGTTGCAGTAATCCTCGGCATTGTGGATAGGTGCCCGCATAGCCACATGCGTGCAGTCAATGGCGCCCTGCACCATGGGGAAGCCCGCGATCCTGCCAAATCCGACGGCATGCTGCTACTGCCTCTGTCGGGTCATGGGGAAGGAGATGAATTGGTGTCTCCTTGCGTAAAGTGCATCGGTGACCTGCCGGATGCAGCGATGCACGGCGAGCTGGGAGATGTTCGCTATGTCCGCAGCAGCGGCTTGGAAGAAGCTGCTTGCATAAAAGTTCAGAGCCACCGTGACCTTCAGTTCCACCGAGAGAGACGTCCTGCACATCAGCTGTGGACGCAGATCTGTGTGAAGCAGCTGGCAGATCTCTGCAACCATCTCCCTTCTGAAGCGCAGCCTCTTCACACAATGCGCCGCAGTCATGATGAGATAGGACACCTGCTGCCGGTATTGCCTGAGTTGGTAAGGCCTACGTTGCCGACGCCTGATGGCCCCTCTGCGTCTAGGCATGGCTGGCCCTCTCTCACAGCATCTGCGAGCCCTTCGCACATAATGCTGCAACTGAGGGTTGGCCACCCATGCAGCCCCCATAATAAAGTGGAGAACAGATAAATCAAAATGAATCAAATGTCAAAGCACTGGCCAGAAGCCAAAAATACCTCTCCTATGTTGTCCCAAATCTGTAACCTATGTCCCTTGGTCTCTGTCCAGAAATCCAATGCAGTAAAGTCATTGCAGCAAAATGGCTGGGCTTTATAGGTCATTGTAAGTGCCCTTTAATTTGCGCTCCCCGAGGCCCACAGGGCCTCTTTTGCGTTCCACCTCACAGTTCTTAGCAGCACCACACCCACATTGGGCGGGCGCCACTGAATTTCCGGTTTGGGGTGCACAAGCAGCGTTGCGCGACGATATGACATCATAAGCTGCGCGCGCACCTGAGCGGGCGCAAACACTTTGCGCCGGCGCTAAATGTCAACTGAATTTGGGCGTCGGCGCAGATCGGTCTGCGTTCAGGTGCTAAGTGTCTAGCGCCGGAAATATAGCCCTTTTATGGCGTTAGCGGCTGGTGCATCCCACTGAATTTCTAGGCCTTTGAGTTCATTCAGGATGTGTACATTTGAACAGTTTCTTTGTATTCAATCAATTTGCTGTCAGTGTACTAGTTGCTGTGTGTTTGGTCAGGATATGGCCCATGGGTCAGTTTCTGTGTGTTCGGTCAGTTTGTGGTCAATGGGTCAGTTTCTTTCTGTTCGATCAGGATTTGGTCTGCGTGTCAGTTTCTGTGTGCTCGGTCAGGTTGTGGTCAATGGGTCAGTTTCTTTGTGTTCGATCAGGATTTGGTCTGTGTGTCAGTTTCTGTGTGTGCGGTCAGGATGTGTCAATGGGTCAGTTTCTGTGGGCTCCCTCAGTGTGTGTTCAGTGGGTCAGCTTCTGTGTGTTCTGTCCGTATATGTGTGTATGGCCAGGGTGTGGTCAATGGGTCAAATTTGTTGTGTTCAGTCAGGTTGTGGTCAGTGGGTCAGTTTCTGTGTGTTCGGCCAGGGTATGGTCGTTGGGTCAGTTTCTGTGTGTTCGGTCCGGTTGTGGTCAATGTTTCATTCTGTGTGTTCAGTCAGTATTTGTTCAGTGTGCCAATTTATGTGTGTTCGGACAGGTTGTGTTCAATGGGTCAGTTTCTGTCTGTTCAGAGGGGATCTGGTCAGTGGGTCAGTTTATGTTTGTTTCTTCATACTGTTGTCAGT
Organism: Somniosus microcephalus; assembly: GCF_052327205.1. Classification (NCBI taxonomy): domain Eukaryota; kingdom Metazoa; phylum Chordata; class Chondrichthyes; order Squaliformes; family Somniosidae; genus Somniosus; species Somniosus microcephalus. The sequence continues at coordinate 4,182,303 of NW_028225186.1, read as the reverse complement.
GGGCCAGTTTCTGTGTGTTCAGTCAGGATTTGGTCAGTGGTTCAGCTTCTGTGTGTTCGTCAGGTTGTGTTCAGTGGGTCAGTTTCTTGTGTTTGGTCAGAATGTGGTCAGTAGGCGAGTTTCTGTGTGTTCAGTCAGGTTGTGGTCGATGGGCCAGTTTCTCTGTGTTCAGTCAGGTTGTTGTTCAGTGGGTCAGTTTCTGAGTGTTCGGTAAAGATGTGCTCAGTGGGCCAGTTTCTGTGTGTTCGGTCAGGATTTGTTCTGTGTGTCAGTTTTTGTGTGATCAATCATGCTGTGGTCAGTGGGTCAGATTCTGTGTGTTCGGTCAGGATGTGGTCAATCGTTCAGTTTCTGTGCATCCTCTCAGGTTGTGGTCATTGGGTCGGTTTCTGTGTGTTTGGTCAGGAGGTGGTCAGTGTGTCATTTGCTGTGTTTTCGGTGAGGATATGTCAGTGCGTCAGCTTCTTTGTTTTCAGTCAGAATTTAATCAGTGGTGCAGTTTCTGTGCTCTCGGTCAGGTTTTGGTCAGTGGGTCAGTTATTGTGTGTTCAGTCAGGTTGCGGTCAGTGGGTCAGTTTCTGTGTCTTCTTTCAGGTCATGGTCAGAATGTCAGTTTCTGCTTGTTTGGTCAGGTTGTGATCAGTGGGTCATGTGTTCTTTTGAGAGTCAGTTGTGGTCAGTGGGTCAGTTTCTGTGTGTTTGGTCAGGTTGTGGGCAGTGGGTCAGTTTCTATGTTTTTCGTCAGGATATGTCAGTGGGTCAGTTTCTGTGTTTTCGGTCAGAATTTTGTCACTGATGCAGTTTCTGTGCTCTCGGTCAGGTTGTGGTCAATGGGTCCCTTTCTCTGTGTTCGGTCAGGATTTGGTCAGTGGTTCAGTTTATGTGTGCTCGGTCAGATTATGGTCAGTGTGCCAGTTTCTGTGTGTTCATTCAGGTTGTGTTCAGTGTGTCAGTTTCTGTCTGTTCAGTCAGGTTGCGGCCAGTGGGACAGTTTCTGTTTGCTTGGACAGGAGGTGATCAGTGGGTAAGTTTCTGTGTGTTCATTCAGGTTGCCTTCAGAATGGTCAGGTTCTGTGCGGCCCGTCCGGATGTGGTCAGTGCGTCAGTTTCTGTGTGTTCGGAAAATTAGTTGTCAGTGTGACATTTTCTGTGTTTTTGGTCAGTTTCTGGTCAGAGTGTCAGTTTCTGTTTGTTCATTCATGTTGTGGTCAGTGGGTCCGTTTCTGTGTGATCGGTCAGATTGTGTTCATTGTGTCAGTGTCTGTGTGCTAGGTCCGGTTGTGGTCAGTGGGTCACTTTCTGTGTGTTTGTTCAGGTTGTGGTCATTGTGTCAGTGTCTGTGTGTTTTGTTAGTTTGCGGTCAATAGATCAGTTTCTGTGAGTTCGTTCAGGATGTATTCAGGATGTGGTCTTGGTAAAGGGTTTTGACCCAAAACGTTGAATCTAATTTGTCTCCACGATTGTTGTCTGGCCTGCTGAGATTTTCCAGCATTTTCTGTTGTTATTTCAGTTTCTGTGTGATCAGTCAGGACTTGGTCACTGTGTCAGTTTCTGTGTGGTCGGCCAGGTTGTTGTGGGTGAGCCAGTTTATGTGTGTTCTGTAAGTTTTTGGTCATTGGGTCAGGTTCTGTGTGTTTGGTCAGGTTGTGTTCAGTGGGTCTGTTTCTGTGCGCTCGGCCATGTTTTGGTCAGTGGGTCAGACTCTGTGAGTTGGTTCAGGATGTGTTCAGTGGGTAAGTTTCAGTATGTTCAGTCATGTGGTCGTCATTGTGTCAGTCTTTGTGTTCTCGGTCATGTTGTGGTCAGTAAATCAGTTTCTGTCGATTCCGTCAGTTTGTGGTCAGTGGGACAGTTTCTGTGTGTTCAGGCAAGTTGTTGTCTGTCGTCCAGTTGCCGTGTGTTTGGTCAGGATTTGTTCACTTGGTCACTTTCTGTGTGTTTGGCCAGGTAGTGATCAATGCGTCAGTTTCGGTTTGCTCGGTCAGATTGTGCTCAGTGTGTCAGATTCTGTGTGTTCAGTCAGGTTGTGGTCAGTGGATCAGTTTCTGTGGGTTCTGTCAGTGTGTGGTCAGTGGGTCAGTTTCTGTGTGTTCCATCAAGTTGTTGTCATTGGGTCAGTTTCTGTGTGTTCGGTCCGGATTTGTTCAGTTGGTCACTTTCTGTGTGTTTGGCCATGTTGTGGTCAATGGCTCAGTTTCAGTGTGTTCAGTCAGGTTGTCGTCAGTGTGTCAGTTTCAATTCTTGTTCGGTGAGGTTGTGGTCAGTGGGTCAGTTTCCGTGTGTTCAGTCAGGATGTGGTATGTGGGCTACTTTCTGTGTGTTCCATCAGGATGGGGTCGGTTGGCCAGTTTCTGTGTGTTCGGTCAAGTTGTGGCCAGTGGGCCAATTTCGGTGTGTTTGGTCAGGTTGTGGCCGGTGGGCCAGTTTCTGTGTGTTCCATCAGGTTGTGGTCAGTGGGTCAGTTTCTGTGTGTGCCATCGGGTTGTGGTCAGTGGGTCAGTTTCTGTGTGTGTGGTCAGTTTGGGTTCAGTGGGTCAGTTTCTGTGTGTTTTGTCAGGCTGTGTTCAGTGTGTCAGTTTCTGTGTGTTTTGCCAGGTTGTGGTCAGTCGTTCTGTTTCTGTGTGTTTGGACAGGTGCTCGTCTGTGGTTCAGTTTCTGTGTGTTCAGTCAGTTTGTTGCCAGTGGGTCAATTTTTGTTTGCTCGGTCAGGTTGTGGTAAATTAGTCAGTTTCAATGTGTTCAGTCAGTTTGTGGTCAGTGGATCAGTTTCTGTTGGTTCTGTCAGTGTGTGGTCAGCGTGACAGTTGCTGTTTGTTCGGTCAAGTTGTCAGTGGTTCAGCTTCTGTGTGTTCGGTCAGGATTTGTTCAGTTGGTTAGTTTGTGAGTGCTTGGCCAGGTTGTGGTCAATGGGTCAGTTTCGGTGTGTTGGTTCATGTTTTGTTAGGAAGGCCCTTTTCTGTGAGCTTGGTCAAGTGTGGTCAGTGGGACAGTTTAACTTTTTGTTCGTTCAGGTTGTGGTCAGTGGGTCAGTTTCAGTGTTTGTTCATTCTGGTTGTTTACCATGGGTCAGTTTCTGTGTGTTCGGACAGGTCGTGCTCAGTGGGACATTATCAGTGCTTTCGGTCAGGTTATGTCAGTGTGTCAGCTTCTGTGTGGTCGGTCAGGTTATGTAACTGGGTCAGTTTATGTGTGCTCAGTCAGGTGGTGGTCTGTGGGACAGATTCTCTGTGCTCGGTCAGGTTATGTCAATGGATAATTTTCTGTGTGCTCGGTCATGTTATGTCAGTGGGTCAGTTTCTGTGTGCTCAGACAGGTTGTGGTCAGATGGTCAGTTTCTGTGTGTTCGGACGGGTTGTTTTCAGTGTGTCAGTTTCTGTGTGTTCAGTCAGGATTTGGTCAGTGTGTCAGTTTCTGTGTGTTCAGTCAGGATTTGGTCAGTGTGTCAGTTTCTGTGTGTTTGGTCAGGTTGTAGACAGTGGGTCAGTTTATATGTGTTTGGTCAGGATTTGTTCAGAAGGCCAATTTCTGTGTGTACGATCAGCTTGTGGTCAGTGGCTCAGTTTATGTGTGTTCTTTCAGGTTGTCTTCAGATGGTCATTTTCTGTGTTTTCAGTCTGGTTGTCGGCAGTGGTTCAGTTTATGTTTGATCGATCAGGTGGGTCAGTTGGTCAGTTTCTGTGTGATCATTCAGGTTGTGGTCAGTGTGTCAGTTTCTGTGCGTTCAGCCAGGATTGTTCAGTGTGTCAGTTTCTCTGTGCTCGGTCAGGATGTGGTCAGTTGGTAGTTTCTGTGTCTTCGTTCATGTTGTGTTCATTGTGTCAGTTTCTGTGTGTTCGGTCAGGTTGTGGTAAGTGTGTCAATTTCTGTGTTTTCGGTCAGGATTTGTTCAGTGTGTCATTTTCCGTGTGATCAGTCATGCTGTGGACAGTGGGTCAGATTCTGTGGCCTAGAAATTCAGTCTGGACACTTTTGGGGCGCTAAAGTCGGGCGTTCGCTAAAGTTAGCGCCCGCCGGAAAGTGTAGGCCACATCGCCGAAATTCAGTAGAGTTGGCCAAGAGTTTGGCCGAGCGCTGAAACTGGCGTTGCAATGCTCTCTTCAGGCGCTAAGCCGGCGATGCGGCCTGATAACGCCGAGGCCGGGCGCAGCGCAGGTGCGGTCATGTTTTGATTGACAGCAGACACCCTGATGCCGGCCAGCTCTTAAAGGGGAATGGTCCACTTTGACTGCTGCCACGCCCTGCATACTGGAGCCCTGCAGCTAGGCCTCAACACTGCTGGTGGGCCAAAATAGCGCCTGGAGCCATGGAGAGGGCCCGTGAATGAGCGCAGCGCTTCTCAGAGCATGCTCTGAGGGTGCTGATTAATGGTGTCGAAAACAAAAGAGAGATCTTGTGCCCGGACAGTGGCAAGAAGGCTCCCAGGAGCCAGTACAAGGAAAGCCTGGAGGAAAATCGCCCGCAGGGTGTCATCCACCTGCGATGTCCCCAGGAGTGCGGACCAATGCCGCAAGAAATACAACGACCTCACTCGGATGGTGAAGGTGAGTACCCTTTCCAGTGTCCTCCTCATCCTTGCATGTGCACCTCACATTATGGGCAAAGGGACCTCAAAGGACTAATGGGCAGCCCTCCTCCCGCAGCAATGGCACTGGCATGATCATCAATAGCACTTTCTGCACTTACCACACTGGCCAAGCTATTTGACCATGGGAGGCAGTGCACACAGCAACAGGGCACCACACTGGCCAAGCTATTCGACCATGGGAGGCAGTGCACACAGCAACAGGGCACCACACTGGCCAAGCTATTCGACCATGAGAGGCAGTGCACACAGCAACAGGGCACCACACTGTACTTAGAGGCCGTCCTTTCTCTTGCAGGCCAAGCTGGCGTGGAATTTGAGGAGCCAGTCTGCCACCGGGGGATGCCGTCCCCAGTACCAGCCACTCAGTGAGCTGGAGGAGAGCGTGGCTCGACTCATGCGTGCCCGGGTGACTGGCCCTATTGCGATCACAGATGCGGACCCTGTACTGGGACCCACTGGTAAGGACATGACCGGCTGGACCTCTGTCGTTGCCCTTGCGCTTCAGATCGACATCCTTTCGCACTGACCGACAAATGCGCATAATGCCACCACTCAGGCCTCCCTCGCTGATGCGCTGTCCTCACTCTAAAGCTACTCTTGTGCCTTCCTGCTTTCAGCTGGTGAGGAGGAGGTGGTCCCTGAAGCTCAGAGTGCCAGGCCCTTGGAGGAGGAGGACGACGAGGACCAGGAGGAAGGCAGCAAATCGGGGGAACCCTCATCCACGCCAGGGGATGGCAATGGAGGGGAGACGTCTGGCCTGCAGGAGAGCCAGGGGAAGTGTTGCAGGGGAGGGCAGATCCTGGGCCCAGTGGGCTCGAGGCACGTGGGAAGGGTCCGGCAGCACACCGGCCTGCTCCCCAGAGCGGGGAGGTGTTGCAGGGGAGGGCAGATCCTGGGTCCAGTGTGCTCGAGGCACGTGGGAAGGGTCAGCCAGCTCGGCGGCCTTCTCCCCAGATGGAGAGTCCGCCCTCCAGTCCGGAGACTGTCCTCGCCCAGGAGGTGCGCCTCCTCAATGAGATGTCGGCGGCGCCTGAGCGGTGCCACCAGGAGTTCATGGGGGTTGTGCAACAGATGCCTCAGGCCATTGAGTCCCTGGCTCATAATGTGGTCGCTTTTGGGGAATCACAGGCCAGGGGGGGTCGAACAACTCACGGCAGCGCAGGACAGGGGTGTCCAGCAACTCGCGGCAGCCCAGGGCGTGACTCGCAAGATGAGTGGTGCCGTCCAGACACTGGCAGAGCTGATGCGGGCACATACCAGGGCAGTTCGGGCACTCACTTCTGCCACACTCGCTGTGGCGTGGAAGCATCGCCAGGGCACCCGCCGCCCTACTGCAGCACAGCGGTCTGGCCTCCACCAGATTGCTGCGCTTGCTGCACTGCCAGCCCGGCCGAGTGCCAGTGTCTCTGGCAAGCAGCGCGCGCCTGCCTTCAGCCAGCTTGCCCCCATTGGTGCAGCCGACACTGCCACTCCCCCAGCCAAGGTGCGACGAGCTGCTGCTGAGACTGATGCTGGCCAGCCACAGCTGCAGCAGTCAGCAGCCGGCCCCTCCCGGGCCGGGCCTCGTCTAGGCCGACCCCCAAGGGCATCTGCCGACACGCATTGTGGCCCTCATGAGCCTTCCCCCAGCCTTGCCACACGCGCAGGGCCCAGGTTGAGGCGGAGCAGCAGGTCGGGCAGAGGCCAGAGAAGCCTGTCTAAGGACTCGCCCTCTCGGCACACCCATTAGAGTGTGGTGATAGCTGTTTTTTTTATATTGGCGGGCTTGTGTTCTGGGGGGGCATTATTTTGGTAAGGCCGAGGATCAAGGCATTTTTTGTTTTTAGGGGGGTGTTTGTGTTGTGGAGGGGGGGCCTTATTTTTGTAAGGCCGATGATGAAGGCCATTTGGATGGACAAGCTTTGTTAGTCCTCCCCAGGTTTTGGGAGTGACAGATGTTTTTGACTGTTTTTTGGGGGTCTTGTCTGTTTTTCTGTTTCAAGTGGGAAGGGCCCTGAGTTTGTGAAATAAAGCTTTTTATTTATTCAGCATGTCCACGTCTCAGGTTTCAAGTGGTTGTTGCGTTAACCGGCTGAGGGCTTGCGGTGCGGCTGCCTTCAGGTGCATTCATTGCCACAGCCCATTCCCTGACAGGGGGCCTAGAAGTGTCGATCAATAAGCCCCCGGCGGACGGCCCTTGGACCTTGTGGCTCCCTCCTGGGCTGGTACTCCTCCTCCTCCTCCTTCTCCTCATGGTCCTCCTGCTCGTCCTCCTGAGGTGGTGGTGCAATGTCAGGTGGCAGTGCCTGAGTCCTGCGGATAGCCAGGTTGTGCAGCATGCAGCACACGACGACGAACTGGGAGACTCTATCCGGCGAATACTGTAGAGATCCGCTGGAACGATCCAGGCAGCGGAACCGTTGCTTGAGGACGCCTATCGTTTGCTCTATGATGTTCCTTGTGGCTTGATGGCTTTCGTTTTATGCCTCCTCCGCTGGGGTCCTGGGCGCACGGAGCGGGGTCATGAGCCATGTACACAAAAGGTCGCCCTTGTCCCCGATAAGCCATCCCTTGGTGGAGGCTGTGCCTCGAACATGTCAGCCACAGTAGTCTGGCGCAGGATAAATGCATCATGGCTGCTTCCTGGGAAGCGGGCATTGACAGCTAGGATGCGCTGCCTGTGGTCACACACCAGCTGTACATTTAGGGCATGGTAGCCCTTCCGGTTGCTGTAATCCTCGGCATTGTGAATAGGTGCCCGCATAGCCACATGCATGCAGTCAATGGCGCCCTGCACCATGGGAAAGCGCGCGATCCTGGCAAATCTGATTGCACGCTGCTCCTGCCACTGTCGGGCCATGGGGAAGGAGATGAATTGGTGTCTCCTCGCGAAAAGTGCATCGGTGGCCTGCCGGATGCAGCGATGTGCGGCGAACTGGGAGATGTTCACTATGTCCCCAGCAGTGGCTTGGAAGGAGCCGCTTGCATAAAAGTTCAGAGCCACCGTGACCTTCACTTCCACCGAGAGAGACGTCCTGCACATCAGCTGTGGACGCAGATCTCTGTGAAGCAGCTGGCAGATCTCTGCAACCACCTCCCTTCTGAAGCGCAGCCTCTTAACACAATGCGCCGCAGTCATGGTGAGATAGGGCACCTGCTGCCGGTATTGCCTGAGTGGGTGAGGCCTACGTTGCCGACGCCTGATGGCCCCTCTGCGTCTAGGCATGGCTGGCCCTCTCTCACAGCGTCTGTGAGCCCTTCGCACAATATGCTGCAACTGAGTGTTGGACCCCCATACAGCCCCCATAATAAAGTTGAAAACAGTGAAATCAAATGAATCAAATGTCAAAGCACTGGCCAGAAGCCAAAAATACCTCTCCTATGTTGTCCCAAATCAGTAAGCTCTTTCCCTTGGTCTCTGTCCAGAAATCCTAAGCAGTAAAGTCATTGCAGCAAAATGGCTGGGCTTTATAGGTCAGTGTAAGTGCCCTTTAATTAGCGCTCCCCGAGGCCCGCAGGGCCTCTGTTGCGTTCCACTTCACAGTTCTTAGCAGCGCCACGCCCACATTGGGCGGGCGCCACTGAATTTCCGGTTTGGGGCGCACAAACAGCGTTGCACGACGAAATGACGTCATAAGCTGCGCGCGCAGCTGAGCGGGTGCAAACACTTTGCGCCGGCGCTAAATGTCAACTGAATTTGGGCATTGGCGCAGATCGGTCTGCGCCCGGGCGCTACGTGCCTAGTGATGGAAATATACCCCTCTTATGGCATTACCGGCTGGCGCAACCAACTGAATTTTTGTGTTTGGTCAGGATGTGGTCAATCGTTCAGTTTCTCTGCATTCTGTCAGGTTGTGGTCAGTGGGTCTGTTTCTGTGTGCTCTCTCAGGTTTTAGTCAGTGGGTCAGATTCTGTGAGTTCGTTCAGGATGTGTTCAGTCGATCAGTTTCAGTGTGTTCAGTCATGTTGTGGTCATTGTATCAGTCTTTGTGTGCTCGGTAATGTTGTGGTCAGTGTGTCAGATTCTGTGTGTTCAGTCAGATTGTGGTCAGTAAATCAGTTTCTGTCGATTCCGTCAGTTTGTTGTCAGTGGGACAGATTCTGTGTGTTCAGTCAAGTTGTTATCCGTCGTCCAGTTGCCCTGTGTTTGGTCAGGATTTGTTCAGTTGGTCAATTCAGTATGTTTGGCCAGGTTGTGATGAATGGGTCAGTTTCGGTGTGCTCGGTCAGATTGTGGTCAATGTGTCAGTTTCTGTGTGTTCAGTCAGGTTGTGGTCAGTGGGTCAGCTTCTGTGTGTTCCATCAAGTTGTTGTCATTGGTTCAGTTTCTGTGTGTTCGTTCCGGATTTGTTCCGTTGGTCACTTTCTGTGTGTTTGGCCAGGTTGTGGTCATTGGGTCAGTTGCAGTTTTTGTCCTGTGCAGATGTGGTCAGTGGGTCAGTTACTGTGTGTTTGGTCAGGTTGTGGTCAATGGGTCAGTTTCTGTGTGTTCAGTCAGGTTATGGTCAGTGTGTCAGTTTCAGTTTTTGTTCGGTGAGGTTGTGATCAGTGGGTCAGTTTCTGTGTGTTCGGTCAGGATTTGGTCAGTGGGTCTGTTTCTGTGTGTTAGGTCAGTTTGTGGTCAGTGGTCAGTTTGTGTGTGTTTGGTCATGTTGTGTTCAGTGCGTCAGTTTCTGTGTGTTCATCCAGTTGGTGGCCAGTTGGTCATTTTCTATATGTTCGGACAGGTGCAGGTCTGTGGGCCACTTTCTGCCTGTTCGGTCAGGCTGTTGACAGTGGGTCAATTTATAGTTTTTCATTCAAGTTGTGGTCAGTGTGTCAATTTCTGTGTGCTCAGTCAGGAGTTGGTCATTTTTCAGTTTCTGTGTGTTCGCTCAGGATGTGGTCAGTGGGTCAGTTTCTGTGTGTTCCTTCAGGTTGTGGTTATTGTGTCATTTCGGTTGGTTCGGTCAGATTGTGGTCATTGCGTCAGTTTCTGTGTGATCGGTCAGGATTTGGTCAGTGTGTCAGTTTCTGTGTGATCGGTCAGGTTATGGTCGGTGGTTCAGTTTCTCTGTGTTCGGACAGGTTGTTTTAAATGGGTCAGTTTCTGTGCATTCGTTGCATCTGTATTCCTTTTGTCAGTTCCTGTGTGTTCACTCAGTTTGTGGTCAGTGCTTCAGTTTCTGTGTGTTCAGACAGGTTGTGGTCAGTTGGTCAGTTTCTCTGAATGCGTTCCATTTGTGGTCATTGCATCAGTTTCTGATTGTTCGGTCAGGTTATGTTCAGTGGGTCAGTTTGTGTGAGTTCATTCAGGATATGTTCAGTGAGTCAGTTTCTTTGTGTTTGGTCATGTTATGTTCATTGTGTCAGTCATTGCGTGCTCGGTCAGGTTGTGGTCAGTGTTTCTCTTTCTGTGTGTTCAGTCAGGATTTGTTCAGTATGTCAGTTTCTGTGTGATCAGTAAGGATTTGGTCAGTGGATCAGTTTCTCTCGGTTCCATCAGTGTGTGGTCAGTGGGACAGTTTCTGTGTGTTCGGTAAAGTTGTTGTCAGTGGTTCAGTTTCTGTTTGTTCGGTCAGGATTTGTTCAGTGTGTCACTTTCTGTGTGTTTTTACCAGCTTGTGGTCAATGGGTCAGTTTCGGTGGGCTCGGTCAGGTTGTGGTCAGTATTTTTTCGGTCAGGTTTTTGTCAATGGTCCAGTTTCATTGTGCTCGGGCAGGTTGTGTTCTGTGGGTCAGTTTCTGTGTGTTTCGTCAGGATTTGTTCCCTGGGTCAGTTTCTCTGTGCTCACTAAGGAAGTGGACAGCGGGTCAGTCTCTGTGTGCTCAGACAGGTGGTGGTCTGTGGGTCAGTTTCTGTGTGTTCAGACAGGTGGTGGTCAAACGGTAAGTTTCTGTGTGTTCAGTCAGGTTGTGGTCAGTGGACCAGTTTCTGTGTGTTCCGTCAGTTTGGGGTCAGTTTGTCAGTTTGTGTGTGTTGCATCAAGTTGTTGTCATTGGGTCAGTTTCTGTGTGTTCTGTCCGGATTTGTTCAGTTGATCACTTTCTGTGTATTTGGCCAGGTTTTGGTCAATGTTTCAGTTTCAGTTTTTGTTCAGTGAGGTTTAGGTCAGTGGGTCTGTTTCTGTGTGTTCGGTCAGTTTGTGTTCAATGGGTCAGTTTCTGTGTGTTTGGTCAGGTTTGGTCAGCATGTCAGTTTCCGTTTTTGTTCGGTGAGGTTGTGGTCAGTGGGTCAATTTTTGTGTGTTCGGTCAGTATTTGGTCAGTGTGTCAGTTTATGTGTGCTCGGTCAGGTTGCAATCAGTGGGTCAATTTCTGTCTCTTCGGACAGGATCTGGTCAGTGGGTCAGTTTCCGTTTGTTTCATCAGACTGTTGTCAGTGTGTCAGTTTCTGTCTGTTCGGTCATGATTTGTTCAGTGGGTCAAATTATGTCTGTTCAGTCAGGTTGTGGTCGCTGGGTCATTTTCTGTGTGCTCGGTCAGGTTGTGGTAAGCGGGCCAGTTTCTGTGTTTTCGGTCAGTTTGTGGTCAGTTGTTCAGTTTCTATTTGTTTGGACAGGTGCTGGTCTGCAGGTCAGTTTCTGCATGTTCGATCAGTTTGTGGTCAATGGATCAGTTTCTGTGGTTTCTCACAGTTTGTGGTCAGTGGATCAGTTTCTCTGTGTTCGGTCAAGTTGTTGTCAGTGTGTCAGATTCTGTGTGGTCAGATTGTGGTCAGTGTATCTCTTTCTGAGTGTTCGGTCATGTTATGGTCAGAAGGTCAGTATCTGCGTGTTTGTTAATGTTTTTGTCAATGGGTCAGTTTCTGTGTGTTCTGTCAGGTTCTGGTCAGTGGATTAGTTTCTGTGTGTTTGGTCAGGTTGTGTACATTTGGTCACTTTCTGCATGTTCGGTCAGGTTGTGGTCAGTGGGGAAGTTTCTGCGTGCACTTTCAGGTTGTGATCAGTGGTTTAGTTTTGGTGTGTTCGATCAGTTGGTGGTAGTTTGGTCACTTTCAGTTTGTTCAGTCAGATTGTGGTCAATGGGTCAGTTTCTGTGTGTTCGGTCAGGATTTGTTCAGCGTGTTTGATTCTTTTGATCGGTCAGGTTATGGTCACTGGTTCAGTTTCTCTGTGTTCAGACAGTTTGTGGTCAGCGGATCAGTTTACGTGTGTTTGTTCCATCTGTGGTCCTTGTGTCAGTTCCTGTGTGCTCGCTCAGTTTGTTGCGTTTGGGTCAGTTTCTGTGTGGTCAGTCAGGATTTGGTCAGTTTTTCAGTTTCTGTGTGATCGGTCAGGTTGTGGTCAGTGGTTCATTTTCTCTGAGTTCAGTCAGGATGTGTTCAGCGGGTAAGTTTCTGTGTTTGTGGTCAGCCTGTTGTCAGTGGGTCAGTGAATGTGTGCTAGGACAGGTGGTGGTCAGTGGGTCAGATTCTGTGTGTTCAATCAGTTTGTGGTCAGTCGATAAGTTTCTGTGGTTTCTGTCAGTGTGTGGTCAGTGGATCAGTTTCTCTGTGTTCAGTCAAGTTGTTGTCAGTGGGTCAGATTCTGTGTGGTCAGATTGTGGTCAGTGTATCAGTTCCTGAGTGTTCGGACAGGTTATGGTCAGAAGGACAGTTTCTGCGTGTTTGGTTGTTTTTAGTCAATGGGTCAGTTTCTGTGTGTTCTGTCAGGTTGTGGTCAGTGGATTAGTTTGTGTTTGTTTGGCCAGGTTGTGGACATTTGATCATTTTCTGTGTGTTCAGTCAGATTGTGGTCAGTGGGTCAGTTTCTGTGTGTTCTGTCAGGTTGTGGTCATTGGATTAATTTCTGTGGGATCAGTCAGTGTGTGGTCAGTGGATCAGTTCTGTCTGTTTGGTCAAGTTGTTGTCAGAGGTTCAGTTTCTGTGTGTTGAGTCAGGATTTGTTCAGTTGTTCAGTTTCTGCGTGTTTGGCCAGATTCTGGTCAATTGGTCATTTCCTGTGTGTTCAGTCAGGTTGTGGTAGGAAGGACAGTTTCTGTGTGCTCGGTCATGATATGGTCAATGGGTCAGTTTCAGCATTTTTTCGGTCAGGTTGTGGTCAATGTGTCAGTTCCTGTGTGTTCGGTCAGATTGCGGTCAGTGGGTCATTTCCTGTGTTTCGGGCAGGTTATGGGCAGTGGGTCAGTCTCTCTGTGCTCAATCAGGTTGTGGTCAGTGGGTTACTTCCTGTACTTCCTGTCTGTTTATGTCAGTTGGTGACATTTTCTGTTTTCGATCAGTTTGTGAGCAGTGGGTTAGTTTTATTGTGCTCCGTCTGGTTTTGGCCAGTGGGTCATTCCTGTGTGTTCAGTCAGGTTGCGGTCAGAAGGGCAATTTCTGTGTTCTTGGTCAGGTTATGGTCAGTCGGTCTGTTTCTGTGTTTGGTCAGGATTTGGTCAATGGGTCAGTTTCTTTGTGTTCGGTCAGGTTGTGGTCAGTCTGTCAGTTTCAGTTTTTGTTCGGTGAGGTTGTGGTCAGTTGGTCAGTTTCTGTGTGATCGGTCAGGATTTGGTCAGTGTGTCAGTTTCTGTTTGATTCATCATACTGTTGACAGTTGATCAGTTTCTGTGCGTTCGGTCAGGATTTGGTCAGTGGGTCAGTTTCTGTGTGTTCGGTAAGGTTGTGGTCAATGTGTCAGTTTTTGTGTGCTTGGTCAGGTTGTGGTAAGTGAGCCAGTTTCTTTGTGTTCTCTCAGGTTCTGTCAGTGGGTCAGTTTCTGTGTGTTCGATGAGTTTGTGGTCAGTAGGTCAGTTTGTGTGTGTTCAGTCAGGTTGTGTTCAGTGCGTCAGTTTCTGTGTGTTCAGCGAGATTGTGGTCAGTGGGTGAGTTTCTATGTGTTTGGACAGGATCTGGTCAGTGGGTCAGTTACTGTTTGTTTCATCAGACTGTTGACAGTGGGTCAGTTTCTGTGCGTTCGGTCAGGATCTGGTCAGTGGGCCAGTTTCTGTGCGTTCGGTCAGGTTGTGGCCAGTGTGTTAGTTTCTGTGTGCATGGTCAGGTTGTGGTAAGTGATCCAGTTTCTTTGTGTTCTGTTAGGTTCTGTCAGTGGGTCAGTTTCTGTGTGTTCGGTCAGTTTGTGGTCAGTGTGTCAGTTTGTGTGTGTTCAGTCAGGTTGTGTTCAGTGCATCAGATTCAGTGTGTTCAGCGAGGTTTTGGTCAGTGGGTCAGTTTCTATGTGTTTGGACAGGATCTGGTCAGTGGGTCAATTACTGTTTGTTTCATCTGTGGGTCCTTTTCTGCGTGTTCGGTCAGTTTGTTGCCAGTTGGTCAACTTCAGTGTGTTCATTCAGGTTGTGGTCAGTGTGTCAGTTTCTGTGTGCTCAGTCAGGCGTTGGTCATTGTGTCAGTTTCTGTGTGTTCGGTCAGGTTGTGGTCAGTTGGTCAGTTTCTCGGTGTTCATTCAGGTTGTGGTTATTGTGTCAGTTTCGGTGTGTTCGGTCAGGTTGTGGTCATTGGGTCAGTTTCTGTGTGATCGGTCATGATTTGGTCAGTGTGTAAGCTTCTGTGTGATCAGTCAGGTTATGGTCAGTGGTTCAGTTTCTCTGTGTTCGGACAGGTTGTGGTCAGTGGGTCAGTTTCTGTGTGTTCATTCCATCTGTGGTTCTTGTGTCATTTTCTGCGTGTTCGCTCAGTTTGTTGTCAATGGGTCAGTTTTTTGTGGTCAGTCAGGATTTGGTCTGTGTTTCAGTTTCTGTGTGTTCGGTGAGGTTGTGTTCAGTGGTTCATTTTCTCTGATTTCAGTCAGGATGTTTTCAGTGGGTAAGTTTCTGTGTTTGTGGTCATACTGTTGTCAGTGGGCCAATTACTGTGCACTCGGACAGGTGGTGGTTAGTGGGTGAGTTTCTGTGTGTTAGGACAGGTGGTGATCAGTTTGTCAGTTTCTGTGTGTTCAATCAGTTTGTGGTCAGTGGGTCAGTTTCTGTGTGTTCTGTCAGGTTGTGGTCAGTAGATTAGTTTATGTGTTTTTGTTCAGGTTGTGGTCATTTGGTCACTTTCTGTGTGTTCGGTCAGGTTGTGGCCAGTTGGTCAGTTCAGTATGCACCGCCAGGTTGTGATCAGTGGTTCACTTTTGGTGTGCTCGGTCAGGTTGTGGTCATTTGGTCACTTTCAGTGTGTTCGTTCAGATTGTGTCGAATGGGACAGTTTCTGTGAGTTCGGAGAAGTTGTGGTCAGTTGACCAGTTTCTGTGTGTTCCGTCAGTTTGTCGTCAGTGGATCAGTTTCTATGGGTTCTGTCAGTGTGTGGTCAGTGGGTCAGTTTCTGCCTGTTTGATCGAATTGTTGTCAGAAGTTCATTTTCTTTGAGTTCTGTCAGGATTTGTTCAGTTGGTCAGTTTCTGAATGTTTGGCCAGGTTGTGGTCATTGGGTCAGATTCTGTGTGTTCAATCAGGTTGTGGTCAGTGGGTTAGTTTTTGTGTGTTCGGTCATGGTGTTGTCAGTGTGTCAGTTTCTGTGTTCAGTCAGGTTGTGGTTAATGTATAAGGTTCTCTGTGTTCGCTGAGGTTGTGGTCAGTGGGCCAGTTTCTGTTTGTTTCGTCACACTGTTGTTAGTGGATCAGTTTCTGTGTGTTCGGTCAGGAATTGGTCAGTGGTTCAGTTTTTGTGTGTTCGGTCAGGTTGTGGTCAGTCGGTCAGTTTCTGTGTGCACCATCAGTTTGTGGTCAGTGGTTCAGCTTTGGTGTGGTCGGTCAGGTTGCGGTCATTTGGTCACTTTCAGTGTGTTCGGTCAGATTGTGGTCAATCGGCCAGATCCTTTGTGATTGGACATGTTGTGGTCAGTGGGTCAGTTCCTGTGTGTTTGGTCAAGATATGGTCAGTTGATCAGTTTCTGTGTGTTCAGTCAGCTTGTGGTCAGTGGATCAGTTTCAGTTTTTGTTCGGTGAGTTTGTGGTCAGTGGGTCAGTTTGTGTTTGTTCAGTCAGGTTGTGTTCAGTGCATCAGTTTCTGTGTCTTCAGCCAGTTTGTGGTTAGTGGGTCAGTTTCTATGCGTTTATTCAGGTGCTGGTCTGTGGGTCAGTTTCTGCATGTTCGGTCAGTTTGTCACCAGTGGCTCAACTTCTCTGTGTTCATTCAGGTTGTGGTCAGTGTGTCAGTTTCTCTGTGCTCAGTCAGGAGTTGGTCATTGTGTCAGTTACTGTGTTTTCAGAAAGGATCTGGTCTGTGGGTCAGTTTCTGTATGTTCAATCAGGTTGCGTTCAGTGGGGCAATTTCTGTGTTCTCGGTCAGGTTATGGTCAGTCGGTCAGTTTCTGTGTTCGGTCAGGTTGTGGCCAGTCGGTCAGTTTCTGTGTGTTCGGTCAGGACATGGTCAGAAGGTCAGTTTCTGCGTGTTTGTTCAGGTTGCCGTCAGAGGCTCAGTCTGATTGAATTCGGCCAGTATATGTTCAGTGGGCCAGTATCTGTTTGTTCGGTCAGGTGTAGTCAGTGGGTCAGATTATTTGTGTTCAGTCAGGTTCTGGTCAGTGGGTCAGTTTCTGTGTGTTCAGTCAGGTTGTGGTCAGTGCATAAGTTTATGTGTGTTCGGTCAGGATTTGGTCAGTGTGTCAATTTCTATGTGACCTTTATGATTTTGGTCAGTGGGTAAGTTTCTGTGTTTTTGGTGAGGTTGTGTTCAGTGGGTCAGTCTCTGTGGATTTGCTCCGGTTGTGGCCAGTGTGTCCGTTACTGTTTGTCCGGTCAGAATATGGTCAGATGGTCAGTTTCTGGGTAATTGGTCAGGTTGTGATCAGTGGTTCCAATTGGTTGACTTTGGTCAGTATTTGGTCAGTGGACCAATTTCTGTTTGCTCGATAAATTTTGGTCAGTTTCTGTGTGACCTGTCAGGTTGTGGTCAGTAGGTCAGTTTCCATTTGTTCGGTCAGGTTGTGGTCAGTGGGTCTGTTTCTGTGTGTTTGGTCAGGTTGTGTTCAGTGCGTCAATTTTTGTTTGTTCAGCCAGGTTTTGTTCAGTGGATCTTTTTCTATTTGTTTTGACAGGTGCTGGTCCATGGGTCAGTTACTGTGTGCTCGGTCAGGTTTTGTTCAGTGGGCCAGATTCTGTGAGTTCATTCTGGATGTGTTCAGTGGATCAGTTTCTGTGGGTTCCGTCAGTGTGTGGTTAGTTGGTCAGTTTCTGTGTGTTCGTTCAAGTTATTGTCATTGGATCAGTTTCTGTGTGTTCGGTCTGTATTTGTTCAGTTGGCCACTTTCTGTGTGTTTGGCCAGGTTGTGGTCAGTGGGTCAGTTTTGTTGTGTTCGGTCAGGGTGTGGTCAGCGGGTCAGTTTAGTTGTGTTCGGTCAGGTTGTGGTCAGTGGGTCAGTTTCCGTGTGTTTGGTCAAGTTGTAGTCAGTGGGTCAGTTTATGTTTTTTCTGTGAGGATTTGGTCAGTGTGTCAGTTTCTGTGTGTTTGTTCAGGTTGTGGTCAGTGTGTCAGTTTCTGTCTGATCGGTCAGTTGTGGTCAGTGGGTCGGTTTCTGTGTGTTTGGTCAGGATGCGGTCAGTGGATTAGATTCTGTGTTCTAGGTCAGGTTGTTGTCAGTGAGTCCCTTTCTGTGTGATTGTTCAAGTTGTGGTCATTGTTTCAGTGTCTGTGTGTTTTGTCAGGGTGTGGTCAGTGGTTCATTTTCTGTGTGTTCAGTCAGGACTTGGTTACTGGGTCAGTTTTTCTGTGTTCAGTCAGGCTGAGGTCAGTGTGACAGTTTCTGTGTTTGGTCAGGTTGTTGGCAGTGTGTCAGTTTCTGTGTGTTTGGTCAGATTGTGGTCAGTTGGTCAGTTTCTGTGTTTTCGGTCAGGTTGTTGTCAGTGGTTCAGTTCCTGTGTGCTGGTCAGGTTGTTGCCTGTGGGTCAGGTTCAGTGTGTCCAGTCAGGTTGTGGTAAGTGGGTAAGTTTGTGTGTGTTTGGTGAGGTTGTGGACAGTGTGTCAGTTACTTTGTGATCGGTCAGGTTTTGGTCAGGGGGTCAGATTCCATGAGTTCATTCAGGATGTGTTCAGTGGGTCAATTTCTGTGTGTTCAGTCAGGTTGTGGTCAGTGGATCAGTTTCTGTCGATTCCTTCAGTTTGTGGTCAGTGGTAAAGTTCCTGTGAGTTCAGTCAAGTTTTTGTCAGTGTTCCAGTTTCTGTGTGTTCGGTCAGAATTTGTTCAGGTTGTCACTTTCTGTGTTTTTGACCAGGTTGTGGTCAATGCGTAAGTTTCGGTGTTCTCGGTAACATTGTGGTCAGTGTGTCAATTTCAGTGTTTGTTTGGACAGGTTGTGGTCAATGGGTCAGTTTCTTTTTGCTCGGGCATTTTGTGTTCTGTGAGTCAGTTTCTGTGTGTTTGGTCAGGATTTGGTCCGTGGGTCAGTTTCTGTGTGCTCAGTAAGGATGTGGACCGTGGGTCAATTTCTGTGTGCTCGTACAGGTGGTGGTCATTGTATCAGTTTCTGTGTGTTCATGCAGGAGGTGATCATTAGGTCAGTTGCTGTCTGTTGAGTCAGGTCGTGGTCAGTGGATCAGTTTCTGTGGGTTCCGTCAATGAGTTATTGTCATTGGGTCAGTTTCTGTGTGTTCGGTCCGTATTTGTTCAGTTGGCCACTTTCTGTGTGTTTGGCCAGGTTGTGATCAATGAGTCAGTTTCTATGTGTTCTGTCAGTATGTGGTCAGTGGGTCAGTTTGTGTGTGGTCGGCCAGGATTTGGTCAGTGTGTCAGTTTCTGTGGGGTGAGTCAGTTTGTGAACAGTGGTTCAGTTTCTGTGTGTTCAGGCAGGTTGTGTTCATTGGGTCAGTTTCTGTGTATTCATTCCATTTGTGGTCATTGTGTCAGTTTCTGGGTGTTCGGTTAGGTTCTGGACAATGGCTCAGTTTCTCTGAGTTCGTTCATGTTTGGTCATTGTGTCAGACTTTGTGTGCTCGGTCAGGTTGTGGTCAGTGTGTCAGTTTCTGTGTGTTCAGTCAGGATTTGTTCATTGTGTCAGTTTCTGTGTGATCAGCAAGGTTTTGTTCAGTGGATCAGTTTCTGTCGGTTCGATCAGTGTTTGGACAGTGGGAAGGTTTCTGTGTGTTCGGTCTAGTTGTTGTCAATTGTTCAGTTGCTTTGCGTTCGGTCAGGATTTGTTCAGTGTGTCACTTTCTGTGTGTTTCATCAGATTGTTGTCAGTGGGTCAGTTTCTGTGTGTTCGTTCAGGATTTGGTCAGTATGTCAGATTCTGTGTGTTCTGGCAGGTTGTGGTCAGTGAGTCAGTTTTTGTGTGCTCAGTCTGGCTGTGGAACGTGGGCCAGTTTCTGTGTGTTCCTTCAGGTTGTGGTCAGTGAGTCAGTTTATCTGTGTTCGGTCAGTTTGTGGTCATTGGCCAGTTTGTGTGTGTTAGGTCAGGTTGTGTTCAGTGTGTCAGTTTCTGTGTCTTCAGCCAAGTTGTGGTCAGTGGGTCAGTTTCTGTGTGGTCGATCAGGTTGTCGCCAGTGGGTCTATTTATGTGTGTTCATTCAGGTGTGATCAGTGTATCAGTTTCTGTGTGCTCAGTCAAGGGTTGTTCATTGTGACAGTTTCTGTGTGTTCGGTCAGGTTGTGGTCAGTGGGTCAGTTTCTGTTTGTTCATTCAGGTTGTGGTTATTGTATCAGTTTCGGTGTGATCGGTCAGATTGGGGTAAGTGTGTCAGTTTCAGTGTTTGTTCCATCAGGTTGTTTTAAATGGGTCACTTTCTTTGTGCTCGGGCAGGTTGTATTCTGTTTTTTCCGTTTCTGCCTGTTTGGTCAGGATTTGGTCCCTGGGTAAGTTTCTGTGTGCTCAATAAGGATGTGGACAGTGGGTCAGTTTCTGTGTGCACGGACATTTGGTGGTCTGTGGGTCAGTTTCCGTGTGTTCAGACAGGTGGTGGTCAATTAGACTGTTTCTGTGTGTTCAGTCAGCTTCTGGTCAGTGGATCAGTTTCCGTGGGTTCCGTCAGTGTGTGGTCAGTGGTACAGTTTCTGCGTGTTACAGCAAGTTGTTGTCATTGGGTCAGTTTATGTGTGTTCGGTCCGGATTGTTCAGTTGGTCACTTTCTGTGTGTTTGGTCAGGTGGTCGTCAATGGGTCAGTTTCTTCGTGGTCGGTCAGTTTGTGTTCATTGTGTCAGTTTCAGTTTTTGTTCGGTGAGGTTCTGGTCAGTGGATCAGTTTCCATGTGTTCAGTCAGGATTTGCTCAGTGTGTCAGTTTCTGTGTGCTCGGTCAGGTTCGGATCAGTGGGTCAATTTCTGTCTTTTCGGAAAGGATCTGGTAAGTGGGTCAGCTTCTGAGTGTTTGTACAGGTGCTGATCTGCGGCTCAGTTTCTACATGTTAGGTCATGTTGGCGCCAATGGGTCAATTTTTGTTTGCTCGGTCAGTTCGTGCTCAGTTCGTCAGTTTCAGTGGGTTCAGTCATTTTATGGTCAGTGGATCATTTTCTGTTGGATCCGTCAGCGTGCGGTCAGTGGGTCATTTCTGTTTGTTCGGTCAAGTTGTTGTCAGCGGTTCAGTTTCTGTGTGTTCAGTCAGGATTTGTTCCATTGGTCAGTTTCTGTGTGTTTGGCCAGGTGGTGGTCAATGGGTCAGTTTCGGTGTGTTCGGTCAGGTTTTGGTAGGAAGTCCCTTTTATGTGAGCTCGGTCAGGTTGTGGTCAGTGGGCATGTTCCAGTTATTGTTCTTTCAGGTTGTGGACAGTGGGTCAGTTTCAGAATATTTTCAGTCAGGTTTTGGTCCATGAGTCAGTTTCTGTGTTTTCGGTCAGATTGTGCTCATTGGGACATTAACAGTGCATTTGGTAA
Organism: Somniosus microcephalus; assembly: GCF_052327205.1. NCBI lineage: Eukaryota > Metazoa > Chordata > Chondrichthyes > Squaliformes > Somniosidae > Somniosus > Somniosus microcephalus. The sequence continues at coordinate 4,162,037 of NW_028225186.1, read as the reverse complement.
GGTTGTGGTCAGTGGGTAATTTCCTGTGTGATCGGTCAGTTTGTGTTCAGTGGGTCAGCTTCTGTGTGCTCGGTCAGGTTGTGGTCTGTGGGTCAGTTTCTGTGTGCTTGGAAAGGTTGTGTTCAGTGGTTAAGTTTCTGTGTGTTCGGTCAGGATTTTTTCAGTGGGTCCATTTCTGAGAGTTCGGTCAAGTTGTAGTCAGTGGGGCAGTTGCTCTCTGTTCGGTCAGGATTTGGTCAGTTTGTCAGTTTCTGTGTGTTCGTTCAGGATGTGGTCAGTGGGTTAGTTTCTGTGTGCTAGTTCAGGTTGTTGTCAGTGGGTCACTTTCTGTGTGATTGTTCAGGTTGTGGTTATTGTGTCAGTGTCTGTGTGTTTTGTCAGGTTCTGGTCAGTGGGTCATTTTCTGTGTGTTCAGTCATGACTTGGTCACTGTGTCAGTCTTTTCGTGTTCAGTCAGGTTGAGGTCAATGTGCCAGCTTCTGTGTGATCGGTCAGGTTGTGGGCAGTGTGTCAGTTTCTGTGTGTTCAGTCAGTTTGTGGTCAGTTGGTCAGTTTCTGTGTGTTCGGTCAGGTTGTGGTCAGTGGGTCAGTTATTGTGTGTTTGGTCAGGTTGTGGTCAGTGGGTCAGGTTCTGTGTGTTCGGTCAGGTTGTGGTCAGTGTGTAAGCTTGTGCGTGTTTGGTCAGTTTGTGGTCAGTGGGTCAGTTACAGTGTGATCGGCCAGATTTTGGCCAGTGGGTCACATTCTGTGAGTTCATTCAGGATGTGTTCAGTGGATCAGTGTCTGTGTGTTCATTCAGGTTGTGGTCAGTGAATCAATTTCTGTCGATTCCTTCAGGTTGTGGTCAGTGGGACAGTTTCTGTGTGTTCAGTCAAGCTTTTGTCAGTGTTCCAGTTTCTCTGTGTTCGGTCAGGATTGGTTCAGTTTGTCATTTTCTGTGTTTTTGGCCAGGTTGTGGTCAATGGGTCAGTTTCGGTGTTCTCGGTCAGATAGTGGTCTGTGTGTCAGTTTCAGTGTTTGTTCGGTCAGGTTGTCGTCAATGAGTCAGTTTCTGTGTGCTCGGGCATATTGTATTCTGTGGGTCAGTTTCTGTGTGTTTGGTCAGGATTTGGTCCGTGGGTCAGTTTGTGTGTGCTCAGTAAGGATGTGGACCGTGGGTTAATTTCTGTGTGCTTGGACAGGTGGTGGTCATTGGGACAGTTTCTGTGTGTTCGGGCAGGAGGTCATCATTGGGTCAGTTTCTGTCTGTTCACTTAAGTTATGATCATTGGGTCAGTTTCTGTGTGTTCGATCCGTATTTGTTCAGTTGGCCACTTGCTGTGTTTTTGGCCAGGTTGTGGTCAATGGGTCAGTTTTGTTGTGTTTGTTCAGGTTGTGGTCAGTGGGTCAGTTTCTGTGTGTTCAGTCATGTTATGTTCAGTGGATCAGTTTCTTTGTTTCGTTATACTGTGGTCAGTGGGTCAGTATCTGTGTGTTCTGTCAATATGTGGTCAGTGGGTCAGCTTCTGTTTGTTGCATGAGGTTGAGGTCACTGGGTCAGTTTCTGTGTATTCCATCAGGTTGTGGTCAATGGGTCAGTTTTTTGTGTTCGGTCAGGTTATGTTAAGTGGGTCAGTTTCTGTGTGTTTGGTCAAATTGTCGTCAGTTTGCCAGTTTCTGTGTGCTCGGTCAGTATTTGTTCAATGGTTCAGTTTGTATGTGTTCCATCAGGTTGTGGTCAGTGAGTCAGTTTCTGTGTGTTCCATCAGGTTGTGCTCAGTGGGCCCGTTTGCATGTGATCGGTCAGGTTGTAGTCAGTGTGTCAGATTCTGTGTGTGCATCCAGGTTGTAGTCAGTGTGTCAGTTTCTGTGCGTTCCATCAAGTTGTGTTCAGTGGGCCAGTTTCTTTGTGTTCGGTCAGCTTGTTGTCAGTGGGGCAGTTTGTGTGTGTTCGTTCATGTTGTGTTCAGTGTTTCAGTTTCTGTGTGTTCAGCCAGATTGTGGTCAGTGGGTAAGTTTCCGTGTGTTTGGACAAGTGCTGGTCTGAGGGTCAATTTTTGGGTGTTCATTCAGCTTGTGGTCATTGTTTCAGTTTTTGTGTGTATGGTCAGCTTTGAGTCAGTGCGTCATTTTCTGTGTGTTCATTCAGGTTGTGGTTATTGTGTCAGTTTCAGTGCTTTCGGTAAGGTTGTGGTCAGTGGGACAGTTTCTGTGTGATCGGTCAGGATTTGGTCAGTGTGTCAGTTAATGTGTAATGAGTCAGGTTGTGGTCAGTGGTTCAGATTTTGTGTGTTCGGTCAGGATTTGGTCAGTGGGTCAGATCTGTGTGTTCTGTCAGGTTGTGGTCAGTGGGTCAGTTTCTGTCTGCTCCATCTGTCTGTGGTACGTGAGCCAGTTTCTGAGTGTTCCGTCAGGTTGTGTTCAGTGGTTCAGTTTCTGTGTGTTCGGTCAGGATGTGGTCAGTGGTTCAGTTTCTTTGTGTTTGGTCAAGCTGTAGTCAGTGGCTCCCTTTCTGTGAGATTGTTCAGGTTGTGATCATTGTGTCAGTTTCTGTGTGTTATTCCAGGTTGTGGTCAGTGGGTCATTTTCAGTGTGTTCAGTCAGGACTTGGTCACTGTGTCAGTTTTTGCGTATTCAGTCAGGTTGAGGTCAGTCTGACATTTTCTGTGTGTTCGGTCAGGTTGTGGTCATTTGGTCAGTTTCTGTGTGTTCAGCCAGGTTGTAGTCAGTGGGTCAATTTCTGTGTGTTCCATCAGGCTGTGTTCTGTGGGCCAGTTCCTGTGTGTTCAGCCAAGTTGTGGTCAGTGGGTCATTTTCTGTGTGGTTGGACAGATGCTGGTCTGAGGGTCAATTTTTGTGTGCTCGTTCAGGTTGTGGTCATTGTGTCAGTTTCTGCGTGTATGGTTAGATTTGTGTCAGTGGGTCATTTTCTGTGTGTTCATTCAAGTTATGGTTATTGTGTCAGTTCCGGTATTTTCAGTCAGGTTGTGGTCATTGGGACAGCTTCTGTGTGTTCGGTCAGGATTTGGTCAGTGTGTCAATTTATGTATGTTCAGGCAGGTTGTGGTCTGTGGGTCAGTTTCTGTGAATTCGTTCCATTTGTTGTCAATGCGTCAGTTTATGTGTGTACGTTCAGGTTGTGGTCAATGTCACAGTTTCTGTGAGTTCCTTCATGTTGTGGTCATTGTGTCAGTCTTTGTGTGCTCAGTCAGGTTGTGGTCATTGTGTCAGTTTCTGTGTGTTCAGCCAGGAGTTTGGGCAGTGTTTCAATTTCTGCGTGTTCGGTCAGTTTATGGTCAGTTTGTGGTCTGTTGGTCAGTCTCTGTGTGTTCGGTCAGGTTCTGGTCAGTGGGTCAGTTACTGTGTGTTTGGTCAGGTTGTGGTCAGTGGGTTAGTTTCTGTGTGTTCTGGTCAGGTTGTGGTCAGTGAGTAAGTTTGTGTGTGTTTGAACAGGTTGTGGTCAGTGGGTCAGTTACAGTGTGCTCAGACATGTTTTGATCAGTGGGTCAAATTCTGTGAGTTAATTCAGGATGTGTTCAGTGGGTCAGTTTATGTGTGATCATTCAGGTTGTGGTCACTGGATCAATTTATGTCGATTCCTTAAGTTTGTGGTCAGTGGGACAGTTTCGGTGTATTCAGTCAAGTTTTTGTCAGTGTTCCATTTACTGTGTGTTCGGTCAGGATTTGTTCAGTTGGTCACTTTCTGTGTTTTGGCCAGGTTGTGGTCAATGCTTCAGTTTCGGTTTTCGCGGTCAGATAGTGGTCAGTGTGTCAGTTTCAGTGTTTGTTAAGTCAGGTTGTGGTCAATGGGTCAGTTTCTGTGTGCTCGGGCACTTTGTGTTCTGTGGGTTAGTTTCTGTGTGTTTGGTCAGGATTTGGTCCGTGGGTCAGTTTCTGTGTGCTCAGTAAGGATTTGGACCGTGGATCAATTTCTGTGTGCTCGGACAGGTGGTGGTCATTGTATCAGTTATGTGTGTTCGTGTAGGAGGTCATCATTGGGTTAGTTACTGTCTGTTCAGTCAGGTTGTGGTCAGTGGATCAGTTTCTGTGGGTTCCGTCAGTTTGTGGTCAGTGTGTAAGTTTCTGTGTGTTCGGTCAAGTTATTGTCATTGGGTCAGTTTCTGTGTTTGTGGTCCATATTTGTTCATTTGGCCACGTTCTGTGTGTTTGGCCAGGTTATGATCAATGGGTCAGCTTTGTTGTGTTCGGTCAGGTTGTGGTCAGTGGGACAGTTTCTGTGTGTTCCATCAGATTGAGGTCAGTGGGTCAGTTTCTGTGTGTTTCTTCATGTTATGGCCAGTTTGTCAGTTTCTGTGTGTTTGGTCAGGTTGTGGTCAATGGGTCAGTTTCTGTGTGTTCAGTCATTTTATGGTCAGTGGGTCAGTTTCTGTGTGTTCGTTCACGTTGTTGTCAATGGGTCAGTTTCTGTGTGTTCGGTCAGGATGTGTTCATTTTGTCAGTTTCTGTGTGCTCGGTCAGGTTGTGATCAGTGTGTCAGTTTCTGTCTGTTCTGACAGGATCTGGTCAGTGGGTCAGTTTCTGTTTGTTTCGTCATACTGTTGTCAGAGGGTCAGATTCTGTGTGTTCAGTCAGGGTTTATTCAGTGGTTCCGTTTCTGTGTGTTCGGTCAGGTTGTGGTCATTGGGTCAGTTTCTGTGTGTTCCATCGTTTGTTGTCAGTGGGTCAGTTTCTGTGTGTTCTGTCAGATTGTGGTCAGTGGGACAGTTTCTGTGTGTTTGGGCAGGTGCTGGTCTGAGGGTCAATTTTTGTGTGTTCGTTCAGGTTGTGGTCATTGTGTCAGTTTCTGTATGTTTGGTCAGTTTTGAGTCAGTGGGTCATGTTCTGTGTGTTCATTTATGTTGTGGATATTGTATCAGTTTTGAAGTTTTCAGTCAGTTTGTCTTCAGTGGGACACTTTCTGTGCGATCGGTCAGGATTTGATCAGTGTATCAATTTCTGTGTGTTGATTCAGGTTGCGGTCAGTGGTTCCGTTTCTGTGTGTTCAGGCAGGTTGCGGTCAGTTGGCCAGTTTTTTGTGAATTCGTTCCATTTGTTGTCATTGTGTCTGTTTTTGTGTTTTCGGTCAGGTTGTGGTCAATGGCTCAGTTTCTGTGAGTTCGTTCATGTTGTGGTTATTGTGTCAGTCGTTATGTGCTCGGTCAGGTTGTGGTCAGTGTGTCAGTTTCTGCGTGTTCAGTCAGGATTTGTTCAGTGTGTCAGTTTCTGTGTGTTCAGTCAGATTGAGGTCAGTGTGACAGTTTCTGTGTGTTCGGTCAGTTTGTGGTCAGTTGTTCAGTTTCTGTGAGTTCGGTCAGGTCGTGGTCAGTGGGTCAGTGACTGTGTGTTCCACCAGGTTGAGGTCAGTGTGTCAGTTTCTGTGTGTTCCATCAGGTTGTGGTCAATGTGTCAGTTTTGTTGTGTTCGGTCAGGTTGTGCTCAGTGGGTCCTTTTCTGTGTGTTCAGTCATTTTATGGTCAGTTTGTCAGTTTCTGTGTGTTCGGTCAGGTTATGGTCAATGGGTCAGTTTCTGTGTATTCAGTCATTTTATTGTTAGTGGGTCAGTTTCTGTGTGTTCGGTCAGGTTGTGCTCAATGGGTCAGTTTCTGTGTGTTCGGTCAGGTTGTGTTCAGCTTTTCAGTTTCTGTGTGCTCTGTCATGTTGTGATCAGTGGTTCAGTTTCTGTCTGTTCTGAAAGGATCTGGTCAATGGGTCAGTTTCTGTTTGATTCGTCATAATGTTGTCAGTGGGTCAGATTCTGTGTGTTCAGTCAGGATTTGTTCAGTGGTTCAGTTTCCATGTGTTCGGTCAGCTTGTGGTCAGTGGGTCAGTTTGCATGTGTTTGGTCAGGTTGTGTTCAGTGTATCAGTTGCTGTGTGCTCAGCCAGGTTGTGGTTAGTGGGTCATTTTCTGTGTGTTTGGACAGGTGATGGTCTGAGGGTCAATTTTTGTGTGTTCGTTCAGGTTGTGGTCATTGTGTCAGTTTCTGTGTTTTTGGTCAGTTTTGAGTCAGTGGGTCATTTTCTGTGTGTTCATTCAGGTTATGGTTATTGTGTCAGTTTTGGTGTTTATGGTCATGTTGTGGTGAATGGGTCAGTTTTGTTGTGTTCGGTCAGGTTTTGTTCACTGGGTCAGTTTCTGTGTGTTCAGTCATGTTATGGTGAGTTTGTCAGTTTCTGTGTGTTCGGTCAGGTTGTGATCAGTCGTCCAGTTTCTGTCAGTTCTGACAGGATCTGGTCATTGTGTCAGTTTCTGTTTGTTTCGTCATACTGTTGTCAGTGGGTCACTTTCTGTGTGTTCAGTCAGGGTTTGTTCAGTGGTTCAGTTTCTGTGTGTTCGGTCAGGTTGTGGTCATTGGGTCAGTTTCTGTATATTCCATCAGGTTGTAGACAGTGGGTCAGTTTCTGGGTGTTCTGTCAGTTTGTGATATGTAGGTCAGTTTGCATGTGTCCGGTCAGGTTGTGTTCATTTTGTCAGTTTCTGTGTGCTCGGTCAGGTTGTGATCAGTGCTTCAGTTTCTGACTGTTCTGACAGGATCTGGTCAGTGGGTCAGTTTCTGCTTGTTTCGTCATACTGTTGTCAGTGGGTCAGTTTCTGTGTGTTCAGTCAGGGTGTGGTCAGTGGGTCAGTTTCTGTGTGTTCGGTCAGTTTGTGGTCATGTGGTCAGTTTCTGTGTGTTCAGCCATGTTGTAGTCAGTGGGTCAGTTTCTGTGTGTTCCATCAGGTTGTGTTCACAGAATCACACAAAATCACAGAATCCCCACAGTGCAGATAGAGGCCATTTCGGCCCATCGAGCCGGCGCCAACACATATCCCACCCTATCCCCGTAACCCCACATATTTAATCCCCCAACACTAAGGGTCAATTTATCATAGCAAATCAACCTAACCCGCACATCTTTGGCCTGTAGGATGAAACCGGAGCACCCGGAGGAAACCCACGCAGACACAGGGAGAATGTGCAAACTCCACACAGACAGTCGCCCGAGTCCAGATTTGAACCCGTGTCCCTGGCGCTGTGAGGCAACAGTGTGTTCAGCCAAGTTGTGTTCAGTCGGTCATTTTCTATGTGGTTGGACAGGTGCTGGTCTGAGGGTCAATTTTTGTGTGTTCATTCAGGTTGTGGTCATTGTGTCAGTTTCTGTGTGTATGATCAGATTTGTGTCAGTGGGTCATTTTCTGTGTGTTCATTCAGGTTGTGGTTATTGTGTAAGTTCCGGTGTTTTCAGTCAGTTTTGGTCAGTGGGACAGCTTCTGTGAGTTCGGCCAGGATTTGGTCAGTGTTTCAGTTTATGTGTGTTCAGGCAGGTTGTGGTCAGTGGGACAGTTTCTGTGAATTCGTTCCATTTGTTGTCAATGTGTCAGTTTATGTGTATATGGTCTGGTTATGGACAATGGCTCAGTTTCTGCGAGTTCGTTCAGGTTGTGGTCATTGTGTCAGTCTTTGTATGCTCAGTCAGGTTGTGGTCATTGTGTCAGTTTCTGTGTGTTCAGTCAGGAGTTTGGGCAGTGTGTCAGTTTCTCTGTGTTCGGTCAGTTTGTGGTCAGTTGGCCAGTCTCTGTGTGTTCGGTCAGGTTGTGGTCATTTGGTCAGCTACTGTGTGTTTGGTCAGGTTATGGTCAATGGGTCAGGTTCTGTGTGCTCTGGTCAGGTTATCATCAGTGGGTAAGTTTGTGTGTGTTTGAACAGGTTGATTTCAGTGGGTCAGTTACAGTGTGCTCGGTCAGGTTTTGGTCAGTGGGTCAGATTCTGTGAGTTCATTCAGGAAGTGTTCAGTGGGTCAGTTTATGTGTGTTCATTCAGGTTGTGGTCAGTGGATCAATTTTTGTCGATTCCTTAAGTTTGTGGTCAGTGGGACAATTTCGGTGTATTCAGTCAAGTTTTTGTCAGAGTTCCATTTTCTGTGTGTTCGGTCAGGATTTGTTCAGTTGGTCACTTTCTGTTTATTGGCCAGGTTGTGGTCAATGGTTCAGTTTCGGTGATCTCGGTCAGATAGTTGTCAGTGTGTCAGTTTCAGTGTTTGTTCGGTCAGGTTGTGGTCAATGGGTCAGTTTCTGTGTGCTCGGGCCTTTTCGTGTTCTGTGGGTTAGTTTCTGTGTGTTTGGTCAGGATTTGGTCCGTGGGTCAGTTTCTGTGTGCTCAGTAAGGAGGTGGACTGTGGGTCAATATCTGTGTGCTCCGACAGGTGGTGGTCATTGGGAAAGTTTATGTGTGTTTGGGCAGGAGGTCATCATTGGGTTAGTTTCTGTCTGTTCAGTCAGGTTGTGTTCAGTGGTTCAGTTTCTGTGGGTTCCGTCAGTGTGTGGTCAGTGTGCCAGTTTCTGTGTGTTCGGTCAAGTTATTGTCATTGGGTCAGTTTCTGTGTTTGCGGTCCGTATTTGTTCAGTTGGCCACTTTCTGTGCGTTTTGCCAGGTTGTGGTCAATGGGTCAGTTTTGTTGTGTTCGGTCAGGTTGTGGTCAGGGGGTCAGTTTCTGTGTGTTCCATCAGGTTGAGGTCAGTGGGTCAGTTTCTGTGTGTTTCTTCATGTTGTGGTCAATGGGTCAGTTTTGTTGTGTTCGGTCAGGTTTTGTTCACTGGGTCAGTTTCTGTGTGTTCAGTCATGTTATGGTGAGTTTGTCAGTTTCTGTGTGTTCGGTCAGGTTGTGATCAGTCGTCCAGTTTCTGTCAGTTCTGACAGGATCTGGTCATTGTGTCAGTTTCTGTTTGTTTCGTCATACTGTTGTCAGTGGGTCACTTTCAGTGGGTCAGTTTCTGTGTGTTCAGTCAGGGTGTGGTCAGTGGGTCAGTTTCTGTGTGTTCGGTCAGTTTGTGGTCATGTGGTCAGTTTCTGTGTGTTCAGCCATGTTGTAGTCACTGGGTCAGTTTCTGTGTGTTCCATCAGGTTGTGTTCACAGAATCACACAAAATCACAGAATCCCCACAGTGCAGATAGAGGCCATTTCGGCCCATCGAGCCTGCGCCAACACATATCCCACCCTATCCCCGTAACCCCACATATTTAATCCCCCAACACTAAGGGTCAATTTATCATAGCATATCAACCTAACCCGCACATCTTTGGCCTGTAGGATGAAACCGGAGCACCCGGAGGAAACCCACGCAGACACAGGGAGAATGTGCAAACTCCACACAGACAGTCGCCCGAGTCCAGATTTGAACCCGTGTCCCTGGCGCTGTGAGGCAACAGTGTGTTCAGCCAAGTTGTGTTCAGTCGGTCATTTTCTATGTGGTTGGACAGGTGCTGGTCTGAGGGTCAATTTTTGTGTGTTCGTTCAGGTTGTGGTCATTGTGTCAGTTTCTGTGTGTATGGTCAGATTTGTGTCAGTGGGTCATTTTCTGTGTGTTCATTCAGGTTGTGGTTATTGTGTAAGTTCCGGTGTTTTCAGTCAGTTTTGGTCAGTGGGACAGCTTCTGTGAGTTCGGCCAGGATTTGGTCAGTGTTTCAGTTTATGTGTGTTCAGGCAGGTTGTGGTCAGTGGGACAGTTTCTGTGAATTCGTTCCATTTGTTGTCAATGTGTCAGTTTATGTGTATACGGTCTGGTTATGGACAATGGCTCAGTTTCTGCGAGTTCGTTCAGGTTGTGGTCATTGTGTCAGTCTTTGTATGCTCAGTCAGGTTGTGGTCATTGTGTCAGTTTCTGTGTGTTCAGTCAGGAGTTTGGGCAGTGTGTCAGTTTCTCTGTGTTCGGTCAGTTTGTGGTCAGTTGGCCAGTCTCTGTGTGTTCGGTCAGGTTGTGGTCATTTGGTCAGCTACTGTGTGTTTGGTCAGATTATGGTCAGTGGGTCAGGTTCTGTGTGCTCTGGTCAGGTTATCATCAGTGGGTAAGTTTGTGTGTGTTTGAACAGGTTGATTTCAGTGGGTCAGTTACAGTGTGCTCGGTCAGGTTTTGGTCAGTGGGTCAGATTCTGTGAGTTCATTCAGGAAGTGTTCAGTGGGTCAGTTTATGTGTGTTCATTCAGGTTGTGGTCAGTGGATCAATTTTTGTCGATTCCTTAAGTTTGTGGTCAGTGGGACAATTTCGGTGTATTCAGTCAAGTTTTTGTAAGTGTTCCATTTTCTGTGTGTTCGGTCAGGATTTGTTCAGTTGGTCACTTTCTGTTTATTGGCCAGGTTGTGGTCAATGGTTCAGTTTCGGTGATCTCGGTCAGATAGTTGTCAGTGTGTCAGTTTCAGTGTTTGTTCGGTCAGGTTGTGGTCAATGGGTCAGTTTCTGTGTGCTCGGGCCTTTTCGTGTTCTGTGGGTTAGTTTCTGTGTGTTTGGTCAGGATTTGGTCCGTGGGTCAGTTTCTGTGTGCTCAGTAAGGAGGTGGACTGTGGGTCAATATCTGTGTGCTCCGACAGGTGGTGGTCATTGGGAAAGTTTCTGTGTGTTCGGGCAGGAGGTCATCATTGGGTTAGTTTCTGTCTGTTCAGTCAGGTTGTTGTCAGTGGATCAGTTTCTGTTGGTTCTGTCAGTTTGTGGTCAGTGTGTCAGTTTCTGTGCGTTCGGTCAAGTTATTGTCATTGGGTCAGTTTCTGTGTTTTCGGTCCGTATTTGTTCAGTTGGCCACTTTCTGTGTGTTTGGCCAGATTGTGGTCAATGAGTCAGTTTTTTGTGTTCGGTCAGGTTGTGGTCAAGGGGTCAGTTTCTGTTTGTTCCATCAGTTTGAGATCAGTGGGTCAGTTTCTGTGCATTTCTTCAGGTTGTGGTCAAGGGTCAGTTTTGTTGTGTTCGGTCAGGTTTTGTTCACTGGGTCAGTTTCTCTGTGTTCAGTCATGTTATGGTCAGTTTGTCAGTTTCTGTATGTTCGGTCAGGTTGTGTTCAATGGGTCAGTTTCTGTGTGTTCGATCAGGTTGTGTTCATTTTGACAGTTTCTGTGTGCTCGGTCAGGTTGTGATCAGTGTGTCAGTTTCTCTCTGTTCCGACAGGATCTGGTCAGTGGGTCAGTTTCTGTTCGGTTCGTCATACTGTTGTCAGCGGGTCAGTTTCTGTGTGTTCAGTCAGGGTTTGTTCAGTGGTTCGGTTTCTGTGTGTTCGGTCAGGTTGTGTTCATTGGGTCAGTTTCTGTGTGTTCCATCAGGTTGTTGTCAGTGGGTCAGTTTCTGTGTGTTCTATCAGATTGTGGTCTTTGGGTCAGTTTGCATGTGTTCAGTCTGGATTTGTTCAGTGGTTCCGTTTCTGTGTGTTTGGACAGGTGCTGGTCTGAGGGTCAATTTTTGTGTGCTCGTTCAGGTTGTGGTCATTGTGTCAGTTTCTGTGTGTTTGGTCAGTTATGAGTCAGTGGGCCATGTTCTGTGTGTTCATTCAGGTTGTGGTTATTGTGTCAGTTTTGGTGTTTTCGGTCAGGTTGTGGTCAGTGGGACAGTTTCTGTGTGATCGGTCAGGATTTGATCAGTGTATCAGTTTCTGTGTGGTGATTCAGGTTGCGGTCAGTGGGTCAGTTTCTGTATGTTTCTTCATGTTGTGGTCAATGGGTCAGTTTTGTTGTGTTCGGTCAGGTTTTGTTCACTGGGTCAGTTTCTGTGTGTTCAGTCATGTTATGGTGAGTTTGTCAGTTTCTGTGTGTTCGGTCAGGTTGTGATCAGTCGTCCAGTTTCTGTCAGTTCTGACAGGATCTGGTCATTGTGTCAGTTTCTGTTTGTTTCGTCATACTGTTGTCAGTGGGTCACTTTCTGTGTGTTCAGTCAGGGTTTGTTCAGTGGTTCAGTTTCTGTGTGTTCGGTCAGGTTGTGGTCATTGGGTCAGTTTCTGTATATTCCATCAGGTTGTAGACAGTGGGTCAGTTTCTGGGTGTTCTGTCAGTTTGTGATTTGTAGGTCAGTTTGCATGTGTCCGGTCAGGTTGTGTTCATTTTGTCAGTTTCTGTGTGCTCGGTCAGGTTGTGATCAGTGCTTCAGTTTCTGACTGTTCTGACAGGATCTGGTCAGTGGGTCAGTTTCTGTTTGTTTCGTCATACTGTTGTCAGTGGGTCAGTTTCTGTGTGTTCAGTCAGGGTGTGGTCAGTGGGTCAGTTTCTGTGTGTTCGGTCAGTTTGTGGTCATGTGGTCAGTTTCTGTGTGTTCAGCCATGTTGTAGTCAGTGGGTCAGTTTCTGTGTGTTCCATCAGGTTGTGTTCACAGAATCACACAAAATCACAGAATCCCCACAGTGCAGATAGAGGCCATTTCGGCCCATCGAGCCTGCGCCAACACATATCCCACCCTATCCCCGTAACCCCACATATTTAATCCCCCAACACTAAGGGTCAATTTATCATAGCAAATCAACCTAACCCGCACATCTTTGGCCTGTAGGATGAAACCGGAGCACCCGGAGGAAACCCACGCAGACACAGGGAGAATGTGCAAACTCCACACAGACAGTCGCCCGAGTCCAGATTTGAACCCGTGTCCCTGGCGCTGTGAGGCAACAGTGTGTTCAGCCAAGTTGTGTTCAGTCGGTCATTTTCTATGTGGTTGGACAGGTGCTGGTCTGAGGGTCAATTTATGTGTGTTCGTTCAGGTTGTGGTCATTGTGTCAGTTTCTGTGTGTATGATCAGATTTGTGTCAGTGGGTCATTTTCTGTGTGTTCATTCAGGTTGTGGTTATTGTGTAAGTTCCGGTGTTTTCAGTCAGTTTTGGTCAGTGGGACAGCTTCTGTGAGTTCGGCCAGGATTTGGTCAGTGTTTCAGTTTATGTGTGTTCAGGCAGGTTGTGGTCAGTGGGACAGTTTCTGTGAATTCGTTCCATTTGTTGTCAATGTGTCAGTTTATGTGTATATGGTCTGGTTATGGACAATGGCTCAGTTTCTGCGAGTTCGTTCAGGTTGTGGTCATTGTGTCAGTCTTTGTATGCTCAGTCAGGTTGTGGTCATTGTGTCAGTTTCTGTGTGTTCAGTCAGGAGTTTGGGCAGTGTGTCAGTTTCTCTGTGTTCGGTCAGTTTGTGGTCAGTTGGCCAGTCACTGTGTGTTCGGTCAGGTTGTGGTCATTTGGTCACTACTGTGTGTTTGGTCAGGTTATGGTCAATGGGTCAGGTTCTGTGTGCTCTGGTCAGGTTATCATCAGTGGGTAAGTTTGTGTGTGTTTGAACAGGTTGATTTCAGTGGGTCAGTTACAGTGTGCTCGGTCAGGTTTTGGTCAGTGGGTCAGATTCTGTGAGTTCATTCAGGAAGTGTTCAGTGGGTCAGTTTATGTGTGTTCATTCAGGTTGTGGTCAGTGGATCAATTTTTGTCGATTCCTTAAGTTTGTGGTCAGTGGGACAATTTCGGTGTATTCAGTCAATTTTTTGTCAGAGTTCCATTTTCTGTGTGTTCGGTCAGGATTTGTTCAGTTGGTCACTTTCTGTTTATTGGCCAGGTTGTGGTCAATGGTTCAGTTTCGTTGATCTCGGTCAGATAGTTGTCAGTGTGTCAGTTTCAGTGTTTGTTCGGTCAGGTTGTGGTCAATGGGTCAGTTTCTGTGTGCTCGGGCCTTTTCGTGTTCTGTGGGTTAGTTTCTGTGTGTTTGGTCAGGATTTGGTCCGTGGGTCAGTTTCTGTGTGCTCAGTAAGGAGGTGGACTGTGGGTCAATATCTGTGTGCTCCGACAGGTGGTGGTCATTGGGAAAGTTTATGTGTGTTTGGGCAGGAGGTCATCATTGGGTTAGTTTCTGTCTGTTCAGTCAGGTTGTGTTCAGTGGTTCAGTTTCTGTGGGTTCCGTCAGTGTGTGGTCAGTGTGCCAGTTTCTGTGTGTTCGGTCAAGTTATTGTCATTGGGTCAGTTTCTGTGTTTGCGGTCCGTATTTGTTCAGTTGGCCACTTTCTGTGCGTTTTGCCAGGTTGTGGTCAATGGGTCAGTTTTGTTGTGTTCGGTCAGGTTGTGGTCATTGTGTCAGTTTCTGTGTGTTCAGTCAGGAGTTTGGGCAGTGTGTCAGTTTCTCTGTGTTCGGTCAGTTTGTGGTCAGTTGGCCAGTCTCTGTGTGTTCGGTCAGGTTGTGGTCATTTGGTCAGCTACTGTGTGTTTGGTCAGATTATGGTCAGTGGGTCAGGTTCTGTGTGCTCTGGTCAGGTTATCATCAGTGGGTAAGTTTGTGTGTGTTTGAACAGGTTGATTTCAGTGGGTCAGTTACAGTGTGCTCGGTCAGGTTTTGGTCAGTGGGTCAGATTCTGTGAGTTCATTCAGGAAGTGTTCAGTGGGTCAGTTTATGTGTGTTCATTCAGGTTGTGGTCAGTGGATCAATTTTTGTCGATTCCTTAAGTTTGTGGTCAGTGGGACAATTTCGGTGTATTCAGTCAAGTTTTTGTAAGTGTTCCATTTTCTGTGTGTTCGGTCAGGATTTGTTCAGTTGGTCACTTTCTGTTTATTGGCCAGGTTGTGGTCAATGGTTCAGTTTCGGTGATCTCGGTCAGATAGTTGTCAGTGTGTCAGTTTCAGTGTTTGTTCGGTCAGGTTGTGGTCAATGGGTCAGTTTCTGTGTGCTCGGGCCTTTTCGTGTTCTGTGGGTTAGTTTCTGTGTGTTTGGTCAGGATTTGGTCCGTGGGTCAGTTTCTGTGTGCTCAGTAAGGAGGTGGACTGTGGGTCAATATCTGTGTGCTCCGACAGGTGGTGGTCATTGGGAAAGTTTCTGTGTGTTCGGGCAGGAGGTCATCATTGGGTTAGTTTCTGTCTGTTCAGTCAGGTTGTTGTCAGTGGATCAGTTTCTGTTGGTTCTGTCAGTTTGTGGTCAGTGTGTCAGTTTCTGTGCGTTCGGTCAAGTTATTGTCATTGGGTCAGTTTCTGTGTTTTCGGTCCGTATTTGTTCAGTTGGCCACTTTCTGTGTGTTTGGCCAGATTGTGGTCAATGAGTCAGTTTTTTGTGTTCGGTCAGGTTGTGGTCAAGGGGTCAGTTTCTGTTTGTTCCATCAGTTTGAGATCAGTGGGTCAGTTTCTGTGCATTTCTTCAGGTTGTGGTCAAGGGTCAGTTTTGTTGTGTTCGGTCAGGTTTTGTTCACTGGGTCAGTTTCTCTGTGTTCAGTCATGTTATGGTCAGTTTGTCAGTTTCTGTATGTTCGGTCAGGTTGTGTTCAATGGGTCAGTTTCTGTGTGTTCGATCAGGTTGTGTTCATTTTGACAGTTTCTGTGTGCTCGGTCAGGTTGTGATCAGTGTGTCAGTTTCTCTCTGTTCCGACAGGATCTGGTCAGTGGGTCAGTTTCTGTTCGGTTCGTCATACTGTTGTCAGCGGGTCAGTTTCTGTGTGTTCAGTCAGGGTTTGTTCAGTGGTTCGGTTTCTGTGTGTTCGGTCAGGTTGTGTTCATTGGGTCAGTTTCTGTGTGTTCCATCAGGTTGTTGTCAGTGGGTCAGTTTCTGTGTGTTCTATCAGATTGTGGTCTTTGGGTCAGTTTGCATGTGTTCAGTCTGGATTTGTTCAGTGGTTCCGTTTCTGTGTGTTTGGACAGGTGCTGGTCTGAGGGTCAATTTTTGTGTGCTCGTTCAGGTTGTGGTCATTGTGTCAGTTTCTGTGTGTTTGGTCAGTTATGAGTCAGTGGGCCATGTTCTGTGTGTTCATTCAGGTTGTGGTTATTGTGTCAGTTTTGGTGTTTTCGGTCAGGTTGTGGTCAGTGGGACAGTTTCTGTGTGATCGGTCAGGATTTGATCAGTGTATCAGTTTCTGTGTGGTGATTCAGGTTGCGGTCAGTGGGTCAGTTTCTGTATGTTTCTTCATGTTGTGGTCAATGGGTCAGTTTTGTTGTGTTCGGTCAGGTTTTGTTCACTGGGTCAGTTTCTGTGTGTTCAGTCATGTTATGGTGAGTTTGTCAGTTTCTGTGTGTTCGGTCAGGTTGTGATCAGTCGTCCAGTTTCTGTCAGTTCTGACAGGATCTGGTCATTGTGTCAGTTTCTGTTTGTTTCGTCATACTGTTGTCAGTGGGTCACTTTCTGTGTGTTCAGTCAGGGTTTGTTCAGTGGTTCAGTTTCTGTGTGTTCGGTCAGGTTGTGGTCATTGGGTCAGTTTCTGTATATTCCATCAGGTTGTAGACAGTGGGTCAGTTTCTGGGTGTTCTGTCAGTTTGTGATATGTAGGTCAGTTTGCATGTGTCCGGTCAGGTTGTGTTCATTTTGTCAGTTTCTGTGTGCTCGGTCAGGTTGTGATCAGTGCTTCAGTTTCTGACTGTTCTGACAGGATCTGGTCAGTGGGTCAGTTTCTGCTTGTTTCGTCATACTGTTGTCAGTGGGTCAGTTTCTGTGTGTTCAGTCAGGGTGTGGTCAGTGGGTCAGTTTCTGTGTGTTCGGTCAGTTTGTGGTCATGTGGTCAGTTTCTGTGTGTTCAGCCATGTTGTAGTCAGTGGGTCAGTTTCTGTGTGTTCCATCAGGTTGTGTTCACAGAATCACACAAAATCACAGAATCCCCACAGTGCAGATAGAGGCCATTTCGGCCCATCGAGCCTGCGCCAACACATATCCCACCCTATCCCCGTAACCCCACATATTTAATCCCCCAACACTAAGGGTCAATTTATCATAGCAAATCAACCTAACCCGCACATCTTTGGCCTGTAGGATGAAACCGGAGCACCCGGAGGAAACCCACGCAGACACAGGGAGAATGTGCAAACTCCACACAGACAGTCGCCCGAGTCCAGATTTGAACCCGTGTCCCTGGCGCTGTGAGGCAACAGTGTGTTCAGCCAAGTTGTGTTCAGTCGGTCATTTTCTATGTGTTGGACAGGTGCTGGTCTGAGGGTCAATTTATGTGTGTTCGTTCAGGTTGTGGTCATTGTGTCAGTTTCTGTGTGTATGATCAGATTTGTGTCAGTGGGTCATTTTCTGTGTGTTCATTCAGGTTGTGGTTATTGTGTAAGTTCCGGTGTTTTCAGTCAGTTTTGGTCAGTGGGACAGCTTCTGTGAGTTCGGCCAGGATTTGGTCAGTGTTTCAGTTTATGTGTGTTCAGGAAGGTTGTGGTCAGTGGGACAGTTTCTGTGAATTCGTTCCATTTGTTGTCAATGTGTCAGTTTATGTGTATATGGTCTGGTTATGGACAATGGCTCAGTTTCTGCGAGTTCGTTCAGGTTGTGGTCATTGTGTCAGTCTTTGTATGCTCAGTCAGGTTGTGGTCATTGTGTCAGTTTCTGTGTGTTCAGTCAGGAGTTTGGGCAGTGTGTCAGTTTCTCTGTGTTCGGTCAGTTTGTGGTCAGTTGGCCAGTCACTGTGTGTTCGGTCAGGTTGTGGTCATTTGGTCACTACTGTGTGTTTGGTCAGGTTATGGTCAATGGGTCAGGTTCTGTGTGCTCTGGTCAGGTTATCATCAGTGGGTAAGTTTGTGTGTGTTTGAACAGGTTGATTTCAGTGGGTCAGTTACAGTGTGCTCGGTCAGGTTTTGGTCAGTGGGTCAGATTCTGTGAGTTCATTCAGGAAGTGTTCAGTGGGTCAGTTTATGTGTGTTCATTCAGGTTGTGGTCAGTGGATCAATTTTTGTCGATTCCTTAAGTTTGTGGTCAGTGGGACAATTTCGGTGTATTCAGTCAATTTTTTGTCAGAGTTCCATTTTCTGTGTGTTCGGTCAGGATTTGTTCAGTTGGTCACTTTCTGTTTATTGGCCAGGTTGTGGTCAATGGTTCAGTTTCGTTGATCTCGGTCAGATAGTTGTCAGTGTGTCAGTTTCAGTGTTTGTTCGGTCAGGTTGTGGTCAATGGGTCAATTTCTGTGTGCTCGGGCCTTTTCGTGTTCTGTGGGTTAGTTTCTGTGTGTTTGGTCAGGATTTGGTCCGTGGGTCAGTTTCTGTGTGCTCAGTAAGGAGGTGGACTGTGGGTCAATATCTGTGTGCTCCGACAGGTGGTGGTCATTGGGAAAGTTTATGTGTGTTTGGGCAGGAGGTCATCATTGGGTTAGTTTCTGTCTGTTCAGTCAGGTTGTGTTCAGTGGTTCAGTTTCTGTGGGTTCCGTCAGTGTGTGGTCAGTGTGCCAGTTTCTGTGTGTTCGGTCAAGTTATTGTCATTGGGTCAGTTTCTGTGTTTGCGGTCCGTATTTGTTCAGTTGGCCACTTTCTGTGCGTTTTGCCAGGTTGTGGTCAATGGGTCAGTTTTGTTGTGTTCGGTCAGGTTGTGGTCAGGGGGTCAGTTTCTGTGTGTTCCATCAGGTTGAGGTCAGTGGGTCAGTTTCTGTGTGTTTCTTCATGTTGTGGTCAATGGGTCAGTTTTGTTGTGTTCGGTCAGGTTTTGTTCACTGGGTCAGTTTCTGTGTGTTCAGTCATGTTATGGTGAGTTTGTCAGTTTCTGTGTGTTCGGTCAGGTTGTGATCAGTCGTCCAGTTTTTGTCAGTTCTGACAGGATCTGGTCATTGTGTCAGTTTCTGTTTGTTTCGTCATACTGTTGTCAGTGGGTCACTTTCAGTGGGTCAGTTTCTGTGTGTTCAGTCAGGGTGTGGTCATGTGGTCAGTTTCTGTGTGTTCAGCCATGTTGTAGTCACTGGGTCAGTTTCTGTGTGTTCCATCAGGTTGTGTTCACAGAATCACACAAAATCACAGAATCCCCACAGTGCAGATAGAGGCCATTTCGGCCCATCGAGCCTGCGCCAACACATATCCCACCCTATCCCCGTAACCCCACATATTTAATCCCCCAACACTAAGGGTCAATTTATCATAGCAAATCAACCTAACCCGCACATCTTTGGCCTGTAGGATGAAACCGGAGCACCCGGAGGAAACCCACGCAGACACAGGGAGAATGTGCAAACTCCACACAGACAGTCGCCCGAGTCCAGATTTGAACCCGTGTCCCTGGCGCTGTGAGGCAACAGTGTGTTCAGCCAAGTTGTGTTCAGTCGGTCATTTTCTATGTGGTTGGACAGGTGCTGGTCTGAGGGTCAATTTTTGTGTGTTCGTTCAGGTTGTGGTCATTGTGTCAGTTTCTGTGTGTATGGTCAGATTTGTGTCAGTGGGTCATTTTCTGTGTGTTCATTCAGGTTGTGGTTATTGTGTAAGTTCCGGTGTTTTCAGTCAGTTTTGGTCAGTGGGACAGCTTCTGTGAGTTCGGCCAGGATTTGGTCAGTGTTTCAGTTTATGTGTGTTCAGGCAGGTTGTGGTCAGTGGGACAGTTTCTGTGAATTCGTTCCATTTGTTGTCAATGTGTCAGTTTATGTGTATACGGTCTGGTTATGGACAATGGCTCAGTTTCTGCGAGTTCGTTCAGGTTGTGGTCATTGTGTCAGTCTTTGTATGCTCAGTCAGGTTGTGGTCATTGTGTCAGTTTCTGTGTGTTCAGTCAGGAGTTTGGGCAGTGTGTCAGTTTCTCTGTGTTCGGTCAGTTTGTGGTCAGTTGGCCAGTCTCTGTGTGTTCGGTCAGGTTGTGGTCATTTGGTCAGCTACTGTGTGTTTGGTCAGGTTATGGTCAGTGGGTCAGGTTCTGTGTGCTCTGGTCAGGTTATCATCAGTGGGTAAGTTTGTGTGTGTTTGAACAGGTTGATTTCAGTGGGTCAGTTACATTGTGCTCGGTCAGGTTTTGGTCAGTGGGTCAGATTCTGTGAGTTCATTCAGGAAGTGTTCAGTGGGTCAGTTTATGTGTGTTCATTCAGGTTGTGGTCAGTGGATCAATTTTTGTCGATTCCTTAAGTTTGTGGTCAGTGGGACAATTTCGGTGTATTCAGTCAAGTTTTTGTCAGAGTTCCATTTTCTGTGTGTTCGGTCAGGATTTGTTCAGTTGGTCACTTTCTGTTTATTGGCCAGGTTGTGGTCAATGGTTCAGTTTCGGTGATCTCGGTCAGATAGTTGTCAGTGTGTCAGTTTCAGTGTTTGTTCGGTCAGGTTGTGGTCAATGGGTCAGTTTCTGTGTGCTCGGGCCTTTTCGTGTTCTGTGGGTTAGTTTCTGTGTGTTTGGTCAGGATTTGGTCCGTGGGTCAGTTTCTGTGTGCTCAGTAAGGAGGTGGACTGTGGGTCAATATCTGTGTGCTCCGACAGGTTGTGGTCAATGGGCCAGTTTTTTGTGAATTCGTTCCTTTTGAGGTCATTGTGTCTTTTTCTGTGTGTTCGGTCAGGTTGTGGTCAATGGCTCAGTTTCTGTGAGTTCATTCATGTTGTGGTCATTGTGTCAGTCATTATGTGCTCGGTCAGGTTGTGTTCAGTGCGTCAGTTTCTGTGTGTTCAGTCAGGATTTGTTCAGTGTGTCAGTTTTTGTGTGTTCGGTCAGATTGAGGTCAGTTTGACAGTTTCTGTGTGTTCGGTCAGGTTGTGGGCAGTGTGTCAGTTTCTGTGTGATCCGTCAGTTTGTGGTCAGTTGGTCATTTTCTGTGCGTTCAGTCAGGACTTGGTCACTGTGTCAGTTTTTGTGTTTTCAGTCAGATTGTGGTCAGTGTGACAGTTTCTGTGTGTTCGGTCAGGTTGTGGGCAGTGTGTCAGTTTCTGTGTGATCGGTCAGTTTGTGGTCAGTTGGTCATTTTCAGTGCGTTCAGTCAGGGCTTGGTCGCAGTGTCAGTTTTTGTGTGTTCAGTCAGATTGAGGTCAATGTGACAGTTTCGGCGTGTTCGATCAGGTTGTGGGCAGTGTGTCAGTTTCTGTGTGTTCGGTCAGTTTGTGGTCAGTTGATCAGTTTCTGTGTGTTCGGTCAGGTTGTGTTCAATGGATCAGTTACTGTGTGTTTGGTCAGGTTGTGGTCTGGGGGTCAGTTTTTGTGAGTTCCATCAGGTTGAGGTCAGTGGGTTAGTTTCTGTGTGTTCCATCAGGTTGTGGTCAATGTGTCAGTTTTGTTGTGTTCGGTCAGGTTGTGTTCAGTAGGTCAGTTTCTGTGTGTTCAGTCATTTTATGTTCATTTTGTCAGCTTATGTGTGTTCAGTCAGGTTGTGGTCAATGGGTCAGATTCTGTGTTTTCAGTCAGGTTGTGTTCAGTTTGTCAGTTTCTGTGTGCTCGGTCAGGTTGTGATCAGTGGGTCAGTTTCTGTCTGTTCTGAAAGTATCTGGTCAGAGGGTCAGTTTCTGTTTGTTTCATCATAATGTTGTCAGTGGGTCAGTTTCTGCGTGTTCTGTCAGAGTTTGTTCAGTGGTTCAGTCTCTGTGTGTTCGGTTAACTTGTGGTCAGTGGATCAGTTTCTGTGTGTTCCATCAGGTTGTGGTCAGTGGGTCAGTTTCTGTGTGCTCTGTCAGTTTGTGGTCAGTAGGTCAGTTTTCATTTGTTCGGTCAGGTTGTGTTCAGTGTATCAGTTGCTGTGTGTTCAGCCAGGTTGTGGTCAGTGGGTCATTTTCTGTGTGTTTGGACAGGTGATGGTCAGAGGGTGAATTTTTGTGTGTTCGTTCAGGTTGTGGTCATTGTGTCAGTTTCTGTGTTTTTGGTCAGTTTTGAGTCAGTGGGTCATTTTCTGTGTGTTCATTCAGGTTATGGTTATTGTGTCAGTTTTGCTGTTTTCGGTCAGTTTGTGGTCATTGTGTCAGTTTCTGTGTGTTTGGTGAGGATTTGGTCCGTGGGTCAGTTTCTGCGTGCTCAGTAAGGATGTCGACCGTGGGTCAATTTCTGTGTGCTCGGACAGGTGGTGGTCATTGGGAAAGTGTCTGTGTGTTCGGGCAGGTGGTCATCATTGGGTTAGTTACTGTCTGTTCAGACAGGTAGTGGTCAGTGGGTCAGTTCCTGTGTTGTTCCGTCAGTTTGTGGTCAGTGTGTCAGTTTCTGTGTGTTCGGTCAAGTCATTGTCATTGGGTCAGTTTCTGTGTTTGCGGTCTTTATTCGTTCAGTTGGCCACTTTCTGTGTGTTTGGCCAGGTTGTGGTCATTGGGTCAGTTTCTGTGTGTTCCATGAGGTTGTTGTCAGTGGGTCAGTTTCTGTGTGTTCTATCAGATTGTGGTCAGTGGGTCAGTTTGCATGTGTTCGGTCAGGTTGTAGTCAGTGTATCAGTTGCTGTGTGTTCATCCAGTTTGTGGTCAGTAGCTCTGTTTCTGTGTGTTTGGACATGTGTTAGTCTGAGGGTCAATTTTGTGTGTGTTCGTTCAGGTTGTGGTCATTGTGTCAGTTTCTGTGTGTTTGGTGAGTTTTGAGTCAGTGGGTCATGTTCTGTGTGTTCATTTATGTTGTGGTTATTGTATCAGTTTCGGAGTTTTCAGTCAGGTTGTTGTCAGTGGGACAGTTTCTGTGCGATCGGTCAGGATTTGATCAATGTATCAGTTTCTGTGTGGTGATTCAGGTTGCGGTCAGTGGTTCAGTTTCTGTGTGTTCAGGCAGGTTGTGGTCAGTGTGCCAGTTTTTTGTGAATTCGTTCCATTTGTGGTCATTGTGTCTGTTTCTCTGTGGTCGGTCAGTTTGTGGTCAATGGCTCAGTTTCTGTGAGTTCGTTCATGTTGTGGTCATTGTGTCAGTCATTATGTGCTCGGTCAGGTTGTGTTCAGTGCGTCAGTTTCTGTGTGTTCAGTCAGGATTTGTTCAGTGTGTCAGTTTTTGTGTGTTCGGTCAGATTGAGGTCAGTGTGACAGTTTCTGTGTGTTCGGTCAGGTTGTGGGCAGTGTGTCAGTTTCTGTGTGATCCGTCAGTTTGTGGTCAGTTGGTCATTTTCTGTGCGTTCAGTCAGGACTTGGTTACTGTGTCAGTTTTTGTGTGTTCAGTCAGATTGAGGTCAGTGTGACAGTTTCTGTGTGTTCGGTCAGTTTGTGGTCCGTTGGTCATTTTCTGTGCGTTCAGTCAGGACTTCCTGACTGTGTCAGTTTTTGTGTGTTCAGTCAGATTGAGGTCAGTGTGACAGTTTCTTTTTGTTCGGTCAGGTTGTGGGCAGTGTGTCAGTTTCTGTGTGTTCAGTCAGTTTGTGGTCAGTTGGTCTGTTTCTGTGTGTTCGGTCAGGTTGTGGTCAGTGGTTCAGTTACTGAGTGTTTGGTCAGGTTGTGGTCAGGGGGTCAGTTTCTGTGTGTTCCATCAAGTTGAGGTCAGTGGGTCAGTCTCTGTGTGTTCCATCAGGTTGTGGTCAATGTGTCAGTTTTGTTATATTCGGTCAGGTTGTGTTCAGTGGTTCAGTTTCTGTGTGTTCAGTCATTTTATGGTCAGTTTGTCAGTTTCTGTGTATTCGGTCAGGTTATGTTCAATGGGTCAGTTTCTGTGTATTCTGTCATTATATGGTCAGTGGGTCAGTTTCTGTGTGTTCGGTCAGGTTGTGGTCAATGGTTCAATTTCTGTGTGTTCGGTCAGGTTGTGTTCAGCTTGTCAGTTTCTGTGTGCTCGGTTAGGTTGTGATCAGTGGGTCAGTTTCTGTCTGTTCTGAAATGATCTGTTCAGTGGGTCAGTTTCTGTTTGTTTCGTCATAATGTTGTCAGTGGGTCAGTTTCTGTGTGTTCAGTCAGGGATGTTCAGTGGTTCAGATTCTGTGTGTTCGGTCAGCTTGTGGTCAGAGGGTCAGTTTCTGTGAGTTCCATCTGGTTGTGGTCAGTGGGTCAGTTTCTGTGTGTTCAGCCATGTTGTGGTCAGTGGGTCATTTTCTGTGTGATTGGACAGGTGATGGTCAGAGTGTCAATGTTTGTGTGTTCGTTCAGGTTGTGGTCATTGTGTCAGTTTCTGTGCTTTTGGTCAGTTTTGAGTCAGTGTGTCATTTTCTGTGTGTTCTTTCAGGTTATGGTTATTGTGTCAGTTTTGGTGTTTCCGGTCAGGTTGTGGTCATTGTGTCAGTTTCTGTGTGTTTGGTCAGGATTTGGTCCGTAGGTCAGTTTCTGTGTGCTCAGTAAGGATGTGCACCATGGGTCAATTTCTGTGTGCTCGGACAGGTGGTGGTCATTGGGAAAGTTTCTGTGTGTTCGGGCAGGAGATCATCATTGGGTTAGTTTCTGTCTGTTCAGTCAAATTCTATTCAGTGGATCAGTTTCTGTGGTATCCGTCAGTGTGTGGTCAGTGTGTCAGTTTCTGTGTGTTCGGTCAAGATATTGTCATTGGGTCAGTTTCTGTGTTTGTGGTCCGTATTTGTTCAGTTGGCCACTTTCTGTGTGTTTGGTCAGGTTGTGGTCAATGGGTCAGTTTTGTTGTGTTCGGTCAGGTTGTGGTCAGGCGGTCAGTATTTTGTGTGTTCCATCAGGTCGAGGTCAGTGGGTCAGTTTCTGTGTGTTTCCTCAGGTTGTGGTCAATGGGTTAGATTTGCTGTGTTCGGTCAGGTTTTGTTCACTGGGTCAGTTTCTGTGTGTTGACTCATGTTATGGTCAGTTTGTCAGTTTCTGTGTGTTCGGCCAGGATGTGGTCAATGGGTCATTTTCTGTGTGTTCGTTCAGGTTGTGTGCAATGGGTGAGTTCCTGTGCGTTCGTTCAGGTTGTGTTCATTTTGTCAGTTTCTGTGTGCTCGGTCAGGTTGTGATCAGTGGTTCAGTTTCTGTCTGTTCTGACAGGATCTTGTCAGTGGGTCAGTTTCTGTTTCATTCGTCATACTGTTGTCAGTGGGTCAGTTTCTATGTGTTCAGTCAGGTTTTGTTCATTGGTTCAGTTTCTGTGTGTTCGGTCAGGTTGTGGTCATTGGGTCAGTTTCTGTGTGTTCCTTCAGGTTGTTGTCAGTGGGTCAGTTTCTGTGTGTTCTGTCAGATTATGGTCAGTGGGTCAGTTTGCATGTGTTCGGTCAGGTTGTGTTCAGTGTATCAGTTGCTGTGTGTTCAGCCAGTTTGTGGTCAGTGGGTCATTTTCTGTGTGTTTGGACAGGTGATGGTCTGAGGGTCATTTTTTGTGCGTTCATTCAGGTTGTGATCATTGTGTCAGTTTCTGTGTTTTTGGTCAGTTTTGAGTCAGTGGGTCATTTTCTGTGCGTTCATACATGTTATGGTTATTGTGTCAGTTTTGGTGTTTTCGGTCAGGTTGTGGTCAGTGGGACAGTTTCTGTGTGATCGGTCAGGATTTGATCAGTGTGTCAGATTCTGTGTGGTGAGTCATGTTGTGGTCGATGGTTCAGTTTCTGTGTGTTCAGGCAGGTTGTGGTCAGTGGGTCAGTTTCTGTGAATTAGTTCCATTTGTTGTCATTGTGTCTGTTTCTGTGTGTTCGGTCAGGTTGTGGTCAATGGCTCAGTTTCTGTGAGATCCTTCATTTTGTGGTCATTGTGGCGGTCGTTATGTGCTCGGTCTGGTTGTGGTCAGTGTGTCAGTTTCTGTGTGTTCATTCAGGATTTGTTCAGTGTGTCAGTTCCTGTTTGATCAGTAAGGTTTTGTTTAGTGGATCAGTTACTGTCGGTTCGATCAGTG
Organism: Somniosus microcephalus; assembly: GCF_052327205.1. NCBI lineage: Eukaryota > Metazoa > Chordata > Chondrichthyes > Squaliformes > Somniosidae > Somniosus > Somniosus microcephalus. The sequence continues at coordinate 4,136,976 of NW_028225186.1, read as the reverse complement.
TTTGGTCAGTGGGACGGATTCTGTGTGTTCGATCATGTTGTTGTCAGTGGTTCAGTTTCTGTGCGTTCGGTCAGGACTTGTTCAGTGTGTCACTTACTGTGTGTTTCATCAGAGTGTTGGCACTGGGTCAGTTTCTGTGTGTTCGTTCAGGATTTGGTCAGTGGGTCAGATTCTATGTGTCCTGTCAGGTTCTGGTCACTGGCTCAGTTTCTGTGTGCTCGGTCAGTTGGTGGTCAGTGGGTCAGTTTCTGTGTGTTCATTCAGGTTATGGTTATTGTGTCAGTTTCGGTGTGCTCGGTCAGATTGGGGTCAGTGTGTCAGTTTCAGTGTATGTTCTGTGAGGTTGTTGACAATGGGTCACTTTCTTTGTGCTCGGGCAGGTTGTGTTCTGTAGGTCCGTTTCTGTGTGTTTGGTCATGATTTGTTCCCTGGATCAGTTTCTGTGTGCTCACAAAGTTTGTGGACAGTGAGTCAGTTTCTGTGTGCTCAGACAGTTGGTGGTCTGTGGGTCAGTTTCTGTGTGTTTGGTCAAGCTGTAGTCAGTGGGTCAGCTTATATGTGTTCGATCAGGATTTGGTCAGTGTGTCAGTTTCTGTGTTTTCGTACATGTTGTTGTCAGTGGGTCAGTTTCTGTGTGTTTGGTCAGGATGTGGTCAGTGGGTCAGTTTCTGTGTGCTAGGTCAGGTTGTTGTCACTGGGTCCCTTTCTGTGTGATTGCTAAGGTTGAGGACACTGTGTCAGTGTCTGTGTGTTTTATCAGGATGTGGTCAGTGGGTCATTTTCTGTGTTTTCAGTCAGGACTAGGTCACTGTGTCAGTTTTTTGTGTTCATTCAGGTTGAGTCAGTGTGACAGTTTCTGTGTGTTCGGTCAGGTTGTGGGCAGTGTGTCAGTTTCTGTGTGTTTGGTCAGTTTGTGGTCAGTAGGTCAGTTTCTGTATGTTTGGTCAGGTTGTGGTCAGTGGGTAAGTTTGTGTGTGTTTGATCAGGCTGTGTTCAGTGGGTCAGTTACTGTGTGCTCGGTCAGGTTTTGTTCATTGGATCAGATTCTGTGAGTTCATTCAGGATGTGTTCAGTGGGTCAGTTTATGTGTGTTCATTCAGGTTGTGGTCACTGGATCAATTTCTGTCGATTCCTTCAGTTTGTGGTCAGTGGGATTGTTTCTGTGTATTCAGTCATGTTTTTGTCAGTGTTCCAGTTTCTGTGTGTTTGGTCAGGATTTCTTCAGTTGGTCACTTTCTGTGTTTTTGCCAGGTTGTGGTCAATGGTTCAGTTTCGGTGTTCTCGGTCAGATATTGGTTAGTGTGTCACTTTCAGTGTTTGTTCGGTCAGGTTGTGGTCAATGGATCAGTTTCTGTGTGCTCGGGTATGTTGTGTTCTGTGGGTTAGTTTCTGTGTGTTTGGTCAGGATTTGGTCCGTGGGTCAGTTTCTGTGTGCTCAGTAAGAATGTGGACCGTGGGTCAATTTCTGTGTGCTCGGACAGGTGGTTGTCATTGGGACAGTTTATGTGTGTTCGGGCAGGAGGTCATCATTGGGTTAGTTTCTGTCTGTTCAGTCAGGTTGAAGTCAGTGGATCAGTTTCTGTGGGTTCCGTCAGTGTGTGGTCAGTGTGTCAGTTTCTGTGTGTTCGGTCAAGTTATTGTCATTGGGTGAGTTTCTGTGTTTTTGGTCCGTATTTGTTCAGTTGGCCACTTTCTCTGTGCGTTTGGCCAGGTTGTGGTCAATGGGTCAGTTTTGTTGTTCTCGGTCAGGTTGTGGCCAGGGGGCCAGTTTCTGTGTGTTCCATCAGGTTGTGGTCAGTGGGTCAGTTTCTGTGTGTTTCTTCAGGTTGGGGTCAATGGGTCAGTTTTGTTGTGTTCAGTCAGGTTTTGTTCACTGCGTCAGTTTCTGTGTGTTGAATCATTTTATGGTCACTTTGTCAGTTACTGTGTGTTCGGTCAGCATGTGGCCAATTGCTCAGTTTCTGTGTGTTCAGGCATTTTATGGTCAGTCGGTCAGTTTTTGTGTGTTCGGACAGGTTGTGGTCAATCGGTCAGTTTCTGTTTGTTTGGTCAGTTTGTGTTCAGTTTGTCAGTTTCTGTGTGCTCGGTCAGGTTGTGATCAGTGTGTCAGTTTCTGTGTGTTCGGTCAGGTTGTGGTCATTGGGTCAGTTTCTGTGTGTTCCATCAGGTTGTGGTCAGTGGGTCAGTTTCTGTGTGTTCTTTCAGATTGTGGTCAGTGGATCAGTTTGCATGTGTTCGCTCAGATTGTGTTCATTGCATCAGTTGCTGTGCGTTCAGGCAGTTTGTTGTCAGTGGGTCAGTTTCTGTGTCTTTGGACAGGTGCTGGTCTGAGGGTCAATTTTTGTGTGTTCGTTCAGGTTGTGGTCACTGTGTCAGTTTGTGTGTGTGGTCAGTTCTGTGTCAGTGGGTCATTTTCTGTGTGTTCATTCAGGTTGTGGTTATTGTGTCAGTTTCGGTGTTTTCAGTCAGATTGTGGTCAGTGGGACAGTTTCTGTGTGATCGGACAGGATTTGATCTGTGTATCAGGTTCTGTGTGCTGATTCAGGTGGTGGTCAGTGGTTCAGTTTCTGTGTGTTCAGGCAGGTTGTGGTCAGTGGGCCAGTTTCTGTGAATTCATTCCATGTCTGGTGATTGTGTCTGTTTCTGTGTGTTCGGTCAGGTTGTGGTCAATGGCTCAGTTTCTGTGAGTTCATTCATGTTGTGGTCATTGTGTCAGTCGTTATGTGTTCAGTCTGGTTGTGGTCAGTGTGTCAGTTTCTGTGTGTTCAGTCAGTATTTGTTCAGTGTGTCAGTGTCTGTGTGATCAGTTAGTTCTTGTTCATTGGATCAGTTTCTGTTGGTTCGATCAGTGTTTGGTCAGTGGGACGGTTTCTCTGTGTGTTCAATCAAGTTGTTGTCAGTGGTTCAATTTCTGTGTGTTCGGTCAGGATTTGTTCAGCGTGTCACTTTCTGTGTGTTTCATCAGATTTTTGTCAGTGGGTAAGTTTCTGTGTGTTCAGTTTGGATTTGGTCAGTGGGTTAGATTCTGTGTTTTCTGTCAGGTTGTTGTCAGAGGGTCAGTTTCTGCGTGTTCGGTCTGGCTGTGGTACCTGGGCCAGTTTCTGTGTGTTCCGTCAGGTTGTGGTCAGTGGGTCAGTTTCTGTTTGTTCGGTCATTTTGTGGTCATTGGTCAGCTTGTGTGTGTTCGATCAGGTTGTGTTCATTGAATCAGTTTCTGTGTCTCCAGCCAAGTTGTGTTCAGTGGGTCAGTTTCTCTGTGTTTTGACAGATGCTGGTCTGTCGGTCAGTTTCTGTGCGTTTGGTCAGGTTGTTGCCAGTGGGTCAATTTATGTGTGTTCATTCAGGTTGTGATCAGTGTGTCAGTTTCTTTGTGCTCAGTCAGGAGTTGTTAATTGTGTCAGTTTCTGTGTGTTCGGTCAGGTTGTGGGCAGTGGGTCAGTTTCTGTTTGTTCATTAAGGTTGTGGGTAATGTGTCAGTTTCGTTGTGCTCTGTAAGATTGGGGTCAGTGTGTCAGTTTCAGTGTTTACTCGGTCAGGTTGTTGTCTATGGGTCACTTTCTTTATGCTCGGGCAGGTTGTGTTTTGTGTGTCCGTTTCTGTGTGTTTGGTCATGATTTGGTCCCAGGGTCAGTTTCTGTGTGCTCAGTAAGGTTGTGGACAGTGGCTTAGTTTCTGTGTGCTCGGATAATTGGTGGTCTGTTGGTCAGTTTCTGTGTGTTCAGACAGGTGGTGGTCAGTTGGACAGTTTCTGTGTGTTCAGTCAGCATCTGGTCAGTGGATCAGTTTCTGTGGGTTCCGTCAGTGTGTTGTCAGTGGGACAGTTCCTGTGTGTTCTGTCCGGATTTGTTCAATTGGTCACTTTTTGTGTGTTTGGTCAGGTTGCGCTCAATAGGTCAGTTTCTTCATGTTCGGTCAGTTTGTGGTCATTGTGTCAGTTTCAGTTCTTGTTCGGTGAGGTTCTGGTCAGTGGATCAGTTTCTGTGTGTTCAGTCAGGATTTGCTCAGTGTGTCAGTTTCTGTGTGCTCGGTCAGGTTGGGATCAGTCGGTCAATTTCTGTCTGTTCGGACAGGATCTGGCCAGTTCGTTAGTTTCATTGGGTTCACTCATTTTATGGTCAGTGGATCATTTTCTGTGTTTTCCGTCAGTGTGTGGTCAGAGGGTCAGGTTCTGTTTGTTCGGTCAAGTTGTTGTCAGTGGTTCAGTTTCTGTTTGTTCGGTCCGGATTTTATCAGTTGTTCACTTTCTATTCATTAGGCCAGGTTTTGGAATGAAGGCCCTTTTCTGTGAGATCGGTCAGGTTGTGGTCAGTGGGTCAGTTTCAGTGCATTTTCAGTCATGTTGCGGTCCATGGCTCAGTTTCTGTGTTTTCGGTCAGGTTGTGTTCAGTGGGACATTACCAGTGCATTTCGTCAGGTTGTGGTCAGTGGGTCATTTCATGTGTGTTCGGTCAGTTTGTGTTCAATAGGTCAGCTTCTGTGTGCTCAGTCAGGTTGTGGCCTGTGGGTCATTTTCTGTGTGCTCGGACAGGTTGTGTTCAGTGGGTAAGTTTCTGAGTGCTCGGTCTGGCTGTGGTACATGGGCCAGTTTCTGTGTGTTTGGTAATTTTGTTGTCAGTGGGTCAGTTTATGTGTGTTCGGTCAGGATTTGGTCAGTGTGTCAGTTTCTGTGAGTTCGTTCAGGTTGTGGTCAGTGTGTCAGTTTCTGTGTGATCGGTCAGTTGTGGTCAGTGGGTCAGTTTCTGTGTGTTTGGTCAGGATGTGGTCAGTGGGTCAGTTTCTTTTTTCTAGGTCAGGTAGTTGTCAGTGGGTCCCTTTTTGTGTGATTGCTCAAATTGTGGTCATTGTGTCAGTGTCAGTGTGTTTTGTCAGGTTGTGGTCAGTGGGTCATTTACTGTGTGTTCAGTCAGGACTTGGTCACTGTCTCAGTTTTTGTGTTTTCAGTCAGGTTGTGGTCAGAGTGAAGGTTTCAGTGTGTTCAGTCAGGTTATGGTCAGTCGGTCAGTTTATGTTACAATATGTGGGAGCTGGTGGACACCATTGATGCTCCCGATGATCACATTTGCAGTAAGTGTTGGCTGCTCTAGGTATTCCGGCTCCGTGTTGAAGAGCTGGAGTCCGAGCTTCAAACACTGAGACACATCAGAGAGGGGGAGAGTTACCTGAACTCTGTGTATCACGATTTATTGACACCAATTAGATTAATTAATTCAGAAGTAGTCCGTGGCCAGTGTCAGGATGGTGTGACTAGAAGTGAGGTAGTTACGGGGATCCAGGAGGTAGTGTTGGAGGAGCCGCAGCCCTTGCACTTGTCCAACAGGTTCCAGGCACTTACTCCCTGTGAGGATGGGATAAGGGACTGCGGGGAGGATGAGCAACCTGGCCACAGCACCGTGGAGCGGGGGGCCATTCAAGTGGGGGGAGTTAAAAGAAATGTTGTATCGGTAGGGGATAGTATCGTTAGGGGGATAGATAGACTTCTTTGCAGCCAAGAGCGAGAGTCCTGAAGGCTGTGTTGCCTGCCCGGTGCCAGGGTTAAGGACATCTCCTCTGGACTGGAGAGAAACTTGGAGTGGGAGGGGGAGGATCTAGTTGTCGTGGTCCATGTTGGTACCAACGACATAGATAGGACAAGGAAGGAGGTTCTGCTGAGGGAGTTTGAGCAGCTGGGGGTCAAATTAAAAAGCAGAACCATAAGGGTAAGGATTATTACCTGAGCCACGAGCGAATTTGGCTAGGACAAATAAATTTGAGATTTAAATGCGTGGCTCAAAGTCTGGTGTGGGAGAAATGGGTTATGCTTCCTGGGACACTGGCACCAGTGCTGGGGCTGGAGGGAGCTGTTCCGTTGGGACGGGCTTCACTTGGCCAGTGCTGGGACAAGAGTCCTGGCAGAACATATAACTAGGGCTGTAGAGAGGGCTTTAAACTAACTAGTGGGGGGGAGGTTCCTAGAGAGCAAATAAAAAAAATGACAACAGAGAAGGTCATAGACTTATGTAGCAGTGGGGAAATTAAAAACCAGAGCGTGTCAGGAAGGGGCAGAAGGTATGGAGTAAAAGGTAAAGTAATAAAAAGGGCAACAGCAGGAACTAAGTGACACAAAACATATTTGAAAGTTCTCTATCTGAATGCACGTAGCATTCGTAACAAAATAGACGAGTTAATGGCACAAATAACTACATATGTGTATGATCTTGTGGCCATTACAGAAACATGGCTGCAGGGTGACAATACCTGGGAATTAAACATACCAGGTTATTTAACGATCAGGCAGGATAGGCAGGAAGGAAGGGGAGGTGGGCTGGCTATGTTAATAAAGGAAGGAATCACTGTAATACAGAGAAATGATATTGGGTCAAAAGATCAGGATAGTGAAACAGTTTGGGTGAAGGTAAGGAATAATAAGGGGAAATAAACACTAGTGGGCGTATTCTATAGGCCTCCGAACAGTGGCAACTCTGTTGGACGGAGTATCAATCAGGAAATAATTGAGGCTTGTAATAAGGGAACATCTATAATTATGAGGGATTTTAACTATCATATTAGTTGGGCAAATCAAATTGGGCAGGGCTGCCTTGAGGATGAGTTCATTGAGTGTATTAGGGATGGTTTTCTTGAGCAGTATGTAACTGAACCGACCAGGGGGCAAGCAACCTTAGATCTGGACCTTTGTAACGAGAGAGGATGAATTAAAAATGTCGTAGTAAAGTATCCCCTTGGAATAAATTACCATAACATGGTTGAATTCCATATTCAATTAGAGGGTGAAAAGGTTGGATCTCAAACAAGCCTGCTAAGCTTGAATAAAGGAGACTATGAAGGTATGAGAGCGGAATTGAGTAGAGTGGATAGGGAAAATAGATTAAAGGGTAAGACGATACATGATCAGTGGTGTATTTTAAGGAGTTATTTTACAACTTCCAAAAAAAATATATTCCACTGAGAAGAAAAGGGTGTATAAGGAAAGACAGCTATCCGTGGCTAAGTAAAGAAATTAAGGAGAGCATTCGACTAAAATCAAGGGCATATGAGGTAGCCAAATCTAGTGGGAGGATAGAGGATTGGGAAAACTTTAAAAGACAGCAAAAAATAACAAGAAGATTGATTAAGAAAGGGAAGATAGATTATGAAAGTAAATTAGCAAAAAATATAAAAACAGATAGTAAGAGTTTTTATATTTATATAAAAAGAAAAGGGGTGGCTAACGTAAATGTTGGTCCCTTAGAGGATGAGACCGGGAAATTAATGGTGGGAAATATGGAGATGGCAAAAACACTGAATGAATATTTTATATCAGTCTTTACAGTAGAAGACACTTAGAATATCCCAACACTGGACAAACAGGGGGCTAAATCGGGGGAGGAGCTAAACACGATCAAAATCACTAAGGAATTGGTACTCAGTAAAATAGTGGGACTCAAGGCGGATAAATCACCTGGACCTGATGGCTTAAATCCTAGGGTCTTGAGGAAATTGGCGGTAGGGATTGTGGATGCATTGGTAATAATTTTCTAAAACTCCCTGGACTCGGCAAAGGTCCCGGCAAACTGGATAACAGCTAATGTAGACAGGGCAGTAGACAGAAGGCTGGAAACTATAGACCGGTTAGCCTAACATCTGTGATATGTAAAATTTTGGAGTCGATTATTAAGGAGACAGTAACAGGACATTTGGATAATCATAATTTAATAGGACAAAGTCAGCATTGTTTTATGAAGGGGAAGTCATGTTTGACAAATATGCTGGAGTTCTTTGAGGAAGTTACATATGGGGTGGATAAAAGGGGAACCAGTGGACGTAGTGTATTTAGACTTACAAAAGGCATTTGACAAGGTGCCACAAAAAAGGTTATTGCTTAAGATAAAAAATCACGGAATTGGGGGTAATATTTTGGCAAGGATAGAGGATTGGCTATCTAACAGACGGCAGAGAGTTGGGATAAATGTTTCATTCTCAGACTGGCAATCAGTAACTGGTGGTGTTCCGCAGGGGTCAGTGCTGGGTCCCCAACTCTTTACAATCTATATTAACGATTTGGAGGAGGGGACCGAGTGTAACATATCAAAGTATGCAGATGATACTAAGATGGGAGGGAAAGTAGTGAGTGAGGAGGACATAAAAAACCTGCAAGGGGACATAGACAGGCTAAGTAAGTGGGCAGAGATTTGGCAGATGGAATACAATACTGGAAAGTGTGAGGTTATGCACTTTGGCAGGAAAAATCGTAGAGAAAGTTATTATCTTAATGGCAAGAAACTGGAAATTACTGAAGTACAAAGGCATCTGGGGGTCCTGGTGCACGAAACTCAAAAGGTTAGTATACAGGTGCAGTAAGTGATTAAGAAGGCCAATGGAACGTTGGCTTTCATTGCTAGGGGGATAGAATATAAAAATAGGGAGGTATTGCTTCAGTTGTACAAGGTATTGGTGAGACCGCACCTGGAATACTGCGTACAGTTTTGGTGTCCATACTTAAGAAAGGACATACTTGCTCTCGAGTCAGTACAAAGAAGGTTCACTCGGTTAATCCCGGGGATGAGGGGATGGACATATGAGGAGAGGTTGAGTAGATTGCGACTCTACTCATTGGAGTTCAGAAGAATGAGAGGCGATCTTATTGAAACATATAAGATTGTGAAGGGGTTGGATCGGCTGGATGCGGGGAGGATGTTCCCGATGATGGGTGAAAATAGAACTAGGGGGCATAGTCTTAGAATAAGGGGCTGCTCTTTCAAAACTGAGATGAGGAGGAACTACTTCACTCAGAGGGTGGTAGGTCCATGGAATATGCTGCCCCAAAAAGCTGTAGAAGCTACATCATTATATAAATTTTTAACAAAAATAGACAGTTTCCTAGAAGTAAAGGGAATTAAGGGTTACGGGGAGCTGGCTGGAATTTGGACATGAGTCTAGGTTCCGATCGTTCATGGCCCTTTGGGTAGCAGAGCGAGCCCAGGGGCCGTGTAGCCTGATCCTGCTCCTATTTCGTGTGTCTAATTATGTTAGATTCAGGAGATGCTTCTGTGATAGTGGATTGGCGGTTGGGATCAGATCAGCCATGATCTTGTTTAATGGCGGAGCAGGCTCGAGGGACCGATTGGCCTACTCATGCTCCTATTTCTTATGTTCTTATGCTCTTATGTGTGTTCGGTCAGGTCATGGTTAGTGTGTCAGTTTCTGTGTGATTGGTCAGGTGGTGGTCAGTGGGTCAGTTTCACTGTGCTTCGTCTGTATTTATTCAGTGTGTCAGTCTCTGTGTGCACGTTCTGGTTGTGGTCAGTGTGTCAGGTTCTCTGTCTTCTGTCAGGTTGTGGTCAGTGGGTCAGTTTCTGTGTGTTCAGCCAGGTTGTGGACAGGCGGTCAGGTTCTTTGCGTTTGGTCATGTTGTGGTCAGAGTGTAAGTTTATGTGTGTTTGGTCAGGATTTGGTCCGTGTGTCAAATTCTGTGTGACCAGTAATGTTTTGGTCATTGTGTGAGTTTCTGTGTGTTCGGTCATGTTATGGTCAGATGGTCAGTTTCTGCGTGTTTGGTTGGGTTTTTATCAGTGGCACAGTTTCTGTTTGTTCTGTCAGGTTGTGGTCAGTGGATCCGTTTCTGTGTGTTTGGTCAGGTTGTGGTCATTTGGTGACTTTCTGTGTGTTCGGTCAGGTTCTGGTCAGTGTGTCAGTGTCTGTGTGCACCGTCAAGTTGTGGTCAGTCGTTCAGTTTTGGTGTGTTCGGTCAGGATGTGTTCATTTGTTCACTTTCAGTGTCTTCGGTCAGATTGTGGTCAATGGGAAAGTTTCTGTGTATTTGGACAAGTTGTGTTCAGTGGGTCATTTTCTGTGTGTTCAGTCAAGATTTGATCAGTTAGTCAGTTTCTCTGTGTTCAGTCAGTTTGTGGCCAGTGGATCACTTTCAGTGCGCTCCATCTGCGTGTAGTCAGAAGATCAGTTTTTGCTAGTTCGGTCAAGTTGTTGTCAGAGGTTAAGTTTCTTTGTGTTCTGTCAAGATTTGTTCAGTTGGTCAGTTTCTGTGTGTTTGGCCAGGTTGTGGTCAATGTGTCAGTTTCTGTGTGTTCCCTCAGGTTGTGGTTAGAAGGTCAGCTTCTGTGTGCTCGGTCACAATATGGTCAGTGGGTCAGTTTCAGTGTTTGTTCATTCAGGTTGTGGTCAATGGGTCCATTTCTGTATGTTCAGTCAGGTTGTGGTCAGTGTGTCATTTTCTCTGTTTTCGGTCAGGATATGTCAGTGGATGATATTCTGTGTATTCGATCAGGTTGTGGTAAGTGGGTCAGTACCTCTGTACTCAGTCAGGTTATGGTGAGTGGGTCAGTTTCTGTTTGTTCATTCAGGATTTGGTCGATGGGGCATTTCCTGTGTTCTCGGTCAGGTTATGGTCAGTGGGTCCGTTGCTGCATGTTCAGTCAGGTTGTGGTCACTGGGTCAGTTTCACTGTGTTCGGTCAGTATTTGGTCAGTGTGTCAGTTTCTGTGTGCTCGTTCAGGTTGTAGTCAGTGGGTCAGTTTCTGTGTGATCAGTCAGGTTGTGGTCTGTGGGTCAGTTTATTTGTGTTTGGTCAGGCTGTGGTCAGTGGGTAACTTTACATGTGTTCGGTTAGGATTCGGTCAGTGTGTCAATTTCTATGTAACCAGTATGGTTGTGGTCAGTGGATCAGATTCTATTTGTTTGGGCAGGTGGTGGTCAGTGGGTCAGTTTCTGTGTGCTCGTTCTGTGTATATGCTCGGGTTGTGGTCCCTGGGTCAGTTTCTGTGTGTTCAGTCAGGTTATCGTCTGAAGGTCAGTTTCTGCATATTGGTCAGTTTGGGATCAGTGGTTCAGTTTGGTTGACTTTGTTCAGTATGTGGTCAGTGGACCAGTTTCTGTTTGTTCGATCAGGTGTGTCAGTTTCTGTGTGTTCTGTCAGGTTGTGGTCAGTAGGTCAGTTTCCATTTGTTCGGTCAGGTTGTGGTCAGTGGGTCAGTTTCTGATTGTTTGGGCAGATGGTGGTCAGTGGCTCAGTTTCTGTGTGATCGTACAGTTTGTCATCAGCGGGTCAGTTTCTGTGTGGTACGTCAGGTTGTGGTCAGTGGCTCAGTTTCTGTGTGTTCGGTCAGCTTGTGGTCAGTGGATCAGTTTATGTATGATCAGACAGGTTGTGGTCAGTGTTTGGGTTTCAGTGTTTGTTCCGTCAGGTTATGGTCAATGGGTTAGTTTCTGTGTGTTCTTTCAGATTGTGATCATTTGGTCACTTTCTTTGTGTTCGGTCAGCTTTTGGTCAATGGGTCAGTTTCTGTGTGTTTGGTCAGGTTGAGATAAGTGGGCCGGTTTCAGTATGCACCATCAGGTTGCGGTCAGTAGTTCAGTTTCTGTGTGCAAGGCCAAATTGTGGTCAGTGGGACAGTTTCTGTGTGCTTGTTCAGGTTGTGTTCAGTGGGTCAGGTTCTGTGTGTTCGTTCTCGTTGTGATCAGTGTGTCAGTTTCTGTGTGCACCGTCAGCTTGTGGTCAGTGGGTCAGTTTTTGTGTCTTCAGTCAGGTTGTTGTCAGTGGGTCAGTTTCTGTGTGTTCAGTCAGTTGTGACCAGTGGGTAAGTTTCTGCGTGTTCTGTCAGGTTGTGGTCAGTGGGACAGTTTATGTGTGCACCATCAGTTTGTCGTCAGTGGGTCAGTTGCTGTGTGTTTGGTCAGGTTGTGGTCAGTGGGTCAGTTTCTGTGTGTTCGGTCAGGTTGTAGTCAGTGGGTCAGTTTATGTATGCACCATCAGGTTGTGGTCAGTGGGTCAGTTTCTGTGTGCTCTGTCAGGTTGTGGTCAGTGAGACAGTTTCTCTGTGTTCTGTCAAGTTGTGGTCAGTGGGTATGTTTCAATGTGTTCAGTCAGGATGTGGTCAGTGTGTCAGTTTCTTTGTGCACCGTCAGTTTGTGGTCTGTGGGTTACTTTATCTTTGTTCGAACATTATGTGGTCAGAGGTTCAGTTTCTGTGTGTTCAGTCAGGCGGTGGTCAGTGGGTCTGTTTCTGTCTGTTCGGTCAGTATATGGTCAGTGGATCAGTTTGGTTGAATTCGGTCAGGATGTGGTCAGTGTGTCAATTCTGTGTGTTTGGTCTGGAAGTGGTCAGTGGGCCAGTTTCTCTTTCTTCGGTCAGTTGTAGCCAGTTGGTGAGTTTGGGTGCGATTGATCAGGTTGTGTTCAGTGGGGCAGTTTCTTTGTGTTCGGATAGGATTTGGTCAGTCTGTCAGATCCTGTGTGTTCGTTCAGGTTGTCGTCATTGTGTCAGTTTCTGTTTGTTAGTCAGGTTGTGGTCAGTGGGTCAGTTTCTGTTGCTTCGGTCAGGTTCTGGTCAATGTGTCAATTTCTGTGTGCTCGGTCAGACTGTTGTCAATGTGTCAGTTTCTGTGTGCTCGGACAGGTGTTGGTCAGTTTCTCAGTTTATGTGTGTGCTGTCAGGTTGTGGTCAGTGGGTCAGTTTCTGTGTGTTTGGTCAGCTTTTGTTCAGTGGATCAGTTTATGCGTATTTGTTCATGTTGCGGTACGGAGATCAGTTTCTATGTGTTCAGAAAGGTGGTGGTGTTTGGGTCAGTTTCTGTGTGTTCAGTCAGGTCTTGGTCACAATGTCAGTTCCTGTGTGGTCGGTCAGGTTGTTGTGGGTGAGCCAGTTTATGTGTGTTCGGTCAGGTTGTGGTCATTGTGTCAGTTTCTGTCTGTTCAAGTTGTGGTCAGTGGGTCATTTTCTGTGTGCTAGGTGCTTTTGTCGTCAGTGGGTCACCTTCTGTGTGTTTGTTCAGGTTGTGTTCATTGTGTCAGTGTCTGTGTATTTTGTCAGCTTGTGGTCAGTGGGTCAGTTTCTGTGTGTTCAGTCGGGACTTATCACTGTGTCAGTTTCTTTGTTGTCGGTCAGGTTGTTGTGGGTGAGCCAGTTTATTTGTGTTCGGTCAGGTTGTGGTCAGTGTGTCAGTTTCTGTGTGTTTGGTCAGTTTGTGGTCAGTGGGTCAGTTTCCGTGTGCTCGGTCAGGTTTTGGTCAGTGTGTCAGATTCTGTGAGTTCGTTCAGGATGTGTTCAGTGGGTTAGTTTCTCTGTGTTCGGTCACTTTGCTCTCAGTGAGCCAGTTTATGTGTGTTCCACCTGGTTGTTGTCAGTGGGTCAGTTTCTTTGTGTTTGGTCAGTTTGTGGTCAGTGTGTCAGTTCGGTGTGCTCAGTAAGGTTGTGGTCAGTTTGTCAGATTCTGTGAGTTCGGTCATGATGTGTCCAGTGGGTCAGTTTCTGTGAGTTTGGTCAGGTTGAGCTCTTTTTGTCAGTCTTCGTGTGTTCGGTCAGGTTGTGGTCAGTGGTTTTATTTCTGTGTGTTCGGTCAGGTTGTGGTCAGTGGACCATTTTCTGTCAGTTCCATCAGTGCATGATCAGTGGTACAGTTTCTGTGTGTTTGGTCAAGTTGTTGTCAGTGGGTCAGTTTCTGTGTGTTCAGTAAGGATTTGTTCAGTTGGTCACTTTCTGTGTGTTTGTCCAGGTTGTGGTCAATGGGTCAGTCTCGGTGTCTTAGGTCTGTTTGTGGTCAGTGTGTGAGTCTCAGTGTTTGTTCCGTCAGGTTATGATCAATGGGTCAGTTCCTGTGTGTTCTGTCAGATTGTGATCATTTGGTCACTTTCGTTGTGTTCAGTCAGCTTGTGGCAATGGGTCAGTTTCTGTGTGTTTGGTCAGGTTGAGGTCAGTGGGTCGGTTTCAATGTGCACCATCAGGTTGTGGTCATTAGTTCAATTTCTGTGTGCAAGGCCAGGTTGTGGTCAGTGGGACAGTTTCTGTGTGCTAATTCAGGTTGTGTTCTGTGGGTTAGGTTCTGTGTGTTCGTCCTCGTTGTGATCAGTTGGTCAGTTTCTGTGTGCACCGTCAGTTTGTGGTCAGTGGGTCAATTATTTTGTCTTCAGTCATGTTACATAAGAACATAAGAAATAGGAGCAGGAGTAGGCCAATCGGCCCCTCGAGCCTGCTCCGCCATTCAATAAGGTCATGGCTGATCTGATCCGAACCGCCAATCCACTATCCCAGAACCATATCCTGAATCTAACAGAATTAGACACACGAAATAGGTCAGTGGGTCAGTTTCTGTGTGTTCAGTCAGTTGTGGCCAGTGGGTAAGTTTCTGTGTGTTCTGTCAGGTTGTGGTCAGTGGGACAGTTTATGTGTGCACCATCAGGTTGTCGTCAGTGGGTCAGTTAATGTGTGTTCTGTCAGGTTGTGGTCAGTGAGACAGTTTCTGTGTGTTCAGTCAAGTTGTGGTCAGTGGGTATGTTTCAGTGTGTTCAGTCAGGATGCGGTCAGTGTGTCAGTTTCTTTGTGCACCGTCAGTTTGTGGTCTGTAGGTCAGTTTATGTTTGTTCGAACATTATGTGGTCAGAGGTTCAGTATCTGTGTTTTCAGTCAGGTGGTGGTCAATGGGTCTGTTTCTGTCTGTTCGGTCAGTTTACGTCAGTGCATCAGTTTGGTTGAATTCGGTCAGGTTGTGGTCAGTGCGTCAATTTCTGTGTGTTCGGCCTGGATGTGGTCAGTGGGCCAGTTTTTCTTTCTTCAGTCAGGTGTAGCCTGTAGGTCAGTTTGGGTGCGATTGGTCAGGTTGTGTTCAGTGGGACAGTTTCTTTGTGTTCGGACAGGATTTGGTCAGTCTTTTGGTTCCTGTGTGTTCGTTCAGGTTGTGGTCATTGTGTCAGTTTCTGTTTGTTAGTCAGGTTGTGGTCAGTGGGTCAGTATCTGTTGATTCGGTAAGGATGTGTTCAGTGGGTCAGTTTCTGTGTGTTCGGTCAGGTTGTGGTCAGTGTGTCAATTTCTGTGTGATCGGTCAGACTGTTGTCAATGTGTCAGTTTCTGTGTGCTCGGACAGGTGGTGGTCAGTGTGTGAGTTTCTGTGTGCTCGGACAGGTGGTGGTCAGTTTCTCAGTTTATATGTGTGCTGTCAGGTTGTGGTCAGTGGGTCAGTTACTGAGTGTTTGGTCAGTTTGTGTTCCTTGTCTCAGTTTCTGTGTGTTCGGTTCATTTTTGTTCAGTGGTTCAGTTTATGCGTATTTGTTCATGTTGCAGTACGGAGATCAGGTTCTTTTTGTTCAGAAATGTGGTGGTGTTTGGGTCAGTTTCTGTGTGTTCAGTCAGGTCTTGGTCACTGTGTCAGTACCTGTGTGGTCGGTCAGGTGGTTGTGGGTGAGCCAGTTTATGTGTGTACGGTCAGGTTGTGGTCATTGTGTCAGTTTCTGTGTGTTTGTTCAGGTTGTGGTCAGTGGGTCACTTTCTGTGTGGTAGGTCCTGTTGTCGTCAGTGGGTCACTTTCTATGTGTTTGTTCAGGTTCTGTTCATTGTGTCAGTGTCTGTGCATTTTGTCAGCTTGCGGTCAGTGGGTCAGTTTCTGTGTGTTCAGTCGGGACTTATCACTGTGTCAGTTTCTGTGTTGTCCGTCAGGTTGTTGTGTGTGAGCCAGTTTATTTGTGTTCTGTCAGGTTGTGGTCAGTGTGTCAGTTTCTGTGTGTTTGGTCAGTTTGTGGTCAGTGGGTCAGTTTCTGTGTGCTCGGTCAGGTTTTGGTCAGTGGGTCAGATTCTGTGAGTTCATTCAGGATGTGTTCAGTGGGTCAGTTTCTTTGTGTTCGGTCATGTTGTGGTCATTGTGTCAGTCTTTCTGTGCTCGGTCAGGTTGTTGTCAGTAGATCAGTTTCTGTCGTTTCCTTCAGTTTGTGGTCAGTGGGACAGTTTCTGTGTTTTCGGTGTGGATTTGTTCTGTTGGTCACTTTCTGTGTGTTTGGCCATTTTGTAATCAATGGGTCAGTTTCGGTGTGCTCAGTCAGACTGTGATCTGTTTGTCAGTTTCAGTGTTTTTTCGGTCAGGTTGTGGTCAATGGGTCAGTTTCCGTGTGCTTGGGCAGGTTATGTTCTATCAGTCAGTTTCTATGTGTTATGTCAGGATTTGGCCCGCGGGTTAGTTTCTGTGTGCTCAGTAAGGATGTGGACAGTGGGTTAATTTCTGTCTGTTCAGTCAGGTTGTGGTCAGTGGATCAGTTTCTGTGGGTTCCGTCAGTGACCGGTCAGTGGGTCAGTTGCTGTGTGTTTGGTCAAGTTGTGATTGGGTCAGTTTCAGTGTGTTCGGTCCCTGTTTGTTCAGTTGACCACTTTTGTGTTTTTGGCCAGCTTGTGGTCAATGGGTAAGTTTCTGTGTGTTCGTTTCGTATTTGTTCAGCTGGCCACTTTATGTGTTTTTGGCCAGGTTTTGGTCAATGGGTCATTTTTATTGTGTTCGGTCAGGTTGTGGTCAGTGGGTCAGTTTCTTTGTGTTTGGTAAGGTTATGATCAGTCGGTCAGTTTATGTGTGTTCAGTCAGGTTGAGGTCATTGAGTCATTTTTTTTGTGTTCGGTCAGGTTGTGATCAGTGGGTCAGTTTTTGTCTGTTCGGAAAGGATCTGGTCAGTGGGTCAGTTTCTGTTTGTTTCGTCATACTGTTGTCAGTGGGTCAGTTTCTGTGTGTTTGGTCAGGATTTGGTCAGTGGTTCAGTATCTGTGGGCTCGGTCAGGTTTTGGTCACTGGGTCAGTTTCTGTGTGCTCGGTCAGGTTGTGTTCGGTGGGCCAGTTTCCGTGTGTTCCATGAGGTTGTGGTCACTGGGTCAGTTCCTGTGTGTTTGGTCAGTTTGAGGTCAGCGGGTCAGTGTGTGTGTATTTGGTCAGGTGTGTTTTCATTGTGTCAGTTTCCGTGTGCTCAATTCAATTCAATTCAATTCAATTTTATTTGTCATATATGCAGCAGACTTGTGTACTGCACAATGAAATGTTGATTTTTACGAGTTCTCTCAACATTGGAATAAATATGGCATACAATGATAAAAATACAAATAGAAATACTAATAGAAAGACAGTAATAATAAATAAAACAACAGTAATAAATAATAATAAATTAATCGTTCATGTATCTTATGGCCTGTGGGTAGAAGCTGTTTCGAAACCTGTTGGTACGAGACCGTATGCTTCAGTATCTCTTACCAGACGGGAGCAGGACGAAGAGGTTGTGGCTGGTGTGACTCACGTTTTTAATGATTCTCAGGGCCTTCCCCCGGCACCTCTCGGGTAGATATCCTGCACAGCAGGTAGTTTAATTCCTATAGTGTGTTGTGCAGCTTTCACTACCATCTGTAGAGCCTCGCGGTCTGTGGCGGTGCAGTTGCCATACCAGGCAGTGATGCAAACCGGACAGGACACTCTCGATGGTGCACCGGTAGAAGTTGGTGAGAATCTGGGGGGCCATTCCAAATTTCTTCCATCTCCTGAGGAAGAACAGGCGTTGGCATGCCTTCTTGGTTACAACGTCGATGTGATGGGACCACCTTAAGTCCTCCATAATGAATACACCCAGGAATTTGAAGCTGCCGACCCTCTCCACCTCAGCCCCTTCGATGTAGATTGGGGTGTGTCCCTCCCCCTGCCGCTTGTTATAATCCACGATAATCTCCTTTGTTTTGCTGATGTTGAGGGAGAGTTTGCTGTACATGCACCATTCCCCTAGGGCTCTTACCTCCTCCCTGTAGCCTGTCTCATCTCCATCTGTGATCAGGTCTACAATGGTGTGGAGATGCCGGAGTTGGACTGGGGTGGACAAATGTAAGAAGTCACACAACACCAGGTTATAGTCCAACAGCTTTATTTGAAATCACAAGCTTTCGGAGCGCTGCTCCTTCTTCAGGTGAAGTGGAGAAATGCATAAAGACACAGCTTATATAGTCAGAGAATTATGTCAGATGTTTACAGGTAACCTTTCCAACTGCCATTTATCGCACCTCGGCAGAGAGATAATCACAGCAGTCAAAGGTGTGAATGGTGTCCAAACAGGTCAGTCAGGGAAACATTACATCAAAGAACAATGAGGTGGGGTCACAAGGGGTCAAATATTGCAGATGCTGGGGTCTGTATGAAAAACAAAAAAGCAGACAAAAAACATTTTTTTTTTTTGGCTGCAAATCACAGCAGGTGCGGCCGCATCTGTGCAGAGAGAACAAGCCAATGTCGACTCGAGTCTGGATGACCCTGCATCAGGTGGGGTTACATGTAGCGTGACATGAACCCAAGATCTCGGTTGAGGCCGTCCTCATGAGTGCGGAATTTGGCTATCAGTTTCTGCTCGACGATTTTGCATTGTCGTGTGTCTCGAAGGCCACCTTGGAGAATGCTTACCCGAAGATCGGAGGCTGAATGTCCTTGACTGCTGAAGTGTTCCCCGACTGGGAGGGAACACTCCTGCCTGGTGATTGTTGCGCGGTGTCCGTTCATCCGTTGTCGCAGTGTCTGCATGGTCTCGCCGATGTACCATGCTCCGGGGCATCCTTTCCTGCAACGTATGAGGTAGACAACGTTGGCCGAGTCACATGAGTATGTACCATGTACCTGGTGGGTGGTGTCCTCACGTGTGATGATGGTATCTGTGTTGATGATCTGGCATGTCTTGCAGAGGTTGCTGTGGCAGGGTTGTGTGGTGTCGTGGTCGCTGTTCTCCTGAAAGCTGGGTAATTTGCTGCGAACGATGGTCTGTTTGAGGTTAGGCGGCTGTTTGAAAGCGAGTAGTGGAGGCGTGGGGATGGGCTTAGCGAGGTGTTCGTCGTCATCGATGACATGTTGAAGGCTGCGCAGAACATGGCGTAGTTTCTCCGCTCCGGGGAAGTACTGGACGACGAAGGGTACTCTGTTGGTTGTGTCCCGTGTTTGTCCTCTGAGGAGGTCTATGCGATTTTTCGCTGTGGCCCGTCGGAACTGTCGATCGACGAGTAGAGCGTCATATCCCGTTCTTACAAGGGCGTCTTTCAGTGTCTGTAGGTGTCCATCGCGTTCCTCCTCGTCTGAGCAGATCCTGTGTATTCGCAGGACTTGTCCATAGGGGATGGCTTCTTTAACGTGGTTAGGGTGGAAGCTGGAGAAGTGAAGCATCGTGAGGTTGTCCGTGGGCTTGCGGTAGAGTGAAGTGCTGAGGTGTCCGTCTTTGATGGAGATTCGTGTGTCCAGGAATGAGACTAATTCTGAGGAGTAGTCCATAGTGAGTTTGATGGTGGGATGGAACTTGTTGATGTTATCGTGTAGTCTTTTCAGTGATTCTTCGCCGTGGGACCATAGGAAGAAAATGTCGTCGATGTATCTGGTGTATAGCGTTGGTTGGAGATCCTGTGCAGCGAAGAAGTCTTGCTCGAACTTGTGCATGAAGATGTTTGCGTATTGGGGTGCGAATTTGGTCCCCATGGCTGTTCCGTGTGTTTGGGTAAAGAACTGGTTGTCGAAGGTGAAGACATTGTGGTCAAGGATGAAGCGGATGAGTTGTAGGATGGCGTCTGGAGATTGGCTGTTGTTGGTGTTGAGTACTGAGGCTGTCGCAGCGATGCCGTCATCGTGGGGGATACTGGTGTAGAGTGCCGAGACGTCCATCGTGGCGAGGAGTGTTCCTGGTTCAATTGGACATCGGCGAGACCATGCAGACAATGCGACAACGGATGAATGGACACCGCGCAACAATCACCAGGCAGGAGTGTTCCCTCCCAGTCGGGGAACACTTCAGCAGTCAAGGACATTCAGCCTCCGATCTTCGGGTAAGCATTCTCCAAGGTGGCCTTCGAATCACACGACAACGCAAAATCGTCGAGCAGAAACTGATAGCCAAGTTCCGCACTCATGAGGACGGCCTCAACCGAGATCTTGGGTTCATGTCACGCTACATGTAACCCCACCTGATGCAGGGTCATCCAGACTCGAGTCGACATTGGCTTGTTCTCTCTACACAGATGCGGCCGGACCTGCTGTGATTTCCAGCCAAAAAAAAAATGTTTTTTGTCTGTTTTTTTGTTTTTCATACAGACCCCAGCATCTACAATATTTGACCCCTTGTGACCCCACCTCATTGTTCTTTGATGTAATGTTTCCCTGACTGACCTGTTTGGACACCATTCACACCTTTGACTGCTGTGATTATCTCTCTGCCGAGGTGCGATAAATGGCAGTTGGAAAGGTTACCTGTAAACATCTGACATGATTCTCTGACTATATAAGCTGTGTCTTTATGCTTTTCTCCACTTCACCTGAAGAAGGAGCAGCACTCTGAAAGCTTGTGATTTCAAATGAAGCTGTTGGACTACAACCTGGTGTTGTGTGACTTCTTACACAGGTCTACAACGGTAGTGGCATCAGCAAACTTGATGATGGAGTTGAAGTTGTGTGTGGCCACGCCATCGTGAGTAAACAGGGAGCACAGAAGGGGACTGAGCACACAACCCTGGGGAGTTCCGTGTTCAGGATCATTGTGGGGGAGTTGTTTCTGCCTATTTTCACCACCTGGTGCCTTCCTGTCAGGAAGTCCAGGGTCCAGTTGCATAGGGAGGTGTTAAGTTCTAGCTCACTGAGCTTATTGACAAGATTGGAGGCGATAATGGTATTGAATGCTGAACTATAATCAATGAACAACATTCACACATAGGTGTTCCTCTTATCCAGCGGTGATAAGGCAGTGTGCAGTACAGTGGCGATGGCATCATCGCTAGATCTGTTTGGGCAGTAGGCAAATTGGAGTGGGTCCAGTGTGTCAGGTAGTAACGAGTTGATGTGGGTTTTGACCAGCCTCTCAAAGCAGTTCATGATGACAGAAGTGAGTGCTATGAGGCGGTAGTCGTTTAAACAGGTTACTTTTGATTATATGGGGACTGGAATAACCGATGTCATCTTGAAGTTGTGGGGACTACAGACTGGTACAGTGAATGGTTGAATACATCCTTAAACACGGCTGCCAGCTGGTCAGCGCCTGCTCTAAGGACACGCCCAGGGATTCCATCTGGACCGGGTGCTTTATGGGTGTTCACTCTCTCAAAGGTCTTGCTCACGTCAGCCACAGAGTTTGACAAGACCCGGTCGTCCTGAGCCGCGGGCGCCCTTGTAACAGGCCAGTTGTTGTTGGCCTGAAACCGGGCGTAAAAAGTGTTAAGCTCATCTGGGAGAGAGGCATTGCTGGGCATGACACAGTTGGGTTTCCCTTTGTAGTCTGTAATAGATTGTAGTCCACTCCACATCCTACGCGAATCTGTGCTGTGATAGTGTGACTCCACTTTGTCCGTGTATTGTCTTTTTGCATTTTTGATGGTTTTTCTGAGGTCGTACCTTGATTTCTTGTACTCGTCCATGTCCCCAGAGTTGAATGCGATGGACCGTGCTTTTAGCATAGCACGGATATTGCCATTTACCCATGGTTTCTGGTAGGGAAATGTTCGTACAACAATCCTCGGAACAACGTCGTCTATGCACTTGTTTATGAAAATAATGACCGAATCTGTATATGTGTTGATGTCATTGTCCAAGGCATTCCGGAACATATCCCAGTCAGTGGAATCAAAGCAGTCTTGTAACATAGCGTCTGATTGATACGACCAGCGTTGTAGAGATCTCATCACAGGCTTTTCCTGTTTCAGTTTCTGCCTATAGGTGGGTAGCAGCAGGATGGAGTTGTGATTTGATTTGCCGAAGGGAGGGCGGGGGAGGGCCTTGTATCTATCCCGGAATGGAGTGTAAATGTGATCTAGTGTGTTCTTGGCTCGAGTTGGGCAGGTGATATGCTGATGGTATTTAGGCAGTGCTTTCCTCAGCTTGGCTTTGTTGAAATCGCCAGCCACGATGAATGCAGCCTCTGGATGGGAACTTTCAAGCCTGCTAATGATCCCATACAGCTCGTTTAGTACCCTATTTGCGTTGGCCTAGTGGTGGAATATACACCACTGTAATTATCACGGATGAGAACTCTCTCAGGAGGTAGAATGGTCGGCATTTGATCATCAGGTGTTCAAGATCGGGTGAACAAGAAGATGTAAGTAGTTCCACGTTGGAACACCAAGAATTGTTGATCATAAAGCATACTCCACCCCCTCTATTCCTCCCCGAGTCTTTTGTTTGGTCTAGCCGGTGAATGTTGAATCCCTCTGGTTGAATGGCCAAAGCTGGTGTCGATGGATCAAGCCAAGTCTCAGTAAAAATCAAGACATTGCAGTTCTTAATGTCTCGCTGTAAGGTGAGCCTCCCTCCTTCGTCCAGCTTATTGTCCAGTGACTGCACATTCGCCAGGAGAATAATCGGAGGGGGGGGGGTGGTGTTCACGTCGCATCAGCTTCACTAATGCACCTGCTCGTCTGCCCCGCTTGCGCCGTCGTCGCGTCCTGATCACAGGAATGAAGTCAGGTAAGCAGGTGGGAGGGTTGATGGTAGTAGCAGCAGAATCACAGTTCGAAAAATCGGGGGTAAGTCCTATATCTCCGGACGATCTTATATCCAGAAGTGATTGACTGTCGTAGCAGATAAGTGAAGAAACAGTACTGACAGAATTGTTTAATAATAACAATAAAATAATTAATAAAGTGGAAAATTGTGGATGAGTTCGTAAAACAGCGGCTACCCTCATGAAACATACAGGTCGTTTAAACAGTAGAATATTTTTTTTAAAACAACTAAACTATTAATAATAAAACTAGAATGCTAAATACTAAACAGTAGAATACTAAAAAATAGCCAGGTTGTGGTCAATGGGTCAGTTTCTGTGTGTTAGGACAGGTGTTGGTCTCTGTGTCAGTTTCTGTGTGTTCGGTCAGGTTTTCGCCAGAGGGTCAATTTTTGGTTGCTCTGTCAGGTGGTGATCAGTAAGTCAGATTCAGTGTTTTCAGTAAGTTTATGGTCAGTGTTCAAGTTTCTGTGGGTTCCATCAGTGTGTAGTCAGTGGGTCAGTTTTTGTTCGTTCGGTCAAGTTGCTTCAGTGGTTCAGTGTCTGTGTGTTCGGTCAGGATTTGTTCAGTTCGTCAGTTTATCTGTGTTTGGCCAGGTTGTGGTCAATGGGTCAGTTTCGGTGTGTTGGGTCAGGTTTTGGTATGAAGTCCCTTTTCTGTGAGCTCGGACAGGTTCTGGTCAGTGAGTCAGTTTCAGTTTTTTTCATTCAGGTTGTGGTCCATGGGTCAGTTTATTTGTGTTCGGTCAGATTGGGCTCAGTGGGACATTATCAATGCTTTCGGTCAGGTTATGTCAGTGGGTCAGCTTCTGTGTGATCGGTCAGCTTGTGTTCAGTGGGTCCGATTCTGTTTGCTTGGACTGGTTGTGGTCAGTGGTTAAGTTTATGTGTGTTCGGTAAGGATTTGGTCAGTGGGTCAATTTCTGAGTCTTCGGTCAGGTTGTGGTCAGTGGGTAAGTTTCTGTGTGTTCGTTCAGGTTGTGGTCAGTGTGCCAGTTTCTGTGTGATCGGTCAGTTGTGGTCAGTGGATCAGTTTCTTTGTGGTTGGTCAGGATCTGTTCAGTGGGTCCGTTTCTGTGTGCTAGATCAGGTTGTGGTCAGTGGGTTTCTTTCTGTGTGTTTGTTCAGGTTGTGGTCATTGTGTCAGTGTCTGTGTGTTTTGTCAGGTTGTGGTCAGTCGTCATTTTCTATGTGTTCACTCAGGTCTAGGTCACTGAGTCAATTTTTGTGTATTCAGTCAGGTTAAGATCAGTGTGACAGTTTCTGCATGTTCGGTCAGGTTGTTGGCAGTGTGTCATTTTCTGTGTGTTTCATCAGGTTGTGGTCAGTGGGTGAGTTTGTGTGTGTTTGGTCAGGTTGTGGTCAGTGGGTCAGTTACTGTGTGCTCGGTCAGGTTTTGGTCAGTGTGTCAGATTCTATGAGTTCGTTCAGGAGGTGTTCAGTGGGTCAGTTTCTGTGTGTTCAGTCAGGTTGTGGTCAGTGGATCAATTTCTGTCGATTCCTTCCGTTTGTGGTCAGTGGGACAGATTCTGTGTGTTCAGTCATGTAATTGTCAGTGTTCCAGGTCATGTGTGTTCGGTCAGGATTTGTTCAGTTGATCACTTTCTGTGTGTTTGGCCAGGTTGTGGCCATTGTGTCAGTTTATGTGTCTTTTGTCAGGATGTGGTCAGTGGGTCATTTTCTGTATGTTCAGTCAGGACTTGGTCACAGTGTCAGTTTTTGCGTGTTCAGTCAGGGTGAGGTCAGGTTGACAGTTTCTGTATTTTCGGTCAGGTTGTGGGCAGTGTGTCAGTTTCTGTGTGTTCGGTCAGGTTGTGGTCAGTGGGTCCGTTTCTGTGTGTATCTTCAGAATGTTGTCAGTGGGTCAGTTTCTGTGTGTTCGGCCAGGATTTGTTCAGTGGGTCAGATTCTATGTGTTCTGCCAGGTTCTGGTCAGTGGGACAGTTTCTGTGTGCTCAGTCTGGCTGTGGTATGTGGCCCAGTTTCTCTGTGTTCCATCAGGTTGGGGTTAGTGGATCAGTTTCTGTGTGTTCGGTCAGTTTGTGGTCATTGGTCAGTTTGTGTGTGTTCGGCCAGGTTGTGTTCATGAGTCAGTTTCTGTGTCTTCAGCCAGGTTTTTGTCAGTGGGTCAGTTTCTGTGTGTATTGACAGGTGCTGGTCTACGGGTCACTTTTTGCATGTTTGGTCAGGTTGTCGTCA
This sequence comes from Somniosus microcephalus, assembly GCF_052327205.1. Classification (NCBI taxonomy): domain Eukaryota; kingdom Metazoa; phylum Chordata; class Chondrichthyes; order Squaliformes; family Somniosidae; genus Somniosus; species Somniosus microcephalus. Next base: position 4,112,555 of record NW_028225186.1, on the reverse strand, counting down.
GTGGGTCAATTCCTGCGTGTTCATTCAAGTTGTGGTCAGTGTGTCAGTTTCTGTGTGTTCGGTCAGTTTGTGGTCAGTTGCTCAGTTTCTGTGTGGTCGATCAGGTTGTGGTCAGTGGGACCGTTTCTGTGTGTTTGGTCAGGTTGTGGTCAGTGAGTCAGGGTCTGTGTGTTCGGTAAGGTTGTGGTCAATGGGTGAGTCTTTGTGTGTTTGGTCAGGTTGTGGTTACTGGGTCAGTTACTGCGTGCTCGGTCAGATTTTTGTCAGTGTGTCATATTCTGTGAGTCCGTTCAGAATGTGTTAAGTGGGTCAGTTTCTGTGTGTTCAGTCAGGTTGTGGTCAGTGGAACAATTTCTGTCGATTCCTTCAGTTTGTGGTCAGTGGGTCAGTTTCTGTGTGTTCAGTCAAGTTTTTGTTAGTGTCCCGGTTTCTGTGTGTTCGGTCAGGATTTGCTCAGTGTGTCAGTTCCTATGTACTCGGTCAGGTTGTGTTCAATGGGTCAATTTCTGTCTGTTCGGAGAGGATCTGGTCAGTGGGTCAGTTTCTGTGTGTATCGTCAAAACGTTGTCAGTGGGTCAGTTTCTGTGTGTTCGGCCAGGATTTGTACAGTGGGTCAGATTCTATGTGTTCTGTCAGTTTCTGGTCAGTGGGTCAGTTTCTGTGTGCTCAGTTTGGCTGTGGTATGTGGGCCAGTTTATCTGTGTTCCATCAGGTTGCGGTTAGTGGGTCAGTTTCTGTTTGTTCGGTCAGTTTGTGGTCATTGGTCAGTTTGTGTGTGTTCGGCCAGGTTGTGTTCATGAGTGAGTTTCTGTGTCTTCAGCCAGGTTGTTGTCAGTGGGTCAGTATCTGTGTGTTTTGACAGGTGCTGGTCTATGGGTCACTTTCTGCGTGTTTGGTCAGGTTGTCGCCAGTGGGTCAATTCCTGTGTGTTCATTCAAGTTGTGGTCAGTGTTTCAGTTTCTGTGTGCTCAGTCAGGAGTTGGTCATTGTATCAGTTTCTGTGTGTTCGGTCAGGTTGTGGTCAATGGGTCAGTTTCTGTTTGTTCACTCAGGTTGTGGTTATTTTGTCAGTTTCGGTGTGTTCAGTCAGGTTGTTGTCAGTGGGTTAGTTTCTCTGTGTTGGGACTAGCTGTGGTCAATGGGTCAGTTTCTGTATTGTGAGTCAGGATTTGGTCAGTGTTTCAGTTTCTGTCTGATCGGTCAGGATGTGTTCCATGCGTAAGTTTCTGCGTGTGTGGTCAAACTGTTATCAGTGGGTCACTTACTGTGTGCTTGGACAGGTGGTGGTCAGTGGGTCAGGTTCTGTGTGTTCGGAGAGGCGGTGATCAGTAAGTCAGTTTCTGTGTGTTCTGTCAGGTTGTGGTCAGTGAATCATTATCTGTGTATTTGCTCAGGTTGTGGTCATTTGGTCACTTTCTGTGTGTTCGGTCAGGGTCTGGTCAGTGCGTCAGTTTCTCTGTGCACCGTCAGGTTGTTGTCAGTGGTTCAGTTTTGGCGTACTCGGTGAGGTTGTGGTCACTTGGTCACTTTGAGTGTATTGGGTCAGATTGTGGTCAATGGGCCAGTGTTTGTCTGTTCGGACAAGTTGTTTTTAGTGTGTCAATTTCCATGTGTTTGGTCCGAATATGGTCAGTTGGTCAGTTTCTGTGTGTTCAGTCAATTTGTGGTCAGCGGATCAGTTTCTGTGGGTTCCGTCATTGTGTGGTCAGTAGGTCAGTTTCTGTCTGTTCCATCAAGTTGTTGTCAGATGTTCAGTTTCTGTGTGTTCTGTCAGGATTTGTTCATTTGGTCAGTTGCTGTGTGTTTGGCCAGGTTGCGGTCAATGGGTCGGTTTTTGTGTTCGGTCAGGTTGTGCTAGGAAGGTCAGTTTTTGTGTGCTTGGTCATGTTATGGTCAGTGGTTCAGTTTCAGTGTTTTTTCGGTCAGGTTGTGGTCAATGTGTCAGTTTTTGTTTGTTCGGTCAGGTTGTCGTCAGTTTTTCACATTCTGTGTGTTTGGTCAGGTTGTGGTCAGTGGGTCTGTTTCTGTGTTCTCGGTCAGGTTGTGCCCAGTGGGTTTGTTTATGTGTGTTCGGTCAGGTTGTGGTCAGTGGATATATTTCTGTCAGTTTCGTCAGTGTGTGGTCCGTGGATCAGTTTCTGTGTGTTCAGTCAAGTTCTCAGGATTTTATCAGTTGGTCAGTTACTGTGTGTTTGTAAAGGTTGTGGTCAATGGGTCGGTTACTCTGTGTTCGCTCAGGTTGTGGTTTGAAGGTCAGTTTTTGTGTGCTCTATCATGTTTTGATCAGTGGGTCAGTTTCAGTGTTTGTTCGGTCAGGTTGTGGTCAATGGGTCAGTTTCTGTGTGTTCGGTCATGTTCTGGTCAGTGAGTCAGTTTCTCTGTGCACCGTCAGGTTGTATCAGTGGTTCAGTTTTGGTGTACTCGGTCAGGTTATGGTCATTTGGTCACTGTGAGTGTATTGGGTCAGATTGTGGTCAATGGGTCAGTGTTTCTCTGGTCGGACAAATTGTGGTCAGTGTGTCAATTTCTGTGTGTTTGGTCCAAATATGGTCAGTTAGTCAGTTTCTGTGTGTTCAGTCAGTTTGTGGTCAGCGGATCAGTTTCTGCGGGTTCCGTCATTGTGTGGTCAGTGGGTCAGTTTCTGTCTGTTCCGTCAAGTTGTTGTCCAATGTTCATTTTCTGTGTGTTCTGTCAGGATTTGTTCATTTGGTCAGTTGCTGTGTGTTTGGCCAGGTTTCGGTGAATGGGTCGGTTTCTGTGTGTTCGGTCAGCTTGTGGTAGGTAGGTCAGTTTCTGTGTGCTTGGTCATGTTATGGTCAGTGGGTCAGTTTCAGTGTTTTTTCGGTCAGGTTGTGGTCAATGTGTCAGTTTCTGTTTGTTCGGTCAGGTTGTCATCAGTTTGTCAGATTCTGTGTGTTTGGTCAGGTTGTGGTCAGTGGGTCAGTTTCTGTGTGCTCGGTCAGTTTGTGCCCAATGGGTTTGTTTATGGGTGTTCGGTCAGGTTGTGGTCAGTGGATAATTTTCTGTCAGTTCTGTCAGTGTGTGGTCCGTGGATCAATTTCTGTGTGTTCAGCCAAGTTGTCAGGATTTGTTCAGTTGGTCAGGTTGTGGTCAATGGGTCGGTTGCTTTGTGTTCACTCAGGTTGTGGTTGGAAGGTTAGTTTCTGTGTGCTGTCTCATGTTTTGGTCAGTGGGTCAGTTTCAGTGATTGTTCGGTCAGGTTGTGGTCAATGGGTCAGTTTCTGTCTGTTCAGTCAGGTTGTGGTCAGTGGATCATATCCTGTGTTTTCGGTCTGGATATGTCAGTGTGTGATACTCTGCATGTTCGGTCAGGTTGTGGTCAGTTGCTCAGTCTGGTTGAGTTCGGTCAGTATGTGGTCAGTGGGCCAGTTTCTGTTTGTTCGATCAGGTTGTGGCCAGTGGGTCAGTTTGTGTGTGATTGGTCAGCTTGTGGCCAGTTGCTCAGTTACTGCGTGCTCTCTCAGGTTGTGCTCAGTGGGTCAGTTTCACTGTGTTCGTTCAGTATTTGTTCAGTGTGTCAGTTTCTGTGTGCTCGTTCAGGTTGTGGTCATTGTGTCAGGTTCCGTGTTTTCTGTCAGGTTGTTGTCAGTGGGTCAGTTTCTGTGTGTTCAGCCAGGTTGTTGACAGTGGGTCAGGTACTTTGTGTTTGGTCATGTTGTGGTCAGTCGGTCAGTTTCTGTGTCTTCGCTCAGGTCATGGCCAGAAGGTTAGTTTCTGCATGTTTTGTCAGGTTGTGGTCAGTGGCTCAGTCTGGTTCAGTTCGGTCAGGTTGTGGTCAATGGGCCAGTTTCTATTTGTTCTGTCATGTGTTGTCAGTGGATCAGTTTCTGTGTGTTCAGTCAGGTTCTGCTCAGTGGGTCAGTTACTGTGTGTTCAGTCAGATTGTGGTCAGTGGGTCAGTTTCTATGTGATTGGTCAGGATGTGGTCAGTTGCTCAATTTCTGTGTGCTCGTTCAATTTGTGGTCAGTGTGTCAGTTTCAGTGTCTTTGGTCAGGTTGTGGTCAGTGGGACAGTTTTTGTGTGTTCAGCCAGGTTGTGGTCAGTAGGTCAGTTTCTTTGTGTTTGGTAAGGCTGTGGTCAGAGTGTCAGTTTCTGTGTTTTTGATCAGGTTCTGGTCCGTTGGTCAGTTTCTGTGTGTTCGGTCAGGTTGTGTTCAGTTGGCCAGTTTCTGCATGTCCGGCCAGGTTATCATCAGAAGGTCAGTTTCTGAGTTTTGGGCAGGCTGTGATCAGTGGTTCAGTTTGGTTGACTTTGGTCAGTATGTGGTCAGTGGATCAGTTTCTGTTTGTTTGGAAAGGTGGTGGTTAATGGGTCAGTTTCTGTGTGATCGTACAGGTTGCCGTCAGTGTGTCAGTTGCTGTGTGATCTGTCAGGTTGTGGTCAGTGGGTCAGTTTCTGTGTGTTCGGTCAATTTGTGGTCAGTGGGTCAGTTTATGTGTGATCGGACATGTTGTGGTCAGTGGTTTTGTTTCTGTGTGTTTGGTCATGTTGTGGTTAGTGGGCCAGTTTCTGTGTGTTTTGTCACGTTGTGGTCAGTGGGTCAGTTTCTGTGTGTTCAGTCAGGACTTGGTCACTGTGTCAGTTTATGTTTGATCAGCCAGGTTGTGGTCAGTGGGTCAGTTTCTGTGCTATCGGTCTGGTTGTGGTCAGTGGGTTCGTTTCTGTGTGTTCGGTAACTTTTTGGTCAGTATGTCAGTTTATGTGCGTTCAGTCACGTTGTGGTTAGTGTATCAGAATCAGTATGTTCGATCAGGTTGTGGACAGTGTGTCAGTTACTTTGTGTTCGGTCAGGTTGTGGTAAGTGAGCCAATTTATGTGTGTTACGTCTGGTTGTCTTCAGTGTTTCAGTTTCTTTGTATTTGTTCAAGTTTTGGTCAGTGGGTCAGTTCTGTGTGCTCAGTAAGGTTGTTGTCATTTTGTCAGATTCTGTGAGTACGGTCATGTTGTGTCCGGTGGGTCAGTTTCTGTGAGTTTGTTCAGGTTGAGCTCATTGTGCCAGTCTTTGTGTGCTCGGTCAGTTTGTGGTCAGTGGGTTTGTTTCTTTGTTTTCGGTCAGTTTGTGGTCAGTGGATCATTTTCTGTCAGTTCCATCAGTGTTTGATCAGTGGTACAGTTTCTCTGTGTTAGGTTAAGTTGTTGTCAGTGGGTCAGTTTCTGTTTCTTCAGTCATGATTTGTTCAGTTGGTCACTTTCTGTGTGTTTGTCCAGGTTGTGGTCAATGGGTCACTTTCGGTGTCTTAGGTCAGTTTGTGGTCAGTGTGAGAGTTTCAGTGTTTGTTCCATCAGGTTTTAGTCAATGGGTCAGTTTCTGTGTGTTCTTTCAGATTGTGATCATTTGGTCACTTTCTTTGTGATCGGTCAGCTTGTGGTCAGTGGGTCAGAAGCAAATAGATTTCAGGTGGATGCCTACCCGCACTTGATGCTGTGGGTTCCTGAACATGTCCTTTGTGATCCCGCCTAAAAAATGTCATCTTGTACGAAAAGATGCCTGGCGTGGAAGTGACCTGAATTTCAAAGAAGCATGGAGGAAAGACTGCATTGTTCTGCTTGCTGGCAGGACGCTTTTCGCAGTTTCCCTGGTGGTATAGTGGTTCGGATTCGGCGCTTTCACCACCGCGACCCGAATTCGATTACCCGGTCAGGAAAATAGTGCGTTTTCTGGCAGTTTAAAATGCCAGCAATCAAAGCCAAAACAATGCATCAACTTTTCAACTTTCCACACCGCTGCTGTTGCCTCAACAGTCAGCAGTGCATCATTCGGTATCGAGGTGCAACATTCACTTGCCTTGCCTTCTGTAAAATGCCTGCTGTTTCAAAGTCAGCAGGAAATGACATTGGGAACAAGGCACTTGAATTGCCCACATTTATGTGTACCTCACAGTGTCAGAACAGTCACGGTTATTATCCGCCTTCCATGTATTATTTTGCCGAATTCATCTCCCTAACAAATTTAGCTGATCACAGCACGGCTATCAGTCAACTCATTGCCAGTGTGAAAAATGCCACATTAGCAACGTGTGCAAGACTCGAATGACAGAGTACCTGGGCCGTGATAACTTATCCTGATATTCATGAGGCCTTAACATTCGCTGCATAAGACAATTCTACCTCTGGTTACCATCCCTTCTGCCATTGGAAAGCGTTTGTCTTTATTTCCTCTATCAAAACCCACTGTAATATTGCAAGCCTCTATTAAATTTCCTCTTAGCCTCCAGGGGAAAGCAATCCCAGCTTTTCCACACAATCAACATAACTGAAGTCGCTTGTCCATCGGGCCACACTCTAAGCCGTCAAACGGGTTCTGTATGTCTGATAGACATATATTTCAGCTACAGGGGAGTCAAGGGTTATGGGGAGTGGGCGGCAAAGTTGCGTTGTGTCGAAGATCTCATCAGCCACGAACTTATTAAATGGCGGGGCTCGAGGAGCTGAATGGCCCAATCCTGCTCCTATTTATTCTTTTGGGGAACGTTAGTTTCTTAATTAGGTAATTTTTGAGAAGCTAAACAACGTTGGAAGGAAACTCCCACAGCACCTAGAAAAGTGGAAAATCTTAGCTCAACCGTGAGCTCATGCACCTGAGAGGTTAACCCTGTGATTCTCTATCCACGGATCTTCCAGGACCTTCGAAGTGTTTCCAGCATTTAGTCAACAATTCCAGATGCAGTATCTGCTGCATTTTGCTTTTTATGTTAACGCAGTGTCCCCGCTTGTATTAACAAAAGCCAAAAATAAATTATCGCTGCCAGAAAATGGAATTTCTCAACTCGGCGTGCATTGGTGGTTCAGGGGTAGAATTCTCGCCTGCCGCGCGGGGACCCGGGTTCGATTCCCGGCCAATGCAGGATAACATTTTAAACAATTCATTTCATAGCAAACACATCACTTGAGCGTAAATAATATATTAGCTGCATCTGTGCAACTGGATCAAGGGTATGAATGTTCTGCTCCTGTTCCTGTGCAACAGCTTTCAGGGGCTGAATGGCATCCTGTTCCTGTGTAACAGGCTCGATTCTTACTCTGACAGACATTACATTGCTCACTTCCTCGTTAGTATAGCTGTGAGTATCCCCACCTGTCACGCGGGAGACTGGGGTGAAATTCCTCGACGGGGCAGAATTTTAACATCCCCAATTTTAAACCTTTGGGCAGCAATTTAACGTGCTCCTTGGAAAAGATCAACAGCGAAAAATTGAACCTAAAATAATTTTAAACGGTGAGGAACTGTATAAAAGCCTCCTGCATCAATTCCTCGTTAGCATAGTGTTCTCCTTCTGGTTGTCTTTTGTGCGGGGCACTGCGGAACGAGAGAGGACAGGGAAATGCAGATAACAGCGGGAGAAAGCAAGTCTGATCTTTCAAGGGGACAGCACTGGCACGATTGGCCGAATGGCCTCACACTGTACTGCAAGCTTCCATGAATCATATGGATATCTGAGACATACCCACACAAAGTGAGCACACATCTGTGTTCGTGTATGTGTTTGAGTCTTTGTCTCAAGCAGTGCATTACTATTTCCTCTGTGCTTTCCTTGATATTTTGTTGCTGATTATTAAATATCCCGACGGCTTTTCTCTGACTGTGTATCACTGAGAAAAGCACAGAAGCAAATAGATTTCAGGTGGACGCCTACCCGCAATTGATGCTGTGGTTTCTTGAACATGTCGTTTGTGATCTCGCCTAAAAAATGACATCTTGTACGAAAAGTTTGCCTGGCGCGAAAGTGACCTTAATTTCAAAGCAGCAAGGAGGAAAGACTGCATTGTTCTGCTTGCTGGCAGGATATTTTCCATAGTTTCCTTGGTGGTCAAGTGGTTAGGATTCGGTGCTTTCAACGCCGCGGCCCGGGTTCTGATTCCCGTTCAGGGAACCAGTGCTTTTTCTGGCTGTTTGAAATGCCAGCAATCAAAGCACCCGCGCGAAACAATGCTTGCACCTCATCAACCTTTCAACTTTCCACGCAGTTGTGACCCCGGTTCGATTACCGGCTAATGCAGGTTAACATTTTAAACAATTCATTTCATAGCAAACACATCACTTGAGCTTAAATAATATATTAGCTGTATCTGTGCAACTGGATCAAGGGAATGAATGTTCTGCTCCTGTTCCTGTGCAACAGTTTTCAGGGGCTGAATGGCATCCTGTTTTTGTGTAACAGGCTCGATTCTTACTCTGACAGACATTACATTGCTCACTTCCTCGTTAGTATAGTTGTGAGTATCCCCACCTGTCACGCGGGAGACCGGGGTGAAATTCCCCGACGGGGATGAATTTTAACATCCCCAATTTTAAACCTTAGGGCAGCACCTTAACGTGCTCCTTGGAAAAGATCAACAGCGAAAAATTGAACCTAAACTGATTTTAAACGGTGAGGAACTGTATAAAAAGCTCCTGCATCAATTCCTCGTTAGCATAGTGTTCTCCTTCTGTTTGTCTTTTGTGCGGGGCACTGCGGAACGAGAGAGGACAGGGAAATGCAAATAACAGCGGGAGAAAGCACGTCTGATCTTTCAAGGGGACAGCACTGGCACGATTGGCCGAATGGCCTCATACTGTACTGCAAGCTTCCATGAATCATATGGATATCTGAGATATACCCACACAAAGTGAGCACACATCTGTGTTCGTGTATGTGTTTGAGCCTTTGTCTCAAGCAGTGCATTACTATTTCCTCTGTGTTGTCCTTGATATTTTGGTGCTGATTATTCAATATCCCGACGGCTTTTCTCTGACTATGTATCACTGAGAAAAGCACAGAAGCAAATAGATTTCAGGTGGACGCCTACCCGCAATTGATGCTGTGGTTTCTTGAACATGTCGTTTGTGATCGCGCCGAAAAAATGTCATCTGGTACGAAAGGTTTCCCTGGCGCGAAAGTGACCTGAATTTCAAAGCAGCAAGGAGGAAAGACTGCATTGTTCTGCTTGCTGGCAGGATGCTTTCCACAGCTTCCCTGGTGGTCTAGTGGTTAGGATTCGGCGCTTTCACCGCGGCGGCCCGGGTTCGATTCCCGGTCAGTGGAGCCAATGCTTTTTTTGGCTGTTTGAAATGCCAGCAATCAAAGCACCCGCGCGAAACAATGCTTGCACCTCATCAACCTTTCAACTTTCCACGCTGCTGTTGCCTCAACAGTCAGCAGCGCAACATTCGGTACCGAGGTGCAACATTCACTTCCTTGCCTTCTGTAAAATGCCTGCTGTTTCAAAGTCAGCAGGAAATGACATTGGGAAGAAGACTCCTTAAATGCCCACATTTATGTGTACCTCACAGTGTCAGAACAGTCACGGTGATTATCGGCATTCCATGTATTATTTTGCCGACTGCATCTCCCTAACAAACTTAGCTGATCACAGCACGGCTGTCAGTCAACTCATTGCCAGTGTGAAGAATGCAACATTAGCTACGTGTTCAAGACTCGAATGACAGAGTACCTGGGCCGTGATAATTTATCCTGATATTCATGAGGCCTTAACATTCGCTGCATAAGACAATTCTACCTCTGGTTACCATCCCTCCTGCCATTGGAAAGCGGTTGTCTTTATTTCCTCTATCAAAAGCCATTGTAATTTTGCAAGCCTTTATTAAATTTCCTCTTAGCCTCCAGAGGAAAGCAATTCCAGCTTGTCCACCCCATCAACATAACTGAAATCGCTTGTCCCTCGGGCCACACTGTAAGACGTCAAACGAGTTCTGTATGTCGGGGAGTCAAGGGTTATGGGTAGCGGGCGGAAAAGTTGCGTTTTGTCGAAGATCTCATCAGCCACGAACTTATTAAATGGCGGGGCTCGAGGAGCTGAATGGCCCAATCCTGCTCCGATTTATTCTTTTGGGGAACGTTAGTTTCTTAATTATGTAATTTTTGAGAAGCTAAACAACGTTGGAAGGAAACTCCCACGGCACCTAGAAAAGTGGAAAATCTTAGCTCAACCGTGAGCTCATGCACCTGAGAGGTTAACCCTGTGATTCTCTATCCACGGATCTTCCAGGACCTTCGAAGTGTTTCCAGCATTTAGTCAACAATTCCAGATGCAGTATCTGCTGCATTTAGCTTTTTATGTTAACGCAGTGTCCCCGCTTGTATTAACAAAAGCCAAAAATAAATTGTAGCTACCAGAAAATGGAATTTGTTAACTCGGCGTGCATTGGTGGTTCAGGGGTAGAATTCTCGCTTCCCACGCGGGTGACCCGGGTTCGATTCCCGGCCAATGCAGTTTAACATTTTAAACAATTCATTTCATAGCAAACACATCACTTGAGCATAAATAATATATTAGCTGTATCTGTGCAACTGGATCAAGGGAATGAATGTTCTGCTCCTGTTCCTGTGCAACAGTTTTCAGGGGATGAATGGCATCCTGTTCCTGTGTAACAGGCTCGATTCTTACTCTGACAGACATTACATTGCTCACTTCCTCGTTAGTATAGTTGTGAGTATCCCCACCTGTCATGCGGGAGACCGGGGTGAAATTCCCCGACGGGGAGGAATTTTAACATCCCCAATTTTAAACCTTTGGGCAGCACCTTAACGTGCTCCTTGGAAAAGATCAACAGCGAAAAATTGAACCTAAAATAATTTTAAACGGTGAGGAACTGTATAAAAAGCTCCTGCATCAATTCCTCGTTAGCACAGTGTTCTCCTTCTGTTTGTCTTTTGTGCGGGGCACTGCGGAACGAGAGAGGACAGGGAAATGCAGATAACAGCGGGAGTAAGCACGTCTGATCTTTCAAGGGGACAGCACTGGCACGATTGGCCGAATGGCCTCATACTGTACTGCAAGCTTCCATGAATCATATGGATATCTGAGACATACCCACACAAAGTGAGCACACATCTGTGTTCGTGTATGTGTTTAAGCCTTTGTCTCAAGCAGTGCATTAATATTTCCTCTGTGTTGTCCTTGATATTTTGGTGCTGATTATTCAATATCCCGACGGCTTTTCTCTGACTGTGTATCACTGAGAAAAGCACAGAAGCAAATAGATTTCAGGTGGACGCCTACCCGCAATTGATGCTGTGGTTTCTTGAACATGTCATTTGTGATCTCGCCTAAAAAATGACATCTTGTACGAAAAGTTTGCCTGGCGCGAAAGTGACCTGAATTTCAAAGCAGCAAGGAGGAAAGACTGCATTGTTCTGCTTGCTGGCAGGATGCTTTCCGCAGCTTCCCTGGTGGTCTAGTGGTTAGGATTCGGCGCTTTCACCGCCGCGGCCCGGGTTTGAATTCCAGGTCAGCGAATCAGTGCTTTTTCTGGCTGTTTGAAATGCCAGCAATCAAAGCACCCGCGCGAAACAATGCTTGCACCTCATCAACCTTTCAACTTTCCACGCTGCTGTTGCCTCAACAGTCAGCAGCGCAACATTCGGTACCGAGGTGCAACATTCACTTCCTTGCCTTCTTTAAAATGCCTGCTGTTTCAAAGTCAGCAGGAAATGACATTGGGAACAAGACACCTTAAATGCCCACATTTATGTGTACCTCACAGTGTCAGAACAGTCACGGTTATTATCCGCCTTCCATGTATTATTTTGCCGACTGCATCTCCCCAACAAACTTAGCTGATCACAGCACGGCTATCAGTGAACTCATTGCCAGTGTGAAAAATGCCACATTAGCTACGTGTGCAAGACTCGAATGACAGAGTACCTGGGCCGTGATAACTTATCCTGATATTCATGAGGCCTTAACATTCGCTGCATAAGACAATTCTACCTCTGGTTACCATCCCTTCTGCCATTGGAAAGCGTTTGTCTTTATTTCCTCTATCAAAAGACATTGTAATTTTGCAAGCCATTATTAAATTTCATCTTAGCCTCCAGAGGAAAGCAATTCCAGCTTGTCCACACCATCAACATAACTGAAGTCGCTTGTCCCTCGGGCCACACTGTAAGACGTCAAACGAGTTCTGTATGTCGGGGAGTCAAGGGTTATGGGGAGCGGGCGGAAATGTAGCGTTGTGTCGAAGATCTCATCAGTCACGAACTTATTCAATGTCGGGGCTAGAGGGGCCGAATGGCCCAATCCAGCTCCTATTTATTCTTTTGGAGAAGGTTAGTTTCTTAATTATGTAATTTTTGAGTAGCTAAAAAACGTTGGAAGGAAACTCCCACGGCACCTAGAAAAGTGCAAAATCTTAGCTCTGCCGTGAGCTCATGCATCTGAGAGGTTAACCTTTGATTCTCTGTCCACAGATCTTCCAGGACCTTCGAAGTGTTTCCAGCATTTAGTCAACAATTCCAGATGCAGTATCTGCTGCATTTTGCATTTCATGTTAACGCAGTGTCCCCGCTTGTATTAACAAAAGCCAAAAATAAATTGTAGCTCCCAGAAAATGGAATTTGCTTACTCGGTGAGCATTGGTGGTTCAGCGGTCGAATTCTCGCCTGCCACGCAGGGGACCCGGTTTCGATTCCCGGCCAATGCAGGATAACATTTTAAACAATTCATTTCATAGCAAACACATCACTTGAGCATAAATAATATATTAGTTGTATCTTGGCAACTGGATCAAGGGTATGAATGTTCTGCTCCTGTTCCTGTGCAACAGCTTTCAGGTGCTGAATGGCATCCTGTTTCTGTGTAACAGGCTCGATTCTTACTCTGACAGACATTACATTGCTCACTTCCTCGTTAGTATAGTTGTGAGTATCCCCACCTGTCACGCGGGAGACCGGGGTGAAATTCCCCGACGGGGAGGAATTTTAACATCCCCAATTTTAAACCTTTGGGCAGCACCTTAACGTGCTCATTGGAAAAGATCAACAGCGAAAAATTGAACCTAAAATAATTTTAAACGGTGAGGAACTGTATAAAAAGCTCCTGCATCAATTCCTCGTTAGCACAGTGTTCTCCTTCTGTTTGTCTTTGTCTCAAGTAGTGCATTACTATTTCCTCTGTGTTGTCCTTGATATTTTGGTGCTGATTATTCAATATCCCGACGGCTTTTCTCTGACTGTGTATCACTGAGAAATGCACAGAAGCAAATAGATTTCAGGTGGACGCCTACCCGCAATTGATGCTGTGGTTTCTTGAACATGTCGTTTGTGATCTCGCCTAAAAAATGACATCTTGTACGAAAAGTTTGCCTGGCGCGAAAGTGACCTGAATTTCAAAGCAGCAAGGAGGAAAGACTGCATTGTTCTGCTTGCTGGCAGGATGCTTTCCGCAGCTTCCCTCGTGGTCTAGTGGTTAGGATTCGTCGTCTTTCACTGCCGCGGCCCGGGTTTGAATTCCAGGTCAGGGAACCAGTGCTTTTTCTGGCTGTTTGAAATGCCATCAATCAAAGCACCCGCGTTTGTCTTTATTTCCTCTATCAAAAGCCATTGTAATTTTGCAATCCTTTATTAAATTTCATCTTAGCCTCCAGAGGATAGCAATTCCAGCTTGTCCACACCATCAACATAACTGAAGTCGCTTGTCCCTCGGGCCACACTGTAAGACGTCAAACGAGTTCTGTATGTCGGGGAGTCAAGGGTTATGGGGAGCGGGCGGAAAAGTTGCGTTGTGTCGAAGATCTCATCAGCCACGTACTTATTAAATGGCGGGGCTCGAGGGGCCGAATGGCCCAATCCAGCTCCTATTTATTCTTTTGGGGAAGGTTAGTTTCTTAATTATGTAATTTTTGAGCAGCTAAACAACTTTGGAAGGAAACTCCCACAGCACCGAGAAAAGTGCAAAATCTTAGCTCTGCCGTGAGCTCATGCACCTGAGAGGTTAACCCTGTGATTCTCTGTCCACAGATCTTCCAGGACCTTCGAAGTGTTTCCAGCATTTAGTCAACAATTCCAGATGCAGTATCTGCTGCATTTTGCTTTTTATGTTAACGCAGTGTCCCCGCTTGTATTAACAAAAGCCAAAAATAAATTGTCGCTGCCAGAAAATGGAATTTCTCAACTCGGCGTGCATTGGTGGTTCAGGGGTAGAATTCTCGCCTGCCGCGCGGGGACCCGGGTTCGATTCCCGGCCAATGCAGGATAACATTTTAAACAATTCATTTCATAGCAAACACATCACTTGAGCGTAAATAATATATTAGCTGCATCTGTGCAACTGGATCAAGGGTATGAATGTTCTGCTCCTGTTCCTGTGCAACAGCTTTCAGGGGCTGAATGGCATCCTGTTCCTGTGTAACAGGCTCGATTCTTACTCTGACAGACATTACATTGCTCACTTCCTCGTTAGTGTAGTTGTGTGTATCCCCACCTGTCACGCGGGAGACCGGGGTGAAATTCCCCGACGGGGAGGAATTTTAACATCCCCAATTTTAAACGTTTTGGCAGCACCTTAAAGCGCTCCTTGGAAAAGATCAACAGCGAAAGATTGAACCTAAAACAATTTTAAACGGTGAGGAACTGCATAAAAACCTCCTGCATCAATTCCTCGTTAGCATAGTGTTCTCCTTCTGTTTGTCTTTTGTGCGGGGCACTGCGGAACGAGAGAGGACAGGGAAATGCAGATAACAGCGGGAGAAAGCACGTCTGATCTTTCAAGTGGACGGCACTGGCACGATTGGCCGAATGGCCTCACACTGTACTGCACGCCTCCATGAATCATATGGATATCTGAGACATACTCACACAAAGTGAGCACACATCTGTGTTCGTGCATATGTTTGAGTCTTTGTCTCAAGCAGTGCATTACTGTTTCCTCTGTATTGTCCTTGATATTTTGGTGCTGATTATTCAATATCCCGACGGCTTTTCTCTGACTGTGTACCTCTGAGAAAAGCACAGAAGCAAATAGATTTCAGGTGGACGCCTACACGCACTTGATGCTGTGGTTTCCTGAACATGTCCTTTGTGATCTCGCCTAAAAAATGTCATCTTGTACGAAAAGTTTGCCTGGCGTGAAAGTGACCTGAATTTCAAAGCAGCAAGGAGGAAAGACTGCCTTGTTCTGCTTGCTGGCAGGCCGCTTCTCACACCTTCCCTGGTGGTCTAGTGGATAGGATTCGGCGCTTTCACCGCCGCGGCCCGGGTTCGATTCCCGGTTAGGGAACCAGTGTGTTTTCTGGCTGTTTGAAATGCCAGCAATCAAAGCACCCGCGCGAAACAATGCTTGCACCTCATCAACCTTTCAATTTTCCACACCGCTGCTGTTGCCTCAACAGTCAGCAGCGCATCATTCGGTACCGAGGTGCAACATTCGCTTCCTTGCCTCACAGTGTCAGAACAGTCACGGTTATTATCCGTCTTCCATGTATTATTTTGCCGACTGCATCTCCCTAACAAACTTAGCTGATCACAGCACGGCTATCAGTCAACTCATTGCCAGTGTGAAAAATGCCACATTAGCAACGTGTGCAAGACTCGAATGACAAAGTAACTGGGCCGTGATAACTTATCCTGATATTCATGAGGCCTTAACATTCGCTGCATAAGACAATTCTACCTCTGGTTACCATCCCTCCTGCCATTGGAAAGCGTTTGTCTTTATTTCCTCTATCAAAACCCATTGTAATTTTGCAAGCCTCTATTAAATTTCCTCTTAGCCTTCAGAGGAAAGCAATCCCAGCTTCTCCACACTATCCCTCGGGCCACACTGTAAGACGTCAAACGGGTTCTGTATGTCTGATAGACATATATTTCAGCTACAGGGGAGTCAAAGGTTATGGGGAACGGGCGGCAAAGTTGCGTTGTGTCGAAGATCTCATCAGCCACGAACTTTTTAAATGGCGGGCTCGAGGGGCCGAATGGCCCAATCCTGCTCCTATTTTTTCTTTTGGGGAAGGTTAGTTTCTTAATTATGTAATTTTTGAGCAGCTAAACAACGTTGGAAGGAAACTCCCACGGGACGTAGAAAAGTGCAAAATTTTAGCTCTACCGAGAGCTCATGCACCTGAGAGGTTAACCCTGTGTTTCTCTGTCCACAGATCTTCCAGGACCTTCGAAGTGTTTCCAGCATTTAATCAACAATTCCAGATGCAGTATCTGCTGCATATTGCTTTTTATGTTAACGCAGTGTCCGCGCTTGTATTAACAAAAGTCAAAAATAAATTGTAGCTACCAGAAAATAGAATCGATTAAGTCGGCGTGCATTGGTGGTTCAGGGGTAGAATTCTCGCCTGCCACGCGGGAGACCCGGGTTCGATTCCCGGCCAATGAAGGCTAATTTTTTTAACAATTCATTTCATAGCAAACACATCACATGAGCATAAATAATTTATTAGCTGTACCTGTGCAAGTGGATCAAGGGTATGAATGTTCTGCTCCTGTTCCTGTGCAACAGCTTTGAGGGGCTGAATGGCATCCTGTTCCTGTGTAACAGGCTCGATTCTTACTCTGACAGACATTGCATTGCTCACTTCCTCGTTAGTCTCGTTGTGAGTATCCCCGCCTGTCACGCGGGAGACCGGGGTGAAAATCCCCGACGGGAAGGAATTTTAACATCCCCAATTTTAAACGTTTTGGCAGCACCTTAAAGCGCTCCTTGGAAAAGATCAAAAGCGAAAGATTGAACCTAAAACAATTATAAACGGTGAGGAACTGCATAAAAACCTCCTGCATCAATTCCTCGTTAGCATAGTGTTCTCCTTCTGTTTGTCTTTTGTGCGGGGCACTGCGGAACGAGAGAGGACAGGGAAATGCAGATAACAGCGGGAGAAAGCACGTCTGATCTTTCAAGTGGACAGCACTGGCACGATTGGCCGAATGGCCTCACACTGTACTGCACGCCTCCATGAATCATATGGATATCTGAGACATACTCACACAAAGTGAGCACACATCTGTGTTCGTGCATATGTTTGAGTCTTTGTCTCAAGCAGTGCATTACTGTTTCCTCTGTATTGTCCTTGATATTTTGGTGCTGATTATTCAATATCCCGGCGGCTTTTCTCTGACTGTGTATCTCTGAGAGAAGCACAGAAGCAAATAGATTTCAGGTGGACGCCTACACGCACTTGATGCTGTGGTTTCCTGAACATGTCCTTTGTGATCTCGCCTAAAAGATGTCATCTTGTACGAAAAGTTTGCCTGGCGTGAAAGTGACCTGAATTTCAAAGCAGCAAGGAGGAAAGACTGCCTTGTTCTGCTTGCTGGCAGGCCGCTTCGCACAGCTTCCCTGGTGGTCTAGTGGATAGGATTCGGCGCTTTCACCGCCGCGACCCGGGTTCGATTCCCGGTCAGGGAACCAGTGCGTTTTCTGGATGTTTGAAATGCCAGCAATCAAAGCACCCGCGCGAAACAATGCTTGCACCTCATCAACCTTTCAATTTTCCACACCGCTGCTGTTGCCTCAACAGTCAGCAGCGCATCATTCGGTACCGAGGTGCAGCATTCGCTTCCTTGCCTCGCAGTGTCAGAACAGTCACGGTTATTATCCGTCTTCCATGTATTATTTTGCCGACTGCATCTCCCTAACAAACTTAGCTGATCACAGCACGGCTATCAGTCAACTCATTGCCAGTGTGAAAAATGCCACATTAGCAACGTGTGCAAGACTCGAATGACAGAGTAACTGGGCCGTGATAACTTATCCTGATATTCATGAGGCCTTAACATTCGCTGCATAAGACAATTCTACCTCTGGTTACCATCCCTCCTGCCATTGGAAAGCGTTTGTCTTTATTTCCTCTATCAAAACCCATTGTAATTTTGCAAGCCTCTGTTAAATTTCCTCTTAGCCTCCAGAGGAAAGCAATCCCAGCTTCTCCACACTATCCCTCGGGCCACACTGTAAGACGTCAAACGGGTTCTGTATGTCTGATAGACATATATTTCAGCTACAGGGGAGTCAAAGGTTATGGGGAACGGGCGGCAAAGTTGCGTTGTGTCGAAGATCTCATCAGCCACGAACTTTTTAAATGGCGGGCTCGAGGGGCCGAATGGCCCAATCCTGCTCCTATTTTTTCTTTTGGGGAAGGTTAGTTTCTTAATTATGTAATTTTTGAGCAGCTAAACAACGTTGGAAGGAAACTCCCACGGGACGTAGAAAAGTGCAAAATCTTAGCTCTACCGAGAGCTCATGAACCTGAGAGGTTAACCCTGTGTTTCTCTGTCCACAGATCTTCGAGGACCTTCGAAGTGTTTCCAGCATTTAATCAACAATTCCAGATGCAGTATCTGCTGCATATTGCTTTTTATGTTAACGCAGTGTCCCCGCTTGTATTAACAAAAGTCAAAAATAAATTGTAGCTACCAGAAAATAGAATCGATTAAGTCGGCGTGCATTGGTGGTTCAGGGGTAGAATTCTCGCCTACCACGCGGGAGACCCGGGTTCGATTCCCGGCCAATGCAGGCTAATTTTTTTAACAATTCATTTCATAGCAAACACATCACATGAGCATAAATAATTTATTAGCTGTACCTCTGCAAGTGGATCAAGGGTATGAATGTTCTGCTCCTGTTGCTGTGCAACAGATTTGAGGGGCTGAATGGCATCCTGTTCCTGTGTAACAGGCTCGATTCTTACTCTGACAGACATTGCATTGCTCACTTCCTCGTTAGTCTCGTTGTGAGTATCCCCGCCTGTCACGCGGGAGACCGGGGTGAAATTCCCCGACGGGAAGGAATTTTAACATCCCCAATTTTAAACGTTTTGGCAGCACCTTAAAGCGCTCCTTGGAAAAGATCAACAGCGAAAGATTGAACCTAAAACAATTTTAAACGGTGAGGAACTGCATAAAAACCTCCTGCATCAATTCCTCGTTAGCATAGTGTTCTCCTTCTGTTTGTCTTTTGTGCGGGGCACTGCGGAACGAGAGAGGACAGGGAAATGCAGAAAACAGCGGGAGAAAGCACGTCTGATCTTTCAAGTGAACAGCACTGGCACGATTGGCCGAATGGTCTCACACTGTACTGCACGCCTCCATGAATCATATGGATATCTGAGACATACTCACAAAAAGTGAGCACACATCTGTGCTCGTGCATATGTTTGAGTCTTTGTCTCAAGCAGTGCATTACTGTGTCCTCTGTATTGTCCTTGATATTTTGGTGCTGATTATTCAATATCCCGACGGCTTTTCTCTGACTGTGTATCTCTGAGAAAAGCACAGAAGCAAATAGATTTCAGGTGGACGCCTACACGCACTTGATGCTGTGGTTTCCTGAACATGTCCTTTGTGATCTCGCCTAAAAAATGTCATCTTGTCCGAAAAGTTTGCCTGGCGTGAAAGTGACCTGAATTTCAAAGCAGCAAGGAGGAAAGACTGCCTTGTTCTGCTTGCTGGCAGGCCGCTTCTCACAGCTTCACTGGTGGTCTAGTGGATAGGATTCGGCGCTTTCACCGCCGCGGCCCGGGTTCGATTCCCGGTCAACGAACCAGTGCGTTTTCTGGATGGTTGAAATGCCAGCAATCAAAGCATCCGCGCGAAACAATGCTTGCACCTCATCAACCTTTCAATTTTCCACACCGCTGCTGTTGCCTCAACAGTCAGCAGCGCATCATTCGGTACCGAGGTGCAGCATTCGCTTCCTTGCCTCGCAGTGTCAGAACAGTCACGGTTATTATCCGTCTTCCATGTATTATTTTGCCGACTGCATCTCCCTAACAAACTTAGCTGATCACAGCACGGCTATCAGTCAACTCATTGCCAGTGTGAAAAATGCCACATTAGCAACGTGTGCAAGACTCGAATGACAGAGTAACTGGGCCGTGATAACTTATCCTGATATTCATGAGGCCTTAACATTCGCTGCATAAGACAATTCTACCTCTGGTTACCATCCCTCCTGCCATTGGAAAGCGTTTGTCTTTATTTCCTCTATCAAAACTCATTGTAATTTTGCAAGCCTCTATTAAATTTCCTCTTAGCCTCCAGAGGAAAGCAATCCCAGCTTCTCCACACTATCCCTCGGGCCACACTGTAAGACGTCAAACGGGTTCTGTATGTCTGATAGACATATATTTCAGCTACAGGGGAGTCAAAGGTTATGGGGAACGGGCGGCAAAGTTGCGTTGTGTCGAAGATCTCATCAGCCACGAACTTTTTAAATGACGGGCTCGAGGGGCCGAATGGCCCAATCCTGCTCCTATTTTTTCTTTTGGGGAAGGTTAGTTTCTTAATTATGTAATTTTTGAGCAGCTAAACAACGTTGGAAGGAAACTCCCACGGGACGTAGAAAAGTGCAAAATCTTAGCTCTACCGAGAGCTCATGCACCTGAGAGGTTAACCCTGTGTTTCTCTGTCCACAGATCTTCCAGGATCTTCGAAGTGTTTCCAGCATTTAATCAACAATTCCAGATGCAGTATCTGCTGCATATTGCTTTTTATGTTAACGCAGTGTCCCCGCTTGTATTAACAAAAGTCAAAAATAAATTGTAGCTACCAGAAAATAGAATCGATTAAGTCGGCGTGCATTGGTGGTTCAGGGGTAGAATTCTCGCCTGCCACGCGGGAGACCCGGGTTCGATTCCCGGCCAATGCAGGCTAATTTTTTTAACAATTCATTTCATAGCAAACACATCACATGAGCATAAATAATTTATTAGCTGTACCTGTGCAAGTGGATCAAGGGTATGAATGTTCTGCTCCTGTTGCTGTGCAACAGATTTGAGGGGCTGAATGGCATCCTGTTCCTGTGTAACAGGCTCGATTCTTACTCTGACAGACATTGCATTGCTCACTTCCTCGTTAGTCTCGTTGTGAGTATCCCCGCCTGTCACGCGGGAGACCGGGGTGAAATTCCCCGACGGGAAGGAATTTTAACATCCCCAATTTTAAACGTTTTGGCAGCACCTTAAAGCGCTCCTTGGAAAAGATCAACAGCGAAAGATTGAACCTAAAACAATTTTAAACGGTGAGGAACTGCATAAAAACCTCCTGCATCAATTCCTCGTTAGCATAGTGTTCTCCTTCTGTTTGTCTTTTGTGCGGGGCACTGCGGAACGAGAGAGGACAGGGAAATGCAGAAAACAGCGGGAGAAAGCACGTCTGATCTTTCAAGTGAACAGCACTGGCACGATTGGCCGAATGGTCTCACACTGTACTGCACGCCTCCATGAATCATATGGATATCTGAGACATACTCACAAAAAGTGAGCACACATCTGTGTTCGTGCATATGTTTGAGTCTTTGTCTCAAGCAGTGCATTACTGTGTCCTCTGTATTGTCCTTGATATTTTGGTGCTGATTATTCAATATCCCGACGGCTTTTCTCTGACTGTGTATCTCTGAGAAAAGCACAGAAGCAAATAGATTTCAGGTGGACGCCTACACGCACTTGATGCTGTGGTTTCCTGAACATGTCCTTTGTGATCTCGCCTAAAAGATGTCATCTTGTACGAAAAGTTTGCCTGGCGTGAAAGTGACCTGAATTTCAAAGCAGCAAGGAGGAAAGACTGCCTTGTTCTGCTTGCTGGCAGGCCGCTTCGCACAGCTTCCCTGGTGGTCTAGTGGATAGGATTCGGCGCTTTCACCGCCGCGGCCCGGGTTCGATTCCCGGTCAGGGAACCAGTGCGTTTTCTGGATGTTTGAAATGCCAGCAATCAAAGCACCCGCGCGAAACAATGCTTGCACCTCATCAACCTTTCAATTTTCCACACCGCTGCTGTTGCCTCAACAGTCAGCAGCGCATCATTCGGTACCGAGGTGCAGCATTCGCTTCCTTGCCTCGCAGTGTCAGAACAGTCACGGTTATTATCCGTCTTCCATGTATTATTTTGCCGACTGCATCTCCCTAACAAACTTAGCTGATCACAGCACGGCTATCAGTCAACTCATTGCCAGTGTGAAAAATGCCACATTAGCAACGTGTGCAAGACTCGAATGACAGAGTAACTGGGCCGTGATAACTTATCCTGATATTCATGAGGCCTTAACATTCGCTGCATAAGACAATTCTACCTTATGATTTGGACAGATTGGGCGGATAAATGGCAGATGCACTATAATGTGGACAAGTGCGAAGTTATCCACCTTGGGTTCAGGAACGGGAGGGCAAATTATTATTTAAATGGCAATAGATTGGGAGAGGGGGAAGTACAGAGAGACCTGGGTGTTCTTGTACACCAGTCACTGAAGGCGAGCATGCAGGTGCAACAGGCGGTCAAGAAGGCAAACGGTATGCTGGCCTTCATAGCAAAAGGGTTAGAATACAGGAACAGGGATACCTTGCTGCAGCTGTACAGGGCACTGGTGAGACCACACCTCGAGTACTGTGTACAGTTTTGGTCGCCTCATCTGAGGAAGGATGTTCTTGCCATGGAGGGGGTGCAGCGGCGATTCACCAGGCTGATACCAGGAATGGCGGGAATGACCTATGAGGAGAGACTATGTAGTTTAGGGATGTACACACTGGAGTTTAGAAGATTGAGAGGGGACCTCATAGAAGTGTATAAAATTCTGACAGGTCTAGACAGACTGGATGCAGAAGGAATGTTTCCCTTGGCGGGTGAGAACAGAACTAGAGGACATCATTTGAGGATAAGGGCTAAACCATTTAGGACAGAGATGAGGGGGAATTTCTTCACTCAGAGAGTGGTGAACCTGTGGAACTCATTGCCACAGAGGGCAGTGTACGCCAGCTCATTAAATATATTTAAGAGGGAATTAGATATATTTCTACGGGCAAAAGGGGTTAAGGGTTACGGAGAGAAGGCGGGGACGGGATACTGAATTAAAAGATCAGCCATGATCTCATCGAATGGCGGAGCAGGCACGAAGGGCCGAATGGCCTACTCCTGCTCCTATCTTCTATGTATCTATGTATCTATGTACCTCTGGTTACCATCCCTCCTGCCATTGGAAAGCGTTTGTCTTTATTTCCTCTATCAAAACCCATTGTAATTTTGCAAGCCTCTGTTAAATTTCCTCTTAGCCTCCAGAGGAAAGCAATCCCAGCTTCTCCACACTATCCCTCGGGCCACACTGTAAGACGTCAAACGGGTTCTGTATGTCTGATAGACATATATTTCAGCTACAGGGGAGTCAAAGGTTATGGGGAACGGGCGGCAAAGTTGCGTTGTGTCGAAGATCTCATCAGCCACGAACTTTTTAAATGGCGGGCTCGAGGGGCCGAATGGCCCAATCCTGCTCCTATTTTTTCTTTTGGGGAAGGTTAGTTTCTTAATTATGTAATTTTTGAGCAGCTAAACAACGTTGGAAGGAAACTCCCACGGGACGTAGAAAAGTGCAAAATCTTAGCTCTACCGAGAGCTCATGAACCTGAGAGGTTAACCCTGTGTTTCTCTGTCCACAGATCTTCGAGGACCTTCGAAGTGTTTCCAGCATTTAATCAACAATTCCAGATGCAGTATCTGCTGCATATTGCTTTTTATGTTAACGCAGTGTCCCCGCTTGTATTAACAAAAGTCAAAAATAAATTGTAGCTACCAGAAAATAGAATCGATTAAGTCGGCGTGCATTGGTGGTTCAGGGGTAGAATTCTCGCCTACCACACGGGAGACCCGGGTTCGATTCCCGGCCAATGCAGGCTAATTTTTTTAACAATTCATTTCATAGCAAACACATCACATGAGCATAAATAATTTATTAGCTGTACCTGTGCAAGTGGATCAAGGGTATGAATGTTCTGCTCCTGTTGCTGTGCAACAGATTTGAGGGGCTGAATGGCATCCTGTTCCTGTGTAACAGGCTCGATTCTTACTCTGACAGACATTGCATTGCTCACTTCCTCGTTAGTCTCGTTGTGAGTATCCCCGCCTGTCACGCGGGAGACCGGGGTGAAATTCCCCGACGGGAAGGAATTTTAACATCCCCAATTTTAAACGTTTTGGCAGCACCTTAAAGCGCTCCTTGGAAAAGATCAACAGCGAAAGATTGAACCTAAAACAATTTTAAACGGTGAGGAACTGCATAAAAACCTCCTGCATCAATTCCTCGTTAGCATAGTGTTCTCCTTCTGTTTGTCTTTTGTGCAGGGCACTGCGGAACGAGAGAGGACAGGGAAATGCAGAAAACAGCGGGAGAAAGCACGTCTGATCTTTCAAGTGAACAGCACTGGCACGATTGGCCGAATGGTCTCACACTGTACTGCACGCCTCCATGAATCATATGGATATCTGAGACATACTCACAGAAAGTGAGCACACATCTGTGCTCGTGCATATGTTTGAGTCTTTGTCTCAAGCAGTGCATTACTGTGTCCTCTGTATTGTCCTTGATATTTTGGTGCTGATTATTCAATATCCCGACGGCTTTTCTCTGACTGTGTATCTCTGAGAAAAGCACAGAAGCAAATAGATTTCAGGTGGACGCCTACACGCACTTGATGCTGTGGTTTCCTGAACATGTCCTTTGTGATCTCGCCTAAAAAATGTCATCTTGTCCGAAAAGTTTGCCTGGCGTGAAAGTGACCTGAATTTCAAAGCAGCAAGGAGGAAAGACTGCCTTGTTCTGCTTGCTGGCAGGCCGCTTCTCACAGCTTCACTGGTGGTCTAGTGGATAGGATTCGGCGCTTTCACCGCCGCGGCCCGGGTTCGATTCCCGGTCAACGAACCAGTGCGTTTTCTGGATGGTTGAAATGCCAGCAATCAAAGCATCCGCGCGAAACAATGCTTGCACCTCATCAACCTTTCAATTTTCCACACCGCTGCTGTTGCCTCAACAGTCAGCAGCGCATCATTCGGTACCGAGGTGCAGCATTCGCTTCCTTGCCTCGCAGTGTCAGAACAGTCACGGTTATTATCCGTCTTCCATGTATTATTTTGCCGACTGCATCTCCCTAACAAACTTAGCTGATCACAGCACGGCTATCAGTCAACTCATTGCCAGTGTGAAAAATGCCACATTAGCAACGTGTGCAAGACTCGAATGACAGAGTAACTGGGCCGTGATAACTTATCCTGATATTCATGAGGCCTTAACATTCGCTGCATAAGACAATTCTACCTCTGGTTACCATCCCTCCTGCCATTGGAAAGCGTTTGTCTTTATTTCCTCTATCAAAACTCATTGTAATTTTGCAAGCCTCTATTAAATTTCCTCTTAGCCTCCAGAGGAAAGCAATCCCAGCTTCTCCACACTATCCCTCGGGCCACACTGTAAGACGTCAAACGGGTTCTGTATGTCTGATAGACATATATTTCAGCTACAGGGGAGTCAAAGGTTATGGGGAACGGGCGGCAAAGTTGCGTTGTGTCGAAGATCTCATCAGCCACGAACTTTTTAAATGACGGGCTCGAGGGGCCGAATGGCCCAATCCTGCTCCTATTTTTTCTTTTGGGGAAGGTTAGTTTCTTAATTATGTAATTTTTGAGCAGCTAAACAACGTTGGAAGGAAACTCCCACGGGACGTAGAAAAGTGCAAAATCTTAGCTCTACCGAGAGCTCATGCACCTGAGAGGTTAACCCTGTGTTTCTCTGTCCACAGATCTTCCAGGATCTTCGAAGTGTTTCCAGCATTTAATCAACAATTCCAGATGCAGTATCTGCTGCATATTGCTTTTTATGTTAACGCAGTGTCCCCGCTTGTATTAACAAAAGTCAAAAATAAATTGTAGCTACCAGAAAATAGAATCGATTAAGTCGGCGTGCATTGGTGGTTCAGGGGTAGAATTCTCGCCTGCCACGCGGGAGACCCGGGTTCGATTCCCGGCCAATGCAGGCTAATTTTTTTAACAATTCATTTCATAGCAAACACATCACATGAGCATAAATAATTTATTAGCTGTACCTGTGCAAGTGGATCAAGGGTATGAATGTTCTGCTCCTGTTGCTGTGCAACAGATTTGAGGGGCTGAATGGCATCCTGTTCCTGTGTAACAGGCTCGATTCTTACTCTGACAGACATTGCATTGCTCACTTCCTCGTTAGTCTCGTTGTGAGTATCCCCGCCTGTCACGCGGGAGACCGGGGTGAAATTCCCCGACGGGAAGGAATTTTAACATCCCCAATTTTAAACGTTTTGGCAGCACCTTAAAGCGCTCCTTGGAAAAGATCAACAGCGAAAGATTGAACCTAAAACAATTTTAAACGGTGAGGAACTGCATAAAAACCTCCTGCATCAATTCCTCGTTAGCATAGTGTTCTCCTTCTGTTTGTCTTTTGTGCGGGGCACTGCGGAACGAGAGAGGACAGGGAAATGCAGAAAACAGCGGGAGAAAGCACGTCTGATCTTTCAAGTGAACAGCACTGGCACGATTGGCCGAATGGTCTCACACTGTACTGCACGCCTCCATGAATCATATGGATATCTGAGACATACTCACAAAAAGTGAGCACACATCTGTGTTCGTGCATATGTTTGAGTCTTTGTCTCAAGCAGTGCATTACTGTGTCCTCTGTATTGTCCTTGATATTTTGGTGCTGATTATTCAATATCCCGACGGCTTTTCTCTGACTGTGTATCTCTGAGAAAAGCACAGAAGCAAATAGATTTCAGGTGGACGCCTACACGCACTTGATGCTGTGGTTTCCTGAACATGTCCTTTGTGATCTCGCCTAAAAGATGTCATCTTGTACGAAAAGTTTGCCTGGCGTGAAAGTGACCTGAATTTCAAAGCAGCAAGGAGGAAAGACTGCCTTGTTCTGCTTGCTGGCAGGCCGCTTCGCACAGCTTCCCTGGTGGTCTAGTGGATAGGATTCGGCGCTTTCACCGCCGCGGCCCGGGTTCGATTCCCGGTCAGGGAACCAGTGCGTTTTCTGGATGTTTGAAATGCCAGCAATCAAAGCACCCGCGCGAAACAATGCTTGCACCTCATCAACCTTTCAATTTTCCACACCGCTGCTGTTGCCTCAACAGTCAGCAGCGCATCATTCGGTACCGAGGTGCAGCATTCGCTTCCTTGCCTCGCAGTGTCAGAACAGTCACGGTTATTATCCGTCTTCCATGTATTATTTTGCCGACTGCATCTCCCTAACAAACTTAGCTGATCACAGCACGGCTATCAGTCAACTCATTGCCAGTGTGAAAAATGCCACATTAGCAACGTGTGCAAGACTCGAATGACAGAGTAACTGGGCCGTGATAACTTATCCTGATATTCATGAGGCCTTAACATTCGCTGCATAAGACAATTCTACCTTATGATTTGGACAGATTGGGCGGATAAATGGCAGATGCACTATAATGTGGACAAGTGCGAAGTTATCCACCTTGGGTTCAGGAACGGGAGGGCAAATTATTATTTAAATGGCAATAGATTGGGAGAGGGGGAAGTACAGAGAGACCTGGGTGTTCTTGTACACCAGTCACTGAAGGC
The DNA here is from genome assembly GCF_052327205.1 of Somniosus microcephalus. Taxonomy (NCBI): domain Eukaryota; kingdom Metazoa; phylum Chordata; class Chondrichthyes; order Squaliformes; family Somniosidae; genus Somniosus; species Somniosus microcephalus. The sequence goes on along the minus strand of NW_028225186.1, from coordinate 4,085,426 downwards.
GAGCATGCAGGTGCAACAGGCGGTCAAGAAGGCAAACGGTATGCTGGCCTTCATAGCAAAAGGGTTAGAATACAGGAACAGGGATACCTTGCTGCAGCTGTACAGGGCACTGGTGAGACCACACCTCGAGTACTGTGTACAGTTTTGGTCGCCTCATCTGAGGAAGGATGTTCTTGCCATGGAGGGGGTGCAGCGGCGATTCACCAGGCTGATACCAGGAATGGCGGGAATGACCTATGAGGAGAGACTATGTAGTTTAGGGATGTACACACTGGAGTTTAGAAGATTGAGAGGGGACCTCATAGAAGTGTATAAAATTCTGACAGGTCTAGACAGACTGGATGCAGAAGGAATGTTTCCCTTGGCGGGTGAGAACAGAACTAGAGGACATCATTTGAGGATAAGGGCTAAACCATTTAGGACAGAGATGAGGGGGAATTTCTTCACTCAGAGAGTGGTGAACCTGTGGAACTCATTGCCACAGAGGGCAGTGTACGCCAGCTCATTAAATATATTTAAGAGGGAATTAGATATATTTCTACGGGCAAAAGGGGTTAAGGGTTACGGAGAGAAGGCGGGGACGGGATACTGAATTAAAAGATCAGCCATGATCTCATCGAATGGCGGAGCAGGCACGAAGGGCCGAATGGCCTACTCCTGCTCCTATCTTCTATGTATCTATGTATCTATGTACCTCTGGTTACCATCCCTCCTGCCATTGGAAAGCGTTTGTCTTTATTTCCTCTATCAAAACCCATTGTAATTTTGCAAGCCTCTGTTAAATTTCCTCTTAGCCTCCAGAGGAAAGCAATCCCAGCTTCTCCACACTATCCCTCGGGCCACACTGTAAGACGTCAAACGGGTTCTGTATGTCTGATAGACATATATTTCAGCTACAGGGGAGTCAAAGGTTATGGGGAACGGGCGGCAAAGTTGCGTTGTGTCGAAGATCTCATCAGCCACGAACTTTTTAAATGGCGGGCTCGAGGGGCCGAATGGCCCAATCCTGCTCCTATTTTTTCTTTTGGGGAAGGTTAGTTTCTTAATTATGTAATTTTTGAGCAGCTAAACAACGTTGGAAGGAAACTCCCACGGGACGTAGAAAAGTGCAAAATCTTAGCTCTACCGAGAGCTCATGAACCTGAGAGGTTAACCCTGTGTTTCTCTGTCCACAGATCTTCGAGGACCTTCGAAGTGTTTCCAGCATTTAATCAACAATTCCAGATGCAGTATCTGCTGCATATTGCTTTTTATGTTAACGCAGTGTCCCCGCTTGTATTAACAAAAGTCAAAAATAAATTGTAGCTACCAGAAAATAGAATCGATTAAGTCGGCGTGCATTGGTGGTTCAGGGGTAGAATTCTCGCCTACCACACGGGAGACCCGGGTTCGATTCCCGGCCAATGCAGGCTAATTTTTTTAACAATTCATTTCATAGCAAACACATCACATGAGCATAAATAATTTATTAGCTGTACCTGTGCAAGTGGATCAAGGGTATGAATGTTCTGCTCCTGTTGCTGTGCAACAGATTTGAGGGGCTGAATGGCATCCTGTTCCTGTGTAACAGGCTCGATTCTTACTCTGACAGACATTGCATTGCTCACTTCCTCGTTAGTCTCGTTGTGAGTATCCCCGCCTGTCACGCGGGAGACCGGGGTGAAATTCCCCGACGGGAAGGAATTTTAACATCCCCAATTTTAAACGTTTTGGCAGCACCTTAAAGCGCTCCTTGGAAAAGATCAACAGCGAAAGATTGAACCTAAAACAATTTTAAACGGTGAGGAACTGCATAAAAACCTCCTGCATCAATTCCTCGTTAGCATAGTGTTCTCCTTCTGTTTGTCTTTTGTGCAGGGCACTGCGGAACGAGAGAGGACAGGGAAATGCAGAAAACAGCGGGAGAAAGCACGTCTGATCTTTCAAGTGAACAGCACTGGCACGATTGGCCGAATGGTCTCACACTGTACTGCACGCCTCCATGAATCATATGGATATCTGAGACATACTCACAGAAAGTGAGCACACATCTGTGCTCGTGCATATGTTTGAGTCTTTGTCTCAAGCAGTGCATTACTGTGTCCTCTGTATTGTCCTTGATATTTTGGTGCTGATTATTCAATATCCCGACGGCTTTTCTCTGACTGTGTATCTCTGAGAAAAGCACAGAAGCAAATAGATTTCAGGTGGACGCCTACACGCACTTGATGCTGTGGTTTCCTGAACATGTCCTTTGTGATCTCGCCTAAAAAATGTCATCTTGTCCGAAAAGTTTGCCTGGCGTGAAAGTGACCTGAATTTCAAAGCAGCAAGGAGGAAAGACTGCCTTGTTCTGCTTGCTGGCAGGCCGCTTCTCACAGCTTCACTGGTGGTCTAGTGGATAGGATTCGGCGCTTTCACCGCCGCGGCCCGGGTTCGATTCCCGGTCAACGAACCAGTGCGTTTTCTGGATGGTTGAAATGCCAGCAATCAAAGCATCCGCGCGAAACAATGCTTGCACCTCATCAACCTTTCAATTTTCCACACCGCTGCTGTTGCCTCAACAGTCAGCAGCGCATCATTCGGTACCGAGGTGCAGCATTCGCTTCCTTGCCTCGCAGTGTCAGAACAGTCACGGTTATTATCCGTCTTCCATGTATTATTTTGCCGACTGCATCTCCCTAACAAACTTAGCTGATCACAGCACGGCTATCAGTCAACTCATTGCCAGTGTGAAAAATGCCACATTAGCAACGTGTGCAAGACTCGAATGACAGAGTAACTGGGCCGTGATAACTTATCCTGATATTCATGAGGCCTTAACATTCGCTGCATAAGACAATTCTACCTCTGGTTACCATCCCTCCTGCCATTGGAAAGCGTTTGTCTTTATTTCCTCTATCAAAACTCATTGTAATTTTGCAAGCCTCTATTAAATTTCCTCTTAGCCTCCAGAGGAAAGCAATCCCAGCTTCTCCACACTATCCCTCGGGCCACACTGTAAGACGTCAAACGGGTTCTGTATGTCTGATAGACATATATTTCAGCTACAGGGGAGTCAAAGGTTATGGGGAACGGGCGGCAAAGTTGCGTTGTGTCGAAGATCTCATCAGCCACGAACTTTTTAAATGACGGGCTCGAGGGGCCGAATGGCCCAATCCTGCTCCTATTTTTTCTTTTGGGGAAGGTTAGTTTCTTAATTATGTAATTTTTGAGCAGCTAAACAACGTTGGAAGGAAACTCCCACGGGACGTAGAAAAGTGCAAAATCTTAGCTCTACCGAGAGCTCATGCACCTGAGAGGTTAACCCTGTGTTTCTCTGTCCACAGATCTTCCAGGATCTTCGAAGTGTTTCCAGCATTTAATCAACAATTCCAGATGCAGTATCTGCTGCATATTGCTTTTTATGTTAACGCAGTGTCCCCGCTTGTATTAACAAAAGTCAAAAATAAATTGTAGCTACCAGAAAATAGAATCGATTAAGTCGGCGTGCATTGGTGGTTCAGGGGTAGAATTCTCGCCTGCCACTGGGAGACCCGGGTTCGATTCCCGGCCAATGCAGGCTAATTTTTTTAACAATTCATTTCATAGCAAACACATCACATGAGCATAAATAATTTATTAGCTGTACCTGTGCAAGTGGATCAAGGGTATGAATGTTCTGCTCCTGTTGCTGTGCAACAGATTTGAGGGGCTGAATGGCATCCTGTTCCTGTGTAACAGGCTCGATTCTTACTCTGACAGACATTGCATTGCTCACTTCCTCGTTAGTCTCGTTGTGAGTATCCCCGCCTGTCACGCGGGAGACCGGGGTGAAATTCCCCGACGGGAAGGAATTTTAACATCCCCAATTTTAAACGTTTTGGCAGCACCTTAAAGCGCTCCTTGGAAAAGATCAACAGCGAAAGATTGAACCAAAAACAATTTTAAACGGTGAGGAACTGCATAAAAACCTCCTGCATCAATTCCTCGTTAGCATAGTGTTCTCCTTCTGTTTGTCTTTTGTGCGGGGCACTGCGGAACGAGAGAGGACAGGGAAATGCAGAAAACAGCGGGAGAAAGCACGTCTGATCTTTCAAGTGAACAGCACTGGCACGATTGGCCGAATGGTCTCACACTGTACTGCACGCCTCCATGAATCATATGGATATCTGAGACATACTCACAAAAAGTGAGCACACATCTGTGTTCGTGCATATGTTTGAGTCTTTGTCTCAAGCAGTGCATTACTGTGTCCTCTGTATTGTCCTTGATATTTTGGTGCTGATTATTCAATATCCCGACGGCTTTTCTCTGACTGTGTATCTCTGAGAAAAGCACAGAAGCAAATAGATTTCAGGTGGACGCCTACACGCACTTGATGCTGTGGTTTCCTGAACATGTCCTTTGTGATCTCGCCTAAAAAATGTCATCTTGTCCGAAAAGTTTGCCTGGCGTGAAAGTGACCTGAATTTCAAAGCAGCAAGGAGGAAAGACTGCCTTGTTCTGCTTGCTGGCAGGCCGCTTCTCACAGCTTCACTGGTGGTCTAGTGGATAGGATTCGGCGCTTTCACCGCCGCGGCCCGGGTTCGATTCCCGGTCAACGAACCAGTGCGTTTTCTGGATGGTTGAAATGCCAGCAATCAAAGCATCCGCGCGAAACAATGCTTGCACCTCATCAACCTTTCAATTTTCCACACCGCTGCTGTTGCCTCAACAGTCAGCAGCGCATCATTCGGTACCGAGATGCAGCATTCGCTTCCTTGCCTCGCAGTGTCAGAACAGTCACGGTTATTATCCGTCTTCCATGTATTATTTTGCCGACTGCATCTCCCTAACAAACTTAGCTGATCACAGCACGGCTATCAGTCAACTCATTGCCAGTGTGAAAAATGCCACATTAGCAACGTGTGCAAGACTCGAATGACAGAGTAACTGGGCCGTGATAACTTATCCTGATATTCATGAGGCCTTAACATTCGCTGCATAAGACAATTCTACCTCTGGTTACCATCCCTCCTGCCATTGGAAAGCGTTTGTCTTTATTTCCTCTATCAAAACTCATTGTAATTTTGCAAGCCTCTATTAAATTTCCTCTTAGCCTCCAGAGGAAAGCAATCCCAGCTTCTCCACACTATCCCTCGGGCCACACTGTAAGACGTCAAACGGGTTCTGTATGTCTGATAGACATATATTTCAGCTACAGGGGAGTCAAAGGTTATGGGGAACGGGCGGCAAAGTTGCGTTGTGTCGAAGATCTCATCAGCCACGAACTTTTTAAATGGCGGGCTCGAGGGGCCGAATGGCCCAATCCTGCTCCTATTTTTTCTTTTGGGGAAGGTTAGTTTCTTAATTATGTAATTTTTGAGCAGCTAAACAACGTTGGAAGGAAACTCCCACGGGACGTAGAAAAGTGCAAAATCTTAGCTCTACCGAGAGCTCATGCACCTGAGAGGTTAACCCTGTGTTTCCCTGTCCACAGATCTTCCAGGACCTTCGAAGTGTTTCCAGCATTTAATCAACAATTCCAGATGCAGTATCTGCTGCATATTGCTTTTTATGTTAACGCAGTGTCCCCGCTTGTATTAACAAAAGTCAAAAATAAATTGTAGCTACCAGAAAATAGAATCGATTAAGTCGGCGTGCATTGGTGGTTCAGGGGTAGAATTCTCGCCTGCCACGCGGGAGACCCGGGTTCGATTCCCGGCCAATGCAGGCTAATTTTTTTAACAATTCATTTCATAGCAAACACATCACATGAGCATAAATAATTTATTAGCTGTACCTGTGCAAGTGGATCAAGGGTATGAATGTTCTGCTCCTGTTCCTGTGCAACAACTTTGAGGGGCTGAATGGCATCCTGTTCCTGTGTAACAGGCTCGATTCTTACTCTGACAGACATTGCATTGCTCACTTCCTCGTTAGTCTCGTTGTGAGTATCCCCGCCTGTCACGCGGGAGACCGGGGTGAAAATCCCCGACGGGAAGGAATTTTAACATCCCCAATTTTAAACGTTTTGGCAGCACCTTAAAGCGCTCCTTGGAAAAGATCAAAAGCGAAAGATTGAACCTAAAACAATTATAAACGGTGAGGAACTGCATAAAAACCTCCTGCTTCAATTCCTCGTTAGCATAGTGTTCTCCTTCTGTTTGTCTTTTGTGCGGGGCACTGCGGAACGAGAGAGGACAGGGAAATGCAGATAACAGCGGGAGATAGCACGTCTGATCTTTCAAGTGGACAGCACTGGCACGATTGGCCGAATGGCCTCACACTGTACTGCACGCCTCCATGAATCATATGGATATCTGAGACATACTCACACAAAGTGAGCACACATCTGTGTTCGTGCATATGTTTGAGTCTTTGTCTCAAGCAGTGCATTACTGTTTCCTCTGTATTGTCCTTGATATTTTGGTGCTGATTATTCAATATCCCGGCGGCTTTTCTCTGACTGTGTATCTCTGAGAGAAGCACAGAAGCAAATAGATTTCAGGTGGACGCCTACACGCACTTGATGCTGTGGTTTCCTGAACATGTCCTTTGTGATCTCGCCTAAAAGATGTCATCTTGTACGAAAAGTTTGCCTGGCGTGAAAGTGACCTGAATTTCAAAGCAGCAAGGAGGAAAGACTGCCTTGTTCTGCTTGCTGGCAGGCCGCTTCGCGCAGCTTCCCTGGTGGTCTAGTGGATAGGATTCGGCGCTTTCACCGCCGCGGCCCGGGTTCGATTCCCGGTCAGGGAACCAGTGCGTTTTCTGGATGGTTGAAATGCCAGCAATCAAAGCATCCGCGCGAAACAATGCTTGCACCTCATCAACCTTTCAATTTTCCACACCGCTGCTGTTGCCTCAACAGTCAGCAGCGCATCATTCAGTACCGAGGTGCAGCATTCGCTTCCTTGCCTCGCAGTGTCAGAACAGTCACGGTTATTATCCGTCTTCCATGTATTATTTTGCCGACTGCATCTCCCTAACAAACTTAGCTGATCACAGCACGGCTATCAGTCAACTCATTGCCAGTGTGAAAAATGCCACATTAGCAACGTGTGCAAGACTCGAATGACAGAGTAACTGGGCCGTGATAACTTATCCTGATATTCATGAGGCCTTAACATTCGCTGCATAAGACAATTCTACCTCTGGTTACCATCCCTCCTGCCATTGGAAAGCGTTTGTCTTTATTTCCTCTATCAAAACTCATTGTAATTTTGCAAGCCTCTATTAAATTTCCTCTTAGCCTCCAGAGGAAAGCAATCCCAGCTTCTCCACACTATCCCTCGGGCCACACTGTAAGACGTCAAACGGGTTCTGTATGTCTGATAGACATATATTTCAGCTACAGGGGAGTCAAAGGTTATGGGGAACGGGCGGCAAAGTTGCGTTGTGTCGAAGATCTCATCAGCCACGAACTTTTTAAATGGCGGGCTCGAGGGGCCGAATGGCCCAATCCTGCTCCTATTTTTTCTTTTGGGGAAGGTTAGTTTCTTAATTATGTAATTTTTGAGCAGCTAAACAACGTTGGAAGGAAACTCCCACGGGACGTAGAAAAGTGCAAAATCTTAGCTCTACCGAGAGCTCATGCACCTGAGAGGTTAACCCTGTGTTTCTCTGTCCACAGATCTTCCAGGACCTTCGAAGTGTTTCCAGCATTTAATCAACAATTCCAGATGCAGTATCTGCTGCATATTGCTTTTTATGTTAACGCAGTGTCCCCGCTTGTATTAACAAAAGTCAAAAATAAATTGTAGCTACCAGAAAATAGAATCGATTAAGTCGGCGTGCATTGGTGGTTCAGGGGTAGAATTCTCGCCTGCCACGCGGGAGACCCGGGTTCGATTCCCGGCCAATGCAGGCTAATTTTTTTAACAATTCATTTCATAGCAAACACATCACATGAGCATAAATAATTTATTAGCTGTACCTGTGCAAGTGGATCAAGGGTATGAATGTTCAGCTCCTGTTCCTGTGCGAACAGTTTTGAGGGGCTGAATGGCATCCTGTTCCTGTGTAACAGGCTCGATTCTTACTCTGACAGACATTGCATTGCTCACTTCCTCGTTAGTCTCGTTGTGAGTATCCCCGCCTGTCACGCGGGAGACCGGGGTGAAATTCCCCGACGGGAAGGAATTTTAACATCCCCAATTTTAAACGTTTTGGCAGCACCTTAAAGCGCTCCTTGGAAAAGATCAACAGCGAAAGATTGAACCTAAAACAATTTTAAACGGTGAGGAACTGCATAAAAACCTCCTGCATCAATTCCTCGTTAGCATAGTGTTCTCCTTCTGTTTGTCTTTTGTGCGGGGCACTGCGGAACGAGAGAGGACAGGGAAATGCAGATAACAGCGGGAGAAAGCACGTCTGATCTTTCAAGTGGACAGCACTGGCACGATTGGCCGAATGGCCTCACACTGTACTGCACGCCTCCATGAATCATATGGATATCTGAGACATACTCACACAAAGTGAGCACACATCTGTGTTCGTGCATATGTTTGAGTCTTTATCTCAAGCAGTGCATTACTGTTTCCTCTGTATTGTCCTTGATATTTTGGTGCTGATTATTCAATATCCCGGCGGCTTTTCTCTGACTGTGTATCTCTGAGAGAAGCACAGAAGCAAATAGATTTCAGGTGGACGCCTACACGCACTTGATGCTGTGGTTTCCTGAACATGTCCTTTGTGATCTCGCCTAAAAGATGTCATCTTGTACGAAAAGTTTGCCTGGCGTGAAAGTGACCTGAATTTCAAAGCAGCAAGGAGGAAAGACTGCCTTGTTCTGCTTGCTGGCAGGCTGCTTCTCACAGCTTCCCTGGTGGTCTAGTGGATAGGATTCAGCGCTTTCACCGCCGCGGCCCGGGTTAGATTCCCGGTCAGGGAACCAGTGCGTTTTCTGGCTGTTTGTAAATGCCAGCAATCAAAGCACCCGCGCGAAACAATGCTTGCACCTCATCAACCTTTCAATTTTCCACACCGCTGCTGTTGCCTCAACAGTCAGCAGCGCATCATTCGGTACCGAGGTGCAGCATTCGCTTCCTTGCCTCGCAGTGTCAGAACAGTCACGGTTATTATCCGTCTTCCATGTATTATTTTGCCGACTGCATCTCCCTAACAAACTTAGCTGATCACAGCACGGCTATCAGTCAACTCATTGCCAGTGTGAAAAATGCCACATTAGCAACGTGTGCAAGACTCGAATGACAGAGTAACTGGGCCGTGATAACTTATCCTGATATTCATGAGGCCTTAACATTCGCTGCATAAGACAATTCTACCTCTGGTTACCATCCCTCCTGCCATTGGAAAGCGTTTGTCTTTATTTCCTCTTTCAAAACCCATTGTAATTTTGCAAGCCTCTATTAAATTTCCTCTTAGCCTCCAGAGGAAAGCAATCCCAGCTTCTCCACACTATCCCTCGGGCCACACTGTAAGACGTCAAACGGGTTCTGTATGTCTGATAGACATATATTTCAGCTACAGGGGAGTCAAAGTTATGGGGAACGGGCGGCAAAGTTGCGTTGTGTCGAAGATCTCATCAGCCACGAACTTTTTAAATGGCGGGCTCGAGGGGCCGAATGGCCCAATCCTGCTCCTATTTTTTCTTTTGGGGAAGGTTAGTTTCTTAATTATGTAATTTTTGAGCAGTTAAACAACGTTGGAAGGAAACTCCCACGGGACGTAGAAAAGTGCAAAATCTTAGCTCTACCGAGAGTCATGCACCTGAGAGGTTAACCCTGTGTTTCTCTGTCCACAGATCTTCCAGGACCTTCGAAGTGTTTCCAGCATTTAATCAACAATTCCAGATGCAGTATCTGCTGCATATTGCTTTTTATGTTAACGCAGTGTCCCCGCTTGTATTAACAAAAGTCAAAAATAAATTGTAGCTACCAGAAAATAAAATCGATTAAGTCGGCGTGCATTGGTGGTTCAGGGGTAGAATTCTCGCCTGCCACGCGGGAGACCGGGTTCGATTCCCGGCCAATGCAGGCTAATTTTTTTAACAATTCATTTCATAGCAAACACATCACATGAGCATAAATAATTTATTAGCTGTACCTGTGCAAGTGGATCAAGGGTATGAATGTTCTGCTCCTGTTCCTGTGCAACAGCTTTGAGGGGCTGAATGGCATCCTGTTCCTGTGTAACAGGCTCGATTCTTACTCTGACAGACATTGCATTGCTCACTTCCTCGTTAGTCTCGTTGTGAGTATCCCCGCCTGTCACGCGGGAGACCGGGGTGAAAATCCCCGACGGGAAGGAATTTTAACATCCCCAATTTTAAATGTTTTGGCAGCACCTTAAAGCGCTCCTTGGAAAAGATCAAAAGCGAAAGATTGAACCAGAACAATTTTAAACGGTGAGGAACTGCATAAAAACCTCCTGCATCAATTCCTCGTTAGCATAGTGTTCTCCTTCTGTTTGTCTTTTGTGCGGGGCACTGCGGAACGAGATAGGACAGGGAAATGCAGATAACAGCGGGAGAAAGCACGTCTGATCTTTCAAGTGGACAGCACTGGCACGATTGGCCGAATGGCCTCACACTGTACTGCACGCCTCCATGAATCATATGGATATCTGAGACATACTCACACAAAGTGAGCACACATCTGTGTTCGTGCATATGTTTGAGTCTTTGTCTCAAGCAGTGCATTACTGTTTCCTCTGTATTGTCCTTGATATTTTGGTGCTGATTATTCAATATCCCGGCGGCTTTTCTCTGACTGTGTATCTCTGAGAGAAGCACAGAAGCAAATAGATTTCAGGTGGACGCCTACACGCACTTGATGCTGTGGTTTCCTGAACATGTCCTTTGTGATCTCGCCTAAAAGATGTCATCTTGTACGAAAAGTTTGCCTGGCGTGAAAGTGACCTGAATTTCAAAGCAGCAAGGAGGAAAGACTGCCTTGTTCTGCTTGCTGGCAGGCCGCTTCGCACAGCTTCCCTGGTGGTCTAGTGGATAGGATTCGGCGCTTTCACCGCCGCGGCCCGGGTTCGATTCCCGGTCAACGAACCAGTGCGTTTTCTGGATGTTTGAAATGCCAGCAATCAAAGCACCCGCGCGAAACAATGCTTGCACCTCATCAACCTTTCAATTTTCCACACCGCTGCTGTTGCCTCAACAGTCAGCAGCGCATCATTCGGTACCGAGGTGCAGCATTCGCTTCCTTGCCTCGCAGTGTCAGAACAGTCACGGTTATTATCCGTCTTCCATGTATTATTTTGCCGACTGCATCTCCCTAACAAACTTAGCTGATCACAGCACGGCTATCAGTCAACTCATTGCCAGTGTGAAAAATGCCACATTAGCAACGTGTGCAAGACTCGAATGACAGAGTAACTGGGCCGTGATAACTTATCCTGATATTCATGAGGCCTTAACATTCGCTGCATAAGACAATTCTACCTCTGGTTACCATCCCTCCTGCCATTGGAAAGCGTTTGTCTTTATTTCCTCTTTCAAAACCCATTGTAATTTTGCAAGCCTCTATTAAATTTCCTCTTAGCCTCCAGAGGAAAGCAATCCCAGCTTCTCCACACTATCCCTCGGGCCACACTGTAAGACGTCAAACGGGTTCTGTATGTCTGATAGACATATATTTCAGCTACAGGGGAGTCAAAGTTATGGGGAACGGGCGGCAAAGTTGCGTTGTGTCGAAGATCTCATCAGCCACGAACTTTTTAAATGGCGGGCTCGAGGGGCCGAATGGCCCAATCCTGCTCCTATTTTTTCTTTTGGGGAAGGTTAGTTTCTTAATTATGTAATTTTTGAGCAGTTAAACAACGTTGGAAGGAAACTCCCACGGGACGTAGAAAAGTGCAAAATCTTAGCTCTACCGAGAGTCATGCACCTGAGAGGTTAACCCTGTGTTTCTCTGTCCACAGATCTTCCAGGACCTTCGAAGTGTTTCCAGCATTTAATCAACAATTCCAGATGCAGTATCTGCTGCATATTGCTTTTTATGTTAACGCAGTGTCCCCGCTTGTATTAACAAAAGTCAAAAATAAATTGTAGCTACCAGAAAATAGAATCGATTAAGTCGGCGTGCATTGGTGGTTCAGGGGTAGAATTCTCGCCTACCACACGGGAGACCCGGGTTCGATTCCCGGCCAATGCAGGCTAATTTTTTTAACAATTCATTTCATAGCAAACACATCACATGAGCATAAATAATTTATTAGCTGTACCTGTGCAAGTGGATCAAGGGTATGAATGTTCTGCTCCTGTTGCTGTGCAACAGATTTGAGGGGCTGAATGGCATCCTGTTCCTGTGTAACAGGCTCGATTCTTACTCTGACAGACATTGCATTGCTCACTTCCTCGTTAGTCTCGTTGTGAGTATCCCCGCCTGTCACGCGGGAGACCGGGGTGAAATTCCCCGACGGGAAGGAATTTTAACATCCCCAATTTTAAACGTTTTGGCAGCACCTTAAAGCGCTCCTTGGAAAAGATCAACAGCGAAAGATTGAACCTAAAACAATTTTAAACGGTGAGGAACTGCATAAAAACCTCCTGCATCAATTCCTCGTTAGCATAGTGTTCTCCTTCTGTTTGTCTTTTGTGCGGGGCACTGCGGAACGAGAGAGGACAGGGAAATGCAGAAAACAGCGGGAGAAAGCACGTCTGATCTTTCAAGTGAACAGCACTGGCACGATTGGCCGAATGGTCTCACACTGTACTGCACGCCTCCATGAATCATATGGATATCTGAGACATACTCACAAAAAGTGAGCACACATCTGTGTTCGTGCATATGTTTGAGTCTTTGTCTCAAGCAGTGCATTACTGTGTCCTCTGTATTGTCCTTGATATTTTGGTGCTGATTATTCAATATCCCGACGGCTTTTCTCTGACTGTGTATCTCTGAGAAAAGCACAGAAGCAAATAGATTTCAGGTGGACGCCTACACGCACTTGATGCTGTGGTTTCCTGAACATGTCCTTTGTGATCTCGCCTAAAAAATGTCATCTTGTCCGAAAAGTTTGCCTGGCGTGAAAGTGACCTGAATTTCAAAGCAGCAAGGAGGAAAGACTGCCTTGTTCTGCTTGCTGGCAGGCCGCTTCTCACAGCTTCACTGGTGGTCTAGTGGATAGGATTCGGCGCTTTCACCGCCGCGGCCCGGGTTCGATTCCCGGTCAACGAACCAGTGCGTTTTCTGGATGGTTGAAATGCCAGCAATCAAAGCATCCGCGCGAAACAATGCTTGCACCTCATCAACCTTTCAATTTTCCACACCGCTGCTGTTGCCTCAACAGTCAGCAGCGCATCATTCGGTACCGAGGTGCAGCATTCGCTTCCTTGCCTCGCAGTGTCAGAACAGTCACGGTTATTATCCGTCTTCCATGTATTATTTTGCCGACTGCATCTCCCTAACAAACTTAGCTGATCACAGCACGGCTATCAGTCAACTCATTGCCAGTGTGAAAAATGCCACATTAGCAACGTGTGCAAGACTCGAATGACAGAGTAACTGGGCCGTGATAACTTATCCTGATATTCATGAGGCCTTAACATTCGCTGCATAAGACAATTCTACCTCTGGTTACCATCCCTCCTGCCATTGGAAAGCGTTTGTCTTTATTTCCTCTATCAAAACTCATTGTAATTTTGCAAGCCTCTATTAAATTTCCTCTTAGCCTCCAGAGGAAAGCAATCCCAGCTTCTCCACACTATCCCTCGGGCCACACTGTAAGACGTCAAACGGGTTCTGTATGTCTGATAGACATATATTTCAGCTACAGGGGAGTCAAAGGTTATGGGGAACGGGCGGCAAAGTTGCGTTGTGTCGAAGATCTCATCAGCCACGAACTTTTTAAATGACGGGCTCGAGGGGCCGAATGGCCCAATCCTGCTCCTATTTTTTCTTTTGGGGAAGGTTAGTTTCTTAATTATGTAATTTTTGAGCAGCTAAACAACGTTGGAAGGAAACTCCCACGGGACGTAGAAAAGTGCAAAATCTTAGCTCTACCGAGAGCTCATGCACCTGAGAGGTTAACCCTGTGTTTCTCTGTCCACAGATCTTCCAGGACCTTCGAAGTGTTTCCAGCATTTAATCAACAATTCCAGATGCAGTATCTGCTGCATATTGCTTTTTATGTTAACGCAGTGTCCCCGCTTGTATTAACAAAAGTCAAAAATAAATTGTAGCTACCAGAAAATAGAATCGATTAAGTCGGCGTGCATTGGTGGTTCAGGGGTAGAATTCTCGCCTGCCACGCGGGAGACCCGGGTTCGATTCCCGGCCAATGCAGGCTAATTTTTTTACCAATTCATTTCATAGCAAACACATCACATGAGCATAAATAATTTATTAGCTGTACCTGTGCAAGTGGATCAAGGGTATGAATGTTCTGCTCCTGTTGCTGTGCAACAGATTTGAGGGGCTGAATGGCATCCTGTTCCTGTGTAACAGGCTCGATTCTTACTCTGACAGACATTGCATTGCTCACTTCCTCGTTAGTCTCGTTGTGAGTATCCCCGCCTGTCACGCGGGAGACCGGGGTGAAATTCCCCGACGGGAAGGAATTTTAACATCCCCAATTTTAAACGTTTTGGCAGCACCTTAAAGCGCTCCTTGGAAAAGATCAACAGCGAAAGATTGAACCTAAAACAATTTTAAACGGTGAGGAACTGCATAAAAACCTCCTGCATCAATTCCTCGTTAGCATAGTGTTCTCCTTCTGTTTGTCTTTTGTGCGGGGCACTGCGGAACGAGAGAGGACAGGGAAATGCAGAAAACAGCGGGAGAAAGCACGTCTGATCTTTCAAGTGAACAGCACTGGCACGATTGGCCGAATGGTCTCACACTGTACTGCACGCCTCCATGAATCATATGGATATCTGAGACATACTCACAAAAAGTGAGCACACATCTGTGTTCGTGCATATGTTTGAGTCTTTGTCTCAAGCAGTGCATTACTGTGTCCTCTGTATTGTCCTTGATATTTTGGTGCTGATTATTCAATATCCCGACGGCTTTTCTCTGACTGTGTATCTCTGAGAAAAGCACAGAAGCAAATAGATTTCAGGTGGACGCCTACACGCACTTGATGCTGTGGTTTCCTGAACATGTCCTTTGTGATCTCGCCTAAAAAATGTCATCTTGTCCGAAAAGTTTGCCTGGCGTGAAAGTGACCTGAATTTCAAAGCAGCAAGGAGGAAAGACTGCCTTGTTCTGCTTGCTGGCAGGCCGCTTCTCACAGCTTCACTGGTGGTCTAGTGGATAGGATTCGGCGCTTTCACCGCCGCGGCCCGGGTTCGATTCCCGGTCAACGAACCAGTGCGTTTTCTGGATGGTTGAAATGCCAGCAATCAAAGCATCCGCGCGAAACAATGCTTGCACCTCATCAACCTTTCAATTTTCCACACCGCTGCTGTTGCCTCAACAGTCAGCAGCGCATCATTCGGTACCGAGGTGCAGCATTCGCTTCCTTGCCTCGCAGTGTCAGAACAGTCACGGTTATTATCCGTCTTCCATGTATTATTTTGCCGACTGCATCTCCCTAACAAACTTAGCTGATCACAGCACGGCTATCAGTCAACTCATTGCCAGTGTGAAAAATGCCACATTAGCAACGTGTGCAAGACTCGAATGACAGAGTAACTGGGCCGTGATAACTTATCCTGATATTCATGAGGCCTTAACATTCGCTGCATAAGACAATTCTACCTCTGGTTACCATCCCTCCTGCCATTGGAAAGCGTTTGTCTTTATTTCCTCTATCAAAACTCATTGTAATTTTGCAAGCCTCTATTAAATTTCCTCTTAGCCTCCAGAGGAAAGCAATCCCAGCTTCTCCACACTATCCCTCGGGCCACACTGTAAGACGTCAAACGGGTTCTGTATGTCTGATAGACATATATTTCAGCTACAGGGGAGTCAAAGGTTATGGGGAACGGGCGGCAAAGTTGCGTTGTGTCGAAGATCTCATCAGCCACGAACTTTTTAAATGACGGGCTCGAGGGGCCGAATGGCCCAATCCTGCTCCTATTTTTTCTTTTGGGGAAGGTTAGTTTCTTAATTATGTAATTTTTGAGCAGCTAAACAACGTTGGAAGGAAACTCCCACGGGACGTAGAAAAGTGCAAAATCTTAGCTCTACCGAGAGCTCATGCACCTGAGAGGTTAACCCTGTGTTTCTCTGTCCACAGATCTTCCAGGACCTTCGAAGTGTTTCCAGCATTTAATCAACAATTCCAGATGCAGTATCTGCTGCATATTGCTTTTTATGTTAACGCAGTGTCCCCGCTTGTATTAACAAAAGTCAAAAATAAATTGTAGCTACCAGAAAATAGAATCGATTAAGTCGGCGTGCATTGGTGGTTCAGGGGTAGAATTCTCGCCTGCCACGCGGGAGCCCCGGGTTCGATTCCCGGCCAATGCAGGCTAATTTTTTTAACAATTCATTTCATAGCAAACACATCACATGAGCATAAATAATTTATTAGCTGTACCTGTGCAAGTGGATCAAGGGTATGAATGTTCAGCTCCTGTTCCTGTGCGAACAGTTTTGAGGGGCTGAATGGCATCCTGTTCCTGTGTAACAGGCTCGATTCTTACTCTGACAGACATTGCATTGCTCACTTCCTCGTTAGTCTCGTTGTGAGTATCCCCGCCTGTCACGCGGGAGACCGGGGTGAAATTCCCCGACGGGAAGGAATTTTAACATCCCCAATTTTAAACGTTTTGGCAGCACCTTAAAGCGCTCCTTGGAAAAGATCAACAGCGAAAGATTGAACCTAAAACAATTTTAAACGGTGAGGAACTGCATAAAAACCTCCTGCATCAATTCCTCGTTAGCATAGTGTTCTCCTTCTGTTTGTCTTTTGTGCGGGGCACTGCGGAACGAGAGAGGACAGGGAAATGCAGAAAACAGCGGGAGAAAGCACGTCTGATCTTTCAAGTGAACAGCACTGGCACGATTGGCCGAATGGTCTCACACTGTACTGCACGCCTCCATGAATCATATGGATATCTGAGACATACTCACAAAAAGTGAGCACACATCTGTGTTCGTGCATATGTTTGAGTCTTTGTCTCAAGCAGTGCATTACTGTGTCCTCTGTATTGTCCTTGATATTTTGGTGCTGATTATTCAATATCCCGACGGCTTTTCTCTGACTGTGTATCTCTGAGAAAAGCACAGAAGCAAATAGATTTCAGGTGGACGCCTACACGCACTTGATGCTGTGGTTTCCTGAACATGTCCTTTGTGATCTCGCCTAAAAAATGTCATCTTGTCCGAAAAGTTTGCCTGGCGTGAAAGTGACCTGAATTTCAAAGCAGCAAGGAGGAAAGACTGCCTTGTTCTGCTTGCTGGCAGGCCGCTTCTCACAGCTACACTGGTGGTCTAGTGGATAGGATTCGGCGCTTTCACCGCCGCGGCCCGGGTTCGATTCCCGGTCAACGAACCAGTGCGTTTTCTGGATGGTTGAAATGCCAGCAATCAAAGCATCCGCGCGAAACAATGCTTGCACCTCATCAACCTTTCAATTTTCCACACCGCTGCTGTTGCCTCAACAGTCAGCAGCGCATCATTCGGTACCGAGGTGCAGCATTCGCTTCCTTGCCTCGCAGTGTCAGAACAGTCACGGTTATTATCCGTCTTCCATGTATTATTTTGCCGACTGCATCTCCCTAACAAACTTAGCTGATCACAGCACGGCTATCAGTCAACTCATTGCCAGTGTGAAAAATGCCACATTAGCAACGTGTGCAAGACTCGAATGACAGAGTAACTGGGCCGTGATAACTTATCCTGATATTCATGAGGCCTTAACATTCGCTGCATAAGACAATTCTACCTCTGGTTACCATCCCTCCTGCCATTGGAAAGCGTTTGTCTTTATTTCCTCTATCAAAACTCATTGTAATTTTGCAAGCCTCTATTAAATTTCCTCTTAGCCTCCAGAGGAAAGCAATCCCAGCTTCTCCACACTATCCCTCGGGCCACACTGTAAGACGTCAAACGGGTTCTGTATGTCTGATAGACATATATTTCAGCTACAGGGGAGTCAAAGGTTATGGGGAACGGGCGGCAAAGTTGCGTTGTGTCGAAGATCTCATCAGCCACGAACTTTTTAAATGACGGGCTCGAGGGGCCGAATGGCCCAATCCTGCTCCTATTTTTTCTTTTGGGGAAGGTTAGTTTCTTAATTATGTAATTTTTGAGCAGCTAAACAACGTTGGAAGGAAACTCCCACGGGACGTAGAAAAGTGCAAAATCTTAGCTCTACCGAGAGCTCATGCACCTGAGAGGTTAACCCTGTGTTTCTCTGTCCACAGATCTTCCAGGACCTTCGAAGTGTTTCCAGCATTTAATCAACAATTCCAGATGCAGTATCTGCTGCATATTGCTTTTTATGTTAACGCAGTGTCCCCGCTTGTATTAACAAAAGTCAAAAATAAATTGTAGCTACCAGAAAATAGAATCGATTAAGTCGGCGTGCATTGGTGGTTCAGGGGTAGAATTCTCGCCTGCCACGCGGGAGACCCGCGTTCGATTCCCAGCCAATGCAGGCTAATTTTTTTAACAATTCATTTCATAGCAAACACATCACATGAGCATAAATAATTTATTAGCTGTACCTGTGCAAGTGGATCAAGGGTATGAATGTTCAGCTCCTGTTCCTGTGCGAACAGTTTTGAGGGGCTGAATGGCATCCTGTTCCTGTGTAACAGGCTCGATTCTTACTCTGACAGACATTGCATTGCTCACTTCCTCGTTAGTCTCGTTGTGAGTATCCCCGCCTGTCACGCGGGAGACCGGGGTGAAATTCCCCGACGGGAAGGAATTTTAACATCCCCAATTTTAAACGTTTTGGCAGCACCTTAAAGCGCTCCTTGGAAAAGATCAACAGCGAAAGATTGAACCTAAAACAATTTTAAACGGTGAGGAACTGCATAAAAACCTCCTGCATCAATTCCTCGTTAGCATAGTGTTCTCCTTCTGTTTGTCTTTTGTGCGGGGCACTGCGGAACGAGAGAGGACAGGGAAATGCAGATAACAGCGGGAGAAAGCACGTCTGATCTTTCAAGTGGACAGCACTGGCACGATTGGCCGAATGGCCTCACACTGTACTGCACGCCTCCATGAATCATATGGATATCTGAGACATACTCACACAAAGTGAGCACACATCAGTGTTCGTGCATATGTTTGAGTCTTTGTCTCAAGCAGTGCATTACTGTTTCCTCTGTATTGTCCTTGATATTTTGGTGCTGATTATTCAATATCCCGGCGGCTTTTCTCTGACTGTGTATCTCTGAGAGAAGCACAGAAGCAAATAGATTTCAGGTGGACGCCTACACGCACTTGATGCTGTGGTTTCCTGAACATGTCCTTTGTGATCTCGCCTAAAAGATGTCATCTTGTACGAAAAGTTTGCCTGGCGTGAAAGTGACCTGAATTTCAAAGCAGCAAGGAGGAAAGACTGCCTTGTTCTGCTTGCTGGCAGGCCGCTTCTCACAGCTTCACTGGTGGTCTAGTGGATAGGATTCGGCGCTTTCACCGCCGCGGCCCGGGTTCGATTCCCGGTCAACGAACCAGTGCGTTTTCTGGATGGTTGAAATGCCAGCAATCAAAGCATCCGCGCGAAACAATGCTTGCACCTCATCAACCTTTCAATTTTCCACACCGCTGCTGTTGCCTCAACAGTCAGCAGCGCATCATTCGGTACCGAGGTGCAGCATTCGCTTCCTTGCCTCGCAGTGTCAGAACAGTCACGGTTATTATCCGTCTTCCATGTATTATTTTGCCGACTGCATCTCCCTAACAAACTTAGCTGATCACAGCACGGCTATCAGTCAACTCATTGCCAGTGTGAAAAATGCCACATTAGCAACGTGTGCAAGACTCGAATGACAGAGTAACTGGGCCGTGATAACTTATCCTGATATTCATGAGGCCTTAACATTCGCTGCATAAGACAATTCTACCTCTGGTTACCATCCCTCCTGCCATTGGAAAGCGTTTGTCTTTATTTCCTCTATCAAAACTCATTGTAATTTTGCAAGCCTCTATTAAATTTCCTCTTAGCCTCCAGAGGAAAGTAATCCCAGCTTCTCCACACTATCCCTCGGGCCACACTGTAAGACGTCAAACGGGTTCTGTATGTCTGATAGACATATATTTCAGCTACAGGGGAGTCAAAGGTTATGGGGAACGGGCGGCAAAGTTGCGTTGTGTCGAAGATCTCATCAGCCACGAACTTTTTAAATGACGGGCTCGAGGGGCCGAATGGCCCAATCCTGCTCCTATTTTTTCTTTTGGGGAAGGTTAGTTTCTTAATTATGTAATTTTTGAGCAGCTAAACAACGTTGGAAGGAAACTCCCACGGGACGTAGAAAAGTGCAAAATCTTAGCTCTACCGAGAGCTCATGCACCTGAGAGGTTAACCCTGTGTTTCTCTGTCCACAGATCTTCCAGGACCTTCGAAGTGTTTCCAGCATTTAATCAACAATTCCAGATGCAGTATCTGCTGCATATTGCTTTTTATGTTAACGCAGTGTCCCCGCTTGTATTAACAAAAGTCAAAAATAAATTGTAGCTACCAGAAAATAGAATCGATTAAGTCGGCGTGCATTGGTGGTTCAGGGGTAGAATTCTCGCCTGCCACGCGGGAGACCCGGGTTCGATTCCCGGCCAATGCAGGCTAATTTTTTTAACAATTCATTTCATAGCAAACACATCACATGAGCATAAATAATTTATTAGCTGTACCTGTGCAAGTGGATCAAGGGTATGAATGTTCAGCTCCTGTTCCTGTGCGA
Source organism: Somniosus microcephalus (assembly GCF_052327205.1). NCBI lineage: Eukaryota > Metazoa > Chordata > Chondrichthyes > Squaliformes > Somniosidae > Somniosus > Somniosus microcephalus. Next base: position 4,064,704 of record NW_028225186.1, on the reverse strand, counting down.
ACAGTTTTGAGGGGCTGAATGGCATCCTGTTCCTGTGTAACAGGCTCGATTCTTACTCTGACAGACATTGCATTGCTCACTTCCTCGTTAGTCTCGTTGTGAGTATCCCCGCCTGTCACGCGGGAGACCGGGGTGAAATTCCCCGACGGGAAGGAATTTTAACATCCCCAATTTTAAACGTTTTGGCAGCACCTTAAAGCGCTCCTTGGAAAAGATCAACAGCGAAAGATTGAACCTAAAACAATTTTAAACGGTGAGGAACTGCATAAAAACCTCCTGCATCAATTCCTCGTTAGCATAGTGTTCTCCTTCTGTTTGTCTTTTGTGCGGGGCACTGCGGAACGAGAGAGGACAGGGAAATGCAGATAACAGCGGGAGAAAGCACGTCTGATCTTTCAAGTGGACAGCACTGGCACGATTGGCCGAATGGCCTCACACTGTACTGCACGCCTCCATGAATCATATGGATATCTGAGACATACTCACACAAAGTGAGCACACATCTGTGTTCGTGCATATGTTTGAGTCTTTGTCTCAAGCAGTGCATTACTGTTTCCTCTGTATTGTCCTTGATATTTTGGTGCTGATTATTCAATATCCCGGCGGCTTTTCTCTGACTGTGTATCTCTGAGAGAAGCACAGAAGCAAATAGATTTCAGGTGGACGCCTACACGCACTTGATGCTGTGGTTTCCTGAACATGTCCTTTGTGATCTCGCCTAAAAGATGTCATCTTGTACGAAAAGTTTGCCTGGCGTGAAAGTGACCTGAATTTCAAAGCAGCAAGGAGGAAAGACTGCCTTGTTCTGCTTGCTGGCAGGCTGCTTCTCACAGCTTCCCTGGTGGTCTAGTGGATAGGATTCAGCGCTTTCACCGCCGCGGCCCGGGTTAGATTCCCGGTCAGGGAACCAGTGCGTTTTCTGGCTGTTTGTAAATGCCAGCAATCAAAGCACCCGCGCGAAACAATGCTTGCACCTCATCAACCTTTCAATTTTCCACACCGCTGCTGTTGCCTCAACAGTCAGCAGCGCATCATTCGGTACCGAGGTGCAGCATTCGCTTCCTTGCCTCGCAGTGTCAGAACAGTCACGGTTATTATCCGTCTTCCATGTATTATTTTGCCGACTGCATCTCCCTAACAAACTTAGCTGATCACAGCACGGCTATCAGTCAACTCATTGCCAGTGTGAAAAATGCCACATTAGCAACGTGTGCAAGACTCGAATGACAGAGTAACTGGGCCGTGATAACTTATCCTGATATTCATGAGGCCTTAACATTCGCTGCATAAGACAATTCTACCTCTGGTTACCATCCCTCCTGCCATTGGAAAGCGTTTGTCTTTATTTCCTCTTTCAAAACCCATTGTAATTTTGCAAGCCTCTATTAAATTTCCTCTTAGCCTCCAGAGGAAAGCAATCCCAGCTTCTCCACACTATCCCTCGGGCCACACTGTAAGACGTCAAACGGGTTCTGTATGTCTGATAGACATATATTTCAGCTACAGGGGAGTCAAAGTTATGGGGAACGGGCGGCAAAGTTGCGTTGTGTCGAAGATCTCATCAGCCACGAACTTTTTAAATGGCGGGCTCGAGGGGCCGAATGGCCCAATCCTGCTCCTATTTTTTCTTTTGGGGAAGGTTAGTTTCTTAATTATGTAATTTTTGAGCAGCTAAACAACGTTGGAAGGAAACTCCCACGGGACGTAGAAAAGTGCAAAATCTTAGCTCTACCGAGAGCTCATGCACCTGAGAGGTTAACCCTGTGTTTCTCTGTCCACAGATCTTCCAGGACCTTCGAAGTGTTTCCAGCATTTAATCAACAATTCCAGATGCAGTATCTGCTGCATATTGCTTTTTATGTTAACGCAGTGTCCCCGCTTGTATTAACAAAAGTCAAAAATAAATTGTAGCTACCAGAAAATAGAATCGATTAAGTCGGCGTGCATTGGTGGTTCAGGGGTAGAATTCTCGCCTGCCACGCGGGAGACCCGGGTTCGATTCCCGGCCAATGCAGGCTAATTTTTTTAACAATTCATTTCATAGCAAACACATCACATGAGCATAAATAATTTATTAGCTGTACCTGTGCAAGTGGATCAAGGGTATGAATGTTCAGCTCCTGTTCCTGTGCGAACAGTTTTGAGGGGCTGAATGGCATCCTGTTCCTGTGTAACAGGCTCGATTCTTACTCTGACAGACATTGCATTGCTCACTTCCTCGTTAGTCTCGTTGTGAGTATCCCCGCCTGTCACGCGGGAGACCGGGGTGAAATTCCCCGACGGGAAGGAATTTTAACATCCCCAATTTTAAACGTTTTGGCAGCACCTTAAAGCGCTCCTTGGAAAAGATCAACAGCGAAAGATTGAACCTAAAACAATTTTAAACGGTGAGGAACTGCATAAAAACCTCCTGCATCAATTCCTCGTTAGCATAGTGTTCTCCTTCTGTTTGTCTTTTGTGCGGGGCACTGCGGAACGAGAGAGGACAGGGAAATGCAGATAACAGCGGGAGAAAGCACGTCTGATCTTTCAAGTGGACAGCACTGGCACGATTGGCCGAATGGCCTCACACTGTACTGCACGCCTCCATGAATCATATGGATATCTGAGACATACTCACACAAAGTGAGCACACATCTGTGTTCGTGCATATGTTTGAGTCTTTGTCTCAAGCAGTGCATTACTGTTTCCTCTGTATTGTCCTTGATATTTTGGTGCTGATTATTCAATATCCCGGCGGCTTTTCTCTGACTGTGTATCTCTGAGAGAAGCACAGAAGCAAATAGATTTCAGGTGGACGCCTACACGCACTTGATGCTGTGGTTTCCTGAACATGTCCTTTGTGATCTCGCCTAAAAGATGTCATCTTGTACGAAAAGTTTGCCTGGCGTGAAAGTGACCTGAATTTCAAAGCAGCAAGGAGGAAAGACTGCCTTGTTCTGCTTGCTGGCAGGCTGCTTCTCACAGCTTCCCTGGTGGTCTAGTGGATAGGATTCGGCGCTTTTACCGCCGCGGCCCGGGTTAGATTCCCGGTCAGGGAACCAGTGCGTTTTCTGGCTGTTTGTAAATGCCAGCAATCAAAGCACCCGCGCGAAACAATGCTTGCACCTCATCAACCTTTCAATTTTCCACACCGCTGCTGTTGCCTCAACAGTCAGCAGCGCATCATTCGGTACCGAGGTGCAGCATTCGCTTCCTTGCCTCGCAGTGTCAGAACAGTCACGGTTATTATCCGTCTTCCATGTATTATTTTGCCGACTGCATCTCCCTAACAAACTTAGCTGATCACAGCACGGCTATCAGTCAACTCATTGCCAGTGTGAAAAATGCCACATTAGCAACGTGTGCAAGACTCGAATGACAGAGTAACTGGGCCGTGATAACTTATCCTGATATTCATGAGGCCTTAACATTCGCTGCATAAGACAATTCTACCTCTGGTTACCATCCCTCCTGCCATTGGAAAGCGTTTGTCTTTATTTCCTCTATCAAAACTCATTGTAATTTTGCAAGCCTCTATTAAATTTCCTCTTAGCCTCCAGAGGAAAGCAATCCCAGCTTCTCCACACTATCCCTCGGGCCACACTGTAAGACGTCAAACGGGTTCTGTATGTCTGATAGACATATATTTCAGCTACAGGGGAGTCAAAGGTTATGGGGAACGGGCGGCAAAGTTGCGTTGTGTCGAAGATCTCATCAGCCACGAACTTTTTAAATGGCGGGCTCGAGGGGCCGAATGGCCCAATCCTGCTCCTATTTTTTCTTTTGGGGAAGGTTAGTTTCTTAATTATGTAATTTTTGAGCAGCTAAACAACGTTGGAAGGAAACTCCCACGGGACGTAGAAAAGTGCAAAATCTTAGCTCTACCGAGAGCTCATGCACCTGAGAGGTTAACCCTGTGTTTCTCTGTCCACAGATCTTCCAGGACCTTCGAAGTGTTTCCAGCATTTAATCAACAATTCCAGATGCAGTATCTGCTGCATATTGCTTTTTATGTTAACGCAGTGTCCCCGCTTGTATTAACAAAAGTCAAAAATAAATTGTAGCTACCAGAAAATAGAATCGATTAAGTCGGCGTGCATTGGTGGTTCAGGGGTAGAATTCTCGCCTGCCACGCGGGAGACCCGGGTTCGATTCCCGGCCAATGCAGGCTAATTTTTTTAACAATTCATTTCATAGCAAACACATCACATGAGCATAAATAATTTATTAGCTGTACCTGTGCAAGTGGATCAAGGGTATGAATGTTCAGCTCCTGTTCCTGTGCGAACAGTTTTGAGGGGCTGAATGGCATCCTGTTCCTGTGTAACAGGCTCGATTCTTACTCTGACAGACATTGCATTGCTCACTTCCTCGTTAGTCTCGTTGTGAGTATCCCCGCCTGTCACGCGGGAGACCGGGGTGAAAATCCCCGACGGGAAGGAATTTTAACATCCCCATTTTTAAACGTTTTGGCAGCACCTTAAAGCGCTCCTTGGAAAAGATCAAAAGCGAAAGATTGAACCAGAACAATTTTAAACGGTGAGGAACTGCATAAAAACCTCCTGCATCAATTCCTCGTTAGCATAGTGTTCTCCTTCTGTTTGTCTTTTGTGCGGGGCACTGCGGAACGAGAGAGGACAGGGAAATGCAGATAACAGCGGGAGAAAGCACGTCTGATCTTTCAAGTGGACAGCACTGGCACGATTGGCCGAATGGCCTCACACTGTACTGCACGCCTCCATGAATCATATGGATATCTGAGACATACTCACACAAAGTGAGCACACATCTGTGTTCGTGCATATGTTTGAGTCTTTGTCTCAAGCAGTGCATTACTGTTTCCTCTGTATTGTCCTTGATATTTTGGTGCTGATTATTCAATATCCCGACGGCTTTTCTCTGACTGTGTATCTCTGAGAGAAGCACAGAAGCAAATAGATTTCAGGTGGACGCCTACACGCACTTGATGCTGTGGTTTCCTGAACATGTCCTTTGTGATCTCGCCTAAAAAATGTCATCTTGTCCGAAAAGTTTGCCTGGCGTGAAAGTGACCTGAATTTCAAAGCAGCAAGGAGGAAAGACTGCCTTGTTCTGCTTGCTGGCAGGCCGCTTCTCACAGCTTCCCTGGTGGTCTAGTGGATCGGATTCGGCGCTTTCACCGCCGTCGGCCCGGGTTCGATTCCCGGTCAGGGAACCAGTGCGTTTTCTGGATGGTTGAAATGCCAGCAATCAAAGCATCCGCGCGAAACAATGCTTGCACCTCATCAACCTTTCAATTTTCCACACCGCTGCTGTTGCCTCAACAGTCAGCAGCGCATCATTCGGTACCGAGGTGCAGCATTCGCTTCCTTGCCTCACAGTGTCAGAACAGTCACGGTTATTATCCGTCTTCCATGTATTATTTTGCCGACTGCATCTCCCTAACAAACTTAGCTGATCACAGCACGGCTATCAGTCAACTCATTGCCAGTGTGAAAAATGCCACATTAGCAACGTGTGCAAGACTCGAATGACAGAGTAACTGGGCCGTGATAACTTATCCTGATTCATGTGGCCTTAACATTCGCTGCATAAGACAATTCTACCTCTGTTTACCATCCCTCCTGCCATTGGAAAGCGTTTGTCTTTATTTCCTCCATCAAAACCCATTGTAATTTTGCAAGCCTCTATTAAATTTCCTCTTAGCCTCCAGAGGAAAGCAATCCCAGCTTCTCCACACTATCCCTCGGGCCACACTGTAAGACGTCAAACGGGTTCTGTATGTCTGATAGACATATATTTCAGCTACAGGGGAGTCAAAGGTTATGGGAAACGGGCGGCAAAGTTGCGTTGTGTCGAAGATCTCATCAGCCACGAACTTTTTAAATGGCGGGCTCGAGGGGCCGAATGGCCCAATCCTGCTCCTATTTTTTCTTTTGGGGAAGGTTAGTTTCTTAATTATGTAATTTTTGAGCAGCTAAACAACGTTGGAAGGAAACTCCCACGGGACGTAGAAAGGTGCAAAATCTTAGCTCTACCGAGAGCTCATGCATCTGAGAGGTTAACCCTGTGTTTCTCTGTCCACAGATCTTCCAGGACCTTCGAAGTGTTTCCAGCATTTAATCAACAATTCCAGATGCAGTATCTGCTGCATATTGCTTTTTATGTTAACGCAGTGTCCCCGCTTGTATTAACAAAAGTCAGACATAAATTGTAGCTACCAGAAAAAGGGATCTGTTAACTTGGTGTGCATTGGTGGTTCAGCGATAGAATTTTCGCCTGCCACGCTAGAGACCCGGGTTCGATTCCCAGCAAATGCAGGTTAATACTTTTAACAATTCATTTCATTGCAAACACATCACATGAGCTTAAATAATATATTAGCTGTACCTGTGCAACTGGATCAAGGGTATGAATGTTCTGCTTGCACCTCATCAACCTTTCACACCGCTGCTGTTGCCTCAACCGACAGCAGCGAATCATTCGGTGCAGAGCTGCAACATTCACTTCCTGCCTTGCCTGTTGTTTCAAAGTCAGCAGGAAATGACATTGGGAACAAGACACTTTAAATGTCCACATTTAACTGTGTCAGAACAGTCACGGTTATTATCCGTCTTCCATGTTTTATCTTACCGACTGCATCTCCCTAACAAACTTAGCTGATCACAGCACGGCTATCAGTCAACTCATTGCCAGTGTGAAAAATTAGCATCGTGTGTAAGTCTGGAATGAGAGAATACCTTGGCCGTGATAACTTATTCAGATATTTATTATGCCTTAACACTTGCTGCATAAGACAATTCTCCCTCTGCTTACCATCTCTCCTGCCACTGGAAAGCGTTTCCCTTTATTTCATCTATCAAAACCCCTTGTAATTTTGCAAGCCTCTATTACATTTCCTCTTAGCCTTCAGAGGAAAGCAGTCCCAGCTTCGCCACACTATCAACATAATTGAAGTTGCTTATCCCTCGGGCCACTCTGTAAGTCGTCAAACGGGCTCTGTATGTCGGCGGAGATAGATATATATTTCAGCTACAGGGGAGTCAAGCTTTATGGGGAGCGGGTAGCAAAGTGGCGTTGTGTTGGAGATCTCATCAGCCATGAAATTATTAAATGGCGAGTTAGGCTCGAGGGGCCGAATGGCCTAATCCTGCACCTATTTATTATTTTGGGGAAGGTTAGTTTCTTAATTATCTAATTTTTGAGCAGCTTAACAACTTTGGATGGAAACTCACACGGGAACTACAAAACCGCAAAATTTTATCTCTGCCGAGAGCTCATGGTCCTGAAAGATTAACACTGTGTTTCTCTGTCCACAGATGTTCCAGGACCGTCGGAGTGTTTCCAGCATTTAATCAACAATTCCAGATCCAGCATCTGCTGCATTTTGCTTTTTATGTTAACGCAGTGTCCTCGCTTGTATTAACAAAAGTCAAAATTAAATTGTAGCTACCAGAAAATGGAATCGGCTGATCCTGTGTGCATTGGTGGTGCAGGGGTAGAATTCTCGCCTGCCAGCGTAGCAGAACCTGGGTTCGAATCTTGGTCAATGCAGTGTAATTTTTTAACAATTTATATCATAGCAAACACATCACATGAAGCATTAATAATATATTAGCTGTACCTGTGCAACTGGGTCAAGGTTATGAATGTTCTGCTCCTGTTCCTGTGCAACTGGTTTGAGGGGCTGAATGGCATCCTGTTGCTGTGTAACTGGCTTAATCCCAATTTTAAACCTTTGGGCAGCACATTAAAGTGCTCCTTCGAAAAGAATAACAGAATAAAAATGAACCTAAAATAATTTTAAACGGTGGAGAACTGTATAACAACTTCCTGCATCAATTCTTCGTTCGTGTTTTGTTTCTGTTTGTCTTTTGTGCGGGGCATTGCGGAAGGAGAGAGGACAGGGAAATGTAGATAGCAGCGGAAGAAAGCACGCCTGCTCTTTCAAGGAGACAGCACTGGCACGATTGGCCGAATGGCCACACACTATGCTGCAGGCCTCCATGAATCATAAGGATATCTGAGACATACCCACACAAAGTGGGCACACATCTGTGTTCGTGTATGTGTTTGAGTCTTTGGCTCAAGCACTGCATTACTATTTCCTCTATAGTGTCCTTGATATTTTAGTCCTGATTATTCAATATCCCGAAGGGTTTTCTCTGACTGTGTGTCTCTGAGAAAAGCACAGAAGCAAATAGATTTCAGGTGGACGCCTCCGCGCACTTGATGCTGTGGTTTCGTGAACATGTCCTTTGTGATCTCGCCGAAATAATGTCATCGTGTACGAAAAGTTTGCCTGGCATGAATGTGACCTGAATTTCAAAGCAGCAAGGAGGAAAGACTGCAGTGTTCTGCTTGCTGGCAGGACGCTTCCTGGTCTAGTGGTTAGGATTTGGCGCTTAAACCGCCGCGGCACGGGTTCCATTCGCAGTCAGAGAACAGTGCATTTTTCGGCTGTTTGTAATAGCAGCATTCAAAGCAACCGCGAGAAAAATTGCGTGCACCTCTGAACCTTTCAACTTTCCACACCGCTGCTGTTGCCTCAACAATCAGCAGCGCATCATTCGGTACAGAGGTACAAAATGAGTGCGATTAGCAGAGAGTGCTGTGAAAGTTTGGGTAAATGACATAGTTCTTTAATGGTTATTTCTCTATGAATCATTTCGAGTGGTGCAAATTTTGAGTGGCATTTGCCTGTAGTATCTTGATAAGATTACTTAAGCAGTTTAAGTAAAGGGGAAAAGTTAAATATTTGAGATTCTGTTGATTTAAGAAGAGTAATGCAAGGTAACAGTGCAGTCAGAGTTAATTGGCAGGCAGTAAAAACTAGTTCTCTAACCAATCAGCAGGGCTGATTCAATTGGTTACAAACAAACAGTATAAAAAGATCAGTGCGAGTAGCAGAGCGTGCTGTGAGAGTTTGGGTAAGTGAGAGAGTTAGGGTAATTGGGGTGTGAGGTGCTGTTTCTGTTTTGTTTCTGGCCTTGTTTTCATGCCAGTCTCAGGATTAGCAGACATCGTGGAGGCGGAGCAGCGAGGCGCGGCCCAGTCGAGGCTGCTGGTAGCAGCAGTGGGTGTTGAGTCGAGTCAGAGCAGCGAGGCGAAGCAGCCTAATAAGGCTACAAAGGCAACATACCAAGGGGACGTCAGAATTCAAAAGTGACATCACAGAAAAGCTGGTAGGTGATTGGCTGGTTCATGAGTACTTTTCCTTCCCTTTCAAACCTTTATAAGTTGATAAGTTCAATTAAATAGAGGTGCGATATTCATCATCTAGAATCGGGGCAGAGGGTATTTAAAAATAATATTAATAAATGTAATTAATTACAGAGAATGAGAGAGCTGGTGATGTGTTACTGCTGCAATATGTGGGAGCTGGTGGACAGCATTGATGTTCACAGTGATCACATTTGCAGTAAGTGCTGGCTGCTCGAGGAACTCTGGCTCCGTGTTGATGAGCTGGAGACCGAGCTTCAAACACTGTGACACATCAGGGAGGGGGAGAGTTACCTGGACTCTGTGTTTCTGGAAGTAGTCACACCAATTCAGATGTAGTCCGTGGTCAGGGCAGGATGGTGTGACTATTATTGAGGCAGGGACGGGGAAGCAGGAGGTAGTGCTGGACGAGCCACAGTCCTTGCTCTTGTCCAACAGGTTCGAGGCTCTTACTCCCTGTGAGGACGGGAACGGGGACTGCAGGGATGATGAGCAACCTGGCCACAGCACCGTGGAAGGAGGGGCCATTCAAGTTGGGGGAGTAAATAGAAATGTTGTAGTGGTAGGGGGTAGCATCATTAGGAGGATAGATAGGGTTCTTTGCAGCCGAGAGTGAGAGTCCCAAAGGCTGTGTTGCCTGCCCAGTGCCATGGTTAAGGACATCTCCTCTAGGCTGGAGAGAAACTTGGAGTGGGAGGGGGAGAATCCAGTTGTCGTGGTCCTTGTTGGTACCAACGACATAAATAGGACAAGGAAAGAGGTTCTTCTGAGGGAGTATGAGCAGCTAGGTGCCAAATTAAAAAGCAGAACCAGAAGGGTAATAATCTCTGGATTACTACCTGAGCCACGAGCAAATTTGGCTTGGGTAAATAAAATCAGAGAGTTAAATGCTTGGCTACAAGACTGGTGTGGGAGAAATGGGTTTTGCTTCTTAGGACACTGGCACCAGTACTGGGACAGGAGAGAGCTTTTCCGTTGTGACGGACTTCACTTGGCCAGTGCTGGGACTAGAATCCTGGCGAATCGAAAAACTAGTGCTGCAGAGAGGGCTTTAAAATAATTAGTGGGGGGAGGGAGGTTTCAAGAGAGTGAAAAATAAAAATGTCAACGGAGAAGGCAATAGAGCAAGGTAGCAGTGGGGGAATTAAAAACCAAGGTAGCAGTGCGGGAATTAAAAACCAGATCGTGTCAGGAAGGGACAGAATATATAAAAATAAAGGTAAAGTAGTAAAGGGGGTAAAAGCAGGAATTAATTGTCACAAAGCATATTTAAAGGTTCTTTATCTGAATGCATGCAGCATTCGTAATAAAATAGACGAGTTGACGGTACAAATAATTACACATGGGTATGTTCTGCTGGCCATTACGGAGACATGGCTGCAGGGTGACCAGGACTGGGAACTAAACATCCAGGGGCACTTGACTATTAGGAAGGACAGACAGGAAGGAAAGGAAGGTTGGGTGGCTGTGTTAATAAAGATGGAATCACTGCAATAGTGAGAAATTATATTCGGTCAAATGTTCAGGATAGTGGAACGGTTTGGGTGGCGATAAGGAATAATAAGGGGAAAAAGTCACTAGTGGGCGTAGTCTATAGGCCTCCTAATAGTGGGAACTCTATTGGTTGGAGTATAAATCAGGAAATAGTTTCGGCTTGGAATAAGGGAACAGCTATAATCATGGGAGATTTTAACTTTCATAATGACTGGACAAATGAAATTGGTCAGCGCACCCATGAGGAAGATTTCATAGAGTGTATTAGGGACGGGTTCCTTGAGCAGTATGTTACTGAACCAACCAGGGGGCAGGCAATCTTAGATCTGGTCTTGTGTAATGAGACAGGATTAATAAAAAATGTCCTAGTAAAGGATCCCCTTGGAATGACTGACCATAACATGGTTGAATTCCAAATTCAGTTGGAGGGTGAGACATTTGGAGCTCAAACCAGCGTACTAACCTTAAGTAAAGGAGATTATGAAGGTATGAAAGCAGAGTTGACTAAAGTGGACTGGGAAGATAGATTAAGGTGTAAGACGGTACGTGAGCAGTGGTGTACATTCAAGGAGATATTACACAACTTTCAAGAAAAATATATTCCACTGAGGAAAAAGGGGCATGAAAGAAAAGACAGCCATCCATGGCTAAGGAAAGGAATAAAGGATAGTATCCGACTGTAAACAAGGGCATATAAAGTGGCCAAATCTACTGGGAGGAGAGAAGATTGGCAAGCATTTAAAAGCCAGCAAAGAATAACTAAAAGATTAATTAAGAAAGGGAAGATTAATTATGAAAGTAAACTAGCAAATAATAGATTACAAGTGTTTCTACAGTTATATAAAAAGAAAAAGTGTGGCTAAAGTGAATGTTGGTCCCTTAGAGGACAAGACCGGCAAATTACTGCTGGGGAACATGGAGATGGCAGAAACGCTGATCAAATATTTTGTATCAATCGTTACAGTAGAGGAAACTAAAACTATCCCAACACTGGACAAACAGGGGGCTATAGGGGTGGAGGAGCTAAACACGATTAAAGTCACTAAGGAGATGGTACTCGGTAAGATAATGGGACTTAAGGCGGACAAATCCCCTGGACATGATGGTTTACATCCCCGGGTCTTTAGAGAAGCAGCAGTAGGGATTGCTGATGCATTGGTGGTAATATCCAAAACTCCCTGGATTCAGGAAAGGTCCCAGCAGATTGGAAAACTGCTAATGTAAAGCCCTTATTTAAAAGGGAGGTAGACATAAGGCTGGAAAGTATGGAGCAGTTAGCCTAACATCTGTGGTTGGTAAAATGTTGGAGTCCATTATTAAGGAAGCAGTAACAGGACATTTGGATAAGCATAATTTAATCGGACAGAGTCAGCATGGTTTCATGAAGGGGAAGTCATGTTTGACAAATTTGCTTGATTTCTTTCAGGTGTAACAAACAGTGTGGATAAAGGGGAACCAGTGGTTGTGGTGTATTTGGAATTCCAAAAGGCATTTGACAAGGTGCCACACAAAAGGTTACTGCACATGATAAAATACCACGGGATTTGGGGTTATATCCTGCATGGGTCGAATATTGGCTATCTAACAGAAAACAGAGAGTTGGGAAAATGTTTCATTCTCAGGTTGGCAATCAGTAACTAGTGGTGTTCCGCGGGGATCAGTCCTGGGACCACAACTCTTTACAATCTATATTAACGATTTGGAGGAGGGGACCAGTTGCAACATATCCAAGTTTGCCGATGATACAAAGATGCGAGGGCAAGCAGTGAGTGAGGAGGACATAAAAATCCTGCAAAAAGGACATAGACAGGCTAAGTGAGTGGGCAGACATTTGCCAGATGGAATATAATGTTGGAAATTGTGAGGTTATGCACTTTGGCAGAAAAAAATCAAAGAGGAGGTTATTATCTAAATGGAGAGCAACTGTAAAGTGCTACAGTACAAAGGGATCTGGGGGTCCTGGCACAGGAAACAGAGAATGTTGGTATGCAGGTACAGCAGGTGATCAGGAAGGCCAATGGAATCTTGGCTTTTATTGCAAGGGGGATGGAGTATAAAAGCAGCGAAGTCTTGCTTCAGTTATACAGGGTACTGGTGAGGCCACACCTGGAATATTGCGTACAGTTTTGGTTTCCATATTTAAGAAAAGATATACTTGCTCTCAAGGCAGTTCAGAGAAGGTTCACATGGTTGATTCCGGAGATGAGTGGGTTGACCTATGAGGAAAGGTTGAGTAGGTTGGGCCTCTACTCATTGGAATGCAGAAGAATGAGTGGCGATCTTATCGAAACATATAAGATTGAAAGGTAGCTTGATCGGGTGGATGTGGGGAGGATGTTTCCGCTGATGGGTGAGAATAGAACTAGGGTACATCATCTATAAAAATAAACGGACCGTTCTTTCTGTCTTTCTGTCCTTCTGTCTGTACTTCTGTCTGTCATTCTGTCTGTCCATCTGTCTGTCCTCGGGTGTGCGTCTGTCCGGCTATGCACTCGAAAGTTACAGAGCGTACCTATGCGTGCCTTACGTCAAAAGGAAGCTCACCGTTCCAAAACGATGGTAAGCATATTTACGTTTCGGCCGGACAAAAATTGTGCCCGCGGTATCCGAAAAACCTTCAACATTCCGCTCATTATCCACTCATTACCATAGAGTGACCAACCCGATGGTCGACCAATCAATGCGTGGCGGGGGCGGGTTCGTCGCATGTGAAGCCGGGCCCTCCTAGAGTCGAGTGACAGGGCGATTGACCAATCCTATGCTTCGGTGACATGACAATCGACCAATCAGTGCTACTGTGGCGGGCCTTATCGTTCTGAACTGAGGTGAGTGGCCGCCATCTTTATTCTCACCTTCTGTGTGTTTATTGTCTGGGTGGGGCCTAATCCTTCACAGACTATAAATACATTAGCTTAGCATTCTTTCATCAACAAAGAGACGGACACTGGCCTGAGTACACGTGAGTCACTTGCAGGATTAAGATGTGAGTGAAATTTCTGTTGTTTTGTTAGGAGCGATTTTTTTTTTTAAATGCGTAAAACGTAAAAACACAATGTCTAAAACGTTAAAACACAATGAAGATGGTGTCCCATCTTCTTAACAGTTGTTTTAAAAAAAATAACTTTTGGTGTTTTCAGCAAGAATGCGCGTTTCTTCTCCGTGGCAGCTTTTTAAAAAAAAAAATTAAAAATTTCTGTTGGTTTCACAGACTGCGCATTCCTTCTCCATGGCAGCTTTTTAAAAACACTAAAAAACCTTCAAGATGGCCTCCCATCTTCTTAACACCCGTTTATAAAAAAATAAAAAAAATTCTGTTGGTTTCACAGACTGCACGTTCCTTCTCCGTGGCAGCTTTTTAAAAAAAAACTTTAAAAATTCTGTTCGTTTCAGACTGCGCGTTCCTTCTCCGTGGCAGCTTTAAAAAAAAAAAAATTCTGTTTGTTTCCTTCTCCATGGCAGCTTTTTAAAAACATTAAAAACCTTTCAAGATGGCCTCCCATCTTCTTAACACCCGTTTTTGAAAAATAAATTTTTTTGGTCTTTCGCTGACCCCCTCAAAACACTCCTCCCCTCCTCCCACTCTCCTTTCTCCACCTCCTCCCCCCTTCTCACTCTCTCCCCCCCTTCTCACTCTCTCCCCCCTTCTCTCTCTCTCTCTCTCTCTCTCCCACCCCGGCGCCCCCCCCTCCCTCGCGCCCCCCCTCTCCCTCGCCCCCCCTCTCCCTCGCCCTCTCCCTCACCCCCTCTCCCTCGCCCCGCCCCCTCTCCCTCGCCCCCCTCTCCCTCGCCCCCCCTCGCCCCCACTCCCTCGCCCCCGCTCCCTCACCCCCCCTCGCCCGCCCCTCTCCCTCGCCCTCACCCTCTCCCTCGCCCCCCCTCTCCCTCGCCCCCCCTCTCCCTCACCCCCCTCTCCCTTGCCTCCCACTCCCGCGCCCCCCTCTCCCTCGCCCCCCTCTCTCACTCGCTCCCCCCTCTCTCCCTCGCTCTCTTCCCCCCCTCTCTCCCTTGCTCTCTTCCCCCCCACAGTCGCTCGCTCTCTTCCCCCCCCACAGTCGCTTGCTCTCTTCCCCCCCCACAGTCACTCGCTCTCTTTCCCCCCCCCCAGTCGCTCTCTCTCTCTCTCTTCCAACAACATGTCCTCGAAAAAGCCTCGGCACCGCCGGGCACTCCAGCTAGTCTTAGAATAAGGGGCTGCCATTACAAAACTGAGATGAGGAGACACTTCTTCACTCAGAGGGTAGTAAATCTACGGCGTTTGCTACCTCAGAGAGCTGTGGATGCTGCGACATTAAATACATTTAAAAAGGAGATAAACAGTTTCCTATCTGATAAGGGAATTAGGGGTTATGGGGAGCGGGCAGGGAATTGGACGTGAGTCTAGGTTCGGATCAGCCATTATCCTATTGAATGGTGGAGCAGGCCCGAGGGGCCGTATGGTCTACTCCTGCTCCGAGTTCTTATGTAATGTTATGTTATACACTTCATTGCCTTCTGTGAAATGCCTGTTGTTTCAATGTTTGCAGGAAATGACATTGGGAACAAGATACTTTAAATGTTTACTTGCATACATTTAACTGTACCTCACAGTGTCAGAACCGTCACGGTTGTTATCCATCATCCATGTATTTTGTTGCCGACTGCATCTCCCGAACAAACTTAGCTGATCACAGCACGGCTATCAATCAACTCATTGCCAGTGTGAAAAATGCCACATTAGCAACGTGTGCAAGACTGGAATGAGAGTGTACCTGGGCCGTGATAACCTATCCTGAGCATTAAGATATTCATTAGTCCTTACCCCTTGCTACGTAAGACAATTCTCCTCATGCTGGTTCTTTTGCCGGTTATCTCCAATCGGTGTTCTCTGGTTACCGACCCTCCTGCCACTGGAAAGCGTTTCTCCTCATTTCCTCTACCAAATCCCCTTGTAATCTTGCAAGCCTCTATTAAATTTCCTCTTAACCTTCTGAGGAAAGCAATCCCAGTTCTCCACACTATCAACATAACTGAAGTCCCTTATCCCTCGGGCCACTCTGTAAGACGTCAAACTGAGGCTCTCGCTCTGTAGGTCTGGCAGAGATAGACATATATTTGAGCTACAGGGGAGTCAAGGGTTATGGGGAGTTGGCGGGAATCTGGCGTCGAGTGGATGATCTGATCAGCCATGATCTTATTCAATGACGTGGCAGGCTGGAGGGGCCGAATGGCCCACTCCTGCTCCTATTTCTTCTGTTCTTATTCTTCTTTCTCTGCCTTCTGCCTCTTTGTCCCTCGGTCAATTCTAGCACTGACGGACATTGCATCGCTCACTTCTTCCTTAGTATAGTAGTGAGTATCCTTGCCTCTCACGCTGGAGATCGGGGTTTAATTCCGTGACGGAGAGGATTTTTCACCGCCTCCTCCTCTTCCTATATAACAGACTCGAGTGGCTCAATGGCCTCCTCCTGTTCCTGTGTAACATGCTTGAGGGGCTGAATGGCCTCCTCCTGTTCCTGGATAACAGACTCGAGTGGGTGAATGGTCTCCTCCTGACACTGTGTAACAGGCATTAGTGGCTGAATCGCCTCATCCTGTTGCTGTGCAACAGGCTTGAGTGGCTGAATGGACTTCTCCTTTTCCTGTATAACAGACCCGAGTGGCTGAATGGTTACCTCCTGTTCCTGTGTAAAAGGCTCAAGGGGATGAATGTCCTCCTCCCCTTCCTGAATAACAGACTCGAAGAACTGAATAGCCTCCTCCAGTTCCATTGTAACAGGCTTGAGGGGTTGAATGGCCTCCTCCTGTTCTTATGTAACTGGCTCGTGTGGCTGTATGGCCTCCTCTTGTGCATGCATAACAGGATCGAGGGGCTGAATGGCCTCCTCCTATTCATGTATAACAGGATTGAGGGGCTGAATGGCCTCCTCCTGTTCATGTGAAACAGGCTCGTGTGTCTGAATTGTCTCCTCCTGTTCCTGCATAACAGACTTGTTGGAATGAATTGCCTTCTCCTGTTCCTGTATAACTGGATCGTGGCTCTGAATTATCTCCTTGTCATCCTCTGTAACAGGTTCAAGGGGCTGAATGGATTGCTACTGTTCTTATACAGATCTTGTATCACTGAATGGCTTCCTCGAGTCCAATGCAACAGACTCGAGGCGTTAAAGGCCTCCTCTTGCCCCTGTGTAACAGGCTCGAGGGGCTGAATGGCCTCCTCCTGTTCCTGTATAACAGGCTACAGGGGCTGAATGGCCTCCTCCTGTTCCTGTGCGAAAGGCTCATGGGACAGAATGGCATTCTGTTCCTATGTAAAAGTGTCATGGGATTAAATGGCCTCCGCCTGTTCCTGTGTAAAAGGGCCTTGGGACTGAATGGCATGCCTCTGCTCCTTTATTAATGTGTCATGGACCTGAATGGCCTCATCCTGATCCTATGTCAAAGGATCATGCGAAAGAATGGCCTCCTCCTGTTCCTATGTAAGAGGGCCATGGGACTGAAAGGCCTCCTCCTGTTCCTATGTTAAAGGGCCATAGGACTGAATGGCCTTCTCCTGTTTCTATGTAAAAGAGCCATTGGACTGAATGGCCTCCTCCTGCTGCTGTGTAACAGACTCGAGGGGTTCAATTGAATCCTCCTGTTCCTGTGTAACAGATTCAGGGGTTGAGAGGACTCAGAGGGAAAGTGGGGTGGGACTGGAGCCACTTGTGTAAAGGAAGTGTTGGGGGGGGTAGTTTCCCTTCACTGAATTACTGATTTACTGCCAAATGCACCGTCAGTGGAGGAAACACAGAACCCTGACCCAAAATTCAACTCTGGTGGGATTCGAACCCACAGCCTTTGAATGACTTAATCTAATCACATCGAGAATTATAAGTTTAATGCACTTCCATTGCGCCACAGAGCCAACTAAAGGCGCTTGTATTACAAAAGCAAAATATGTTGATGTTGGAAATCTGAAATATAAACAGATAAAATGCTGGAAGCACTTTGCAAGTCAGGCAGCTTTAGATGCCTGTGTAAAATGGTTCTGCTTTCAGTCCCGGATCATTCTGTGTCTATTTAAAAGGGATGTGCTGTCAGTCCCGGATCATTCTTTGACTTTTTAAAAGGGTGTGTTGGCAGTCCCTGATCATTCTGTGTCTGTTTAAAAGGGATCTTCTGTCAGACTCAGTTCATTCTATGTCTGTTTAAAGCGGGTGTTACATATTATTATAGATTCTGCACCACAGAAACAGTCCATTTGCACGAACTGGTCTCCACACGAGGCTCCTCCTTCTGTATTGCAACTCACCAAAAAAAAGCCAAGGTCAGTAATGGTAACCATGAAACTATCGGATTGTCGTAAAAACACATCTGGCTCACTAATGTCTTTCAGGGAAAGAAATCTGCCTTCCTTACCTGGTCTGGCCGATGAGTGGCTCCAGACCCACAGCAATGTGGTTGACTCTGAACTGCCCTCTGAACTGGCCTAGCATGCCACTCAGTTGTAACAAACCGCTATAAAACAAAATAATAAAAATGAATCTGGGAGGATCACCTGTCCTGATCCATATCAGCCTCCTTCTAAGGTCCCCAACACCACAGAAGCCAGACTTCAGCCAATTCGATTCACGCCACGTGATATCAAAAACGGCTGAGCACACTGTCGACAGCAAAGGCTATGGGCCCTGACAACATCCCGGCTATCATGCTGGAGACTTGTGATCCAGAACTTGTTGCGCATCTAGGCAAGCGGTTCTAGTGAGGCTACAACACTGGCATCGAACCAACAATGTGGAAGAGTGCCCAGGTATTTCCTGTCCACAAGAAGCAGGACAAATCCAATCCAGCCAAATACTGCCCCATCAATCTACGCTCAATCATCAGCAAAGTGATGGAAGTTGTCATCGATAGTGCTATCAAGTGACACTTACTCACCAATAACCTGCTAATGGATGCCCAGCTTGGGTTCTGCCAAAACCTCTCGGCTCCCGACTTCATTACAGCCTTGGTCCAAACATGAAATAAGGAGCTGAATTCCAGAGGAGAAGTGCGAGTGACTGCCCTTGGCATCAAGGCAGCATTTGACTGAGTGTGGTATCAAGGAGCCCTAGTAAATCTGAAGTCAATGGGAATCGGGGGGTGGGGTGGAAACTCTCCATTGGTTGGAGTCTTACCTAGCACAAAGGAAGATGGTTGTGGTGACTGAAGGTCAGTCATCACAGCCCCAGGACATCGCTGCAGGATTTACTCAGGGCAGTGTCCTAGGTCGAACCATCTTCAGCTGCTTCATCAATGACCTTCCCTCCAGCATAAGGTCAAACGTGGGGATATCCGCTGATGATTGCAGTGTTCAGTGCCATTAAGAACTCTTCAGATAATGAAGCAATCCATGCCCGGATACAAAAACCCTGGACAGCATTCAGGCTTGTGCTGATAAGTGGCAGGTAACATTCGTTCCACAGAAGTGCCCGGCAATGACTATTTCGAACAAACGAGAGTCTAACCACCTCCCCTTTACATTCAACGACATTACCATCGCCGAATCCCCGACCATCAACATCCTGGGGGATTACCAGTGAGCAGAAACATAACGGGACCAACCCCATAAATACTGTGACAACAAGAGAAGGTGAGAGGCTAGATATTCTGGGGCGTGTGTCTCATCTCCTGACTCCCCAAAGACTTTCTGCCATCTACAAGGCACAAATAAGGAGTGTGATGGAATACTCTCCACTTGCCTGGATGAGCGTTGCACCAACAATACGCAAGAAGCTAGTCACCATCCAGCACAAAGCAACCCGCTTGATTGGTACCCCATCAACCACCTTAAACAATCACTCCCTCCACCAGCGGTGTCCCTTGGCTGCAGTACGTACCATCGACAAGATTCACTGCAGCAACTCACCAAGGCATCTTCGGCAGCACCTGCCAAATACGCAAACTTTTTCTCTAGAAGGAGAAGGGCAGCAGGCGCATGGGAGCGCCCCCACCTCCAAGTTCCCCTGCAAGTCGCAGACCATCCTGCCTTAGAAGTATATTGCTGATTCTTCATTTTCACTGGCTCAAAATCTTGGTTCGAAACCTGCTTGCAGCAACTTTGCCACAAATTCTTTATTTTATTTAATCGGCTCCCTGTGGAGAACACTGGCCCCGAAACTGATCAGAATTCCCTCCTCTGCAATTTATTACACTGATTAGCGCAAAGCTGTTGTTCTAATTGAAACACTAATAATTTATCGGCATGAATTAGATATTGTGGATTTGTTGGGAACTAGTGAGCAATGCACACACAGAACAGCGTCAAAATACTAATTAATAAAGAGCCCTGCAGTGTTTGGAAGGAACTTACCTTCAGCTAATGAGTGGAAACGCAATTTGGTTTTCTAAAGTTGAACACGAATTAAAAAGTTTGTAAAACGACCGCAGCAGGAGTCGACCCTACAATCTTCTGATAACATCAGGAGCAGCTTCGGATCCACGCGCCACTAGAAGTAGTGTGCAGGTCAGGTGATATCTGTAGACAGAGAAACACAGGTTCAACCTTGCAGGTCCTTGAGCTCTCGGCAGAACTAAGCTTTTGCAGCTTTGCTTCAAAGTATTGCAGTTCTAAACTTTTCTGCAAATAACAACATTAAAAAACTACCCAGGCCAGCAAAAAATAAATGTCCGGTACAGGCATCGATTCCACAACCTTGGCGGTATTAGCACCACGCTCTAACCAACTGCGGTAACTGGCTTTGTTCCACTTCTTTTGTTGTTACATTCAATTTATGTTGACTTCTGGTCTTTGTCAGTTGACTTCAAAGGCTGTAAAAGAAAGACTCGGATTTCTACAGCGCTTTTCAACAGGACGTCTCAAAACGCTTTACAACCAGTGAAGTTGTAGTCACTGTTGTAATATAGGAAAAACAGCAGCAGCCAATTTGTGCACATCAAGCTCCCACAACTAGCAATGATATAATCGAGAATAATCTGTTTTAGTGATGTTGATTTACGGATAAATATTTGCTGCAGGACACCGGGGTGAACCTCACCACCCTGCTGTACTTCCAATAGTGCCATGGGATCATTTATGTCCACCACAGCCGGCACAGCGGGCCTCAGTTTTGGAATTTTGTTCCACCACAATCTATAACCTTATGGACCAGCATATCCCTCCCTTTACTATTAGCATCAAGACACAGGACCAACCCTGGTTCAATGAGGTGTGTAGAAGTGCATGTCATGAGCAGCACCAGGCATACCTAAAAATGAGGTGCCAACCTCATGAAGCTACAACACAGGACTACACACATGCTAAACTATGGAAACAGCATGTGTATACAGAGCGAAGCGATCCAACAACCAACGGATCAGAACAAATCTCTGAAATCCTGCCACACCCAGTCGTGACTATTTTAATTTAATTTAAATCGTTCCTAGGATTTGTGCATCGCTGGCAAGGCCAGCATTAATTGCCCATCCCTAATTCCCTTTGAGAAGCTGTTAGTGAGAAGCCCTCTTGGCCCACTGCAGTCAATGTGGTGAAGGTGCTCCAATAGTACTGTTCGGGAGGGACTTCCATGATTTTGACCTAGCGATGATGAAGTTATGGTGATATATTTTCACGTCGGGATTGTGTGTAACTTGGAGGGCAATTTGGAGGTGATGGTGTTCCCATGCACCGGCTGCCCTTATAAAAACATAACAACATAAGAAATAGGAGCAGGAGCAGTCGATTCATCCCCTCAAGCCTGCACCGCCATTCAGTAGGATCATGGCTGATCTGATCAGGCCTCATCTCGAATTTTCTGCCTGTTGCCCCATATCCTTGACTCTCCTGTAGTTCAACAATGTGTCTATCTCAGCCTTTAATATAATCAATGATTCAGGCTGCACAGCTCTCTGGGTTAGATAATGCCAAAGATTCTCGATCCTCTGAGAGAAGAAATTCCTCCTCATCTCGGTCTTAAATGGACAAACCCTTATTCTAAAACTATGCCACCTGATTCTAGATACACCCATGAGGGAAAACACCCTCTCAGCATCTACCCTGTCAAGCCCCCTCAGAATCCTATATGTTCCAATAAGATCACCTTTCATTCTTCAAACCTCCAATAAGTATAGGCCCAACCTGCTCAACCTTTCCTCATAAGACAATCCCTTCATCCCAGGAATCAACCTAGAGAACCTTCTTTGAACTGTCTCCAATGCAAGTGTATCCCTCCTTAAATAAGGAGAACAAAAATGTATGCAATACTCTAGGTGTGTTCGCAACTGTACATTTGGAGCAAGACTTCCCGACTTTTATACTCCATGCCTTTGCAATAAAGGCCAACATTCCATTTGCCATCTAAATTACTGCATGCTAACTTTTTGTGTTTCATGTACGAGGACACTCAGATCCCTCTTAACCGAAACATTCTGTAGTCTCCCTCCATTTTAATAATATTTTGCTTTGCTGTTCTTTCTACCAAAGTGGATAACATCACATTTTCCCACATTATACTCCATCTGCAAATTTATACCCACTCACTTAATCTATCTATATCCCTTTGAAGACTTTTTGTGCCCTCCTCACAACTTGCTTTCCCACCTATCTTTGTATCATCAGCAGATAAGGCTGTGGTAGAGGTCGCGGGTTTGGGAGGTGCTGTTGAAGGAGCCTTGGTGAGTTGCTGCAATGCATCTTGTAGAAGGTACAGACTACAGACATGGTGTGTTGGTGGTGGAGGGAGTGAAATTTTATGGCGGTGGATGGGGTGCCAATCAAGCGGGCTGCTTTGTCCTGGATGGTGTCGAGCGTGTTGAGTGTTGTTGGAGCTGCACGCATCCAGGCAAGTGGAGATTATTCCACCACACTCCTATCTTGTCCCTTGTAGAAGGTGGAAATGATTTGGGGAGTCAGAAGATGAGAAACTCGGCACAGTATACCCAGCCTGTGACCTGCTCTTGTAACCACACTCTTCATCTGACTGGTAACCCCCAGGATGTTGATGTTTTCGATTGTATTCCGCCATTGTTTTCAGACCCCTCCACAAACTGCATTACGTAGCCACTAGCCACATCCATCTCACGATCATTTGTCTGAGGCTGAACCACACTGTTCACAACCTTGATGTCATATTTCACCCTGAAATGAGCTTTCCATCATATATCCACAGCATTACAAAGACCACCTACTTCCATCTACGTAACATCACTCATCTCCGCCCTTGCCTCAGCTCATCTGCTGCTGAAAGCCTCATCCATGCCTTTGTTACCTCTAGACTTGACTATTCCAATGCACTCCTGGCTGGCCTCCGACATTCCACCCTACATAAACTTGAGGTGATCCAAAACTCTGCTCTCCCTTTCCCTAACTCGCACCAAGTCCCGTTCACACATCACACCTGTGCTCCCTGACCTATATTGACTCCCGGTTAAGCAGTGTCTCGATTTCAAAATTCTCATGCTTGTTTTCATATCCCTCCATGTCCTCGCCCTTCCCTATCTCTGTAATCTCGTTCAGCCCCAAAACCGCCTGAGATATCTGCGCTCCACTAATTCTGCCCTCTTGAGCATCCCTGATTATAATCGCTCACCCTTTGGTGGCCGTGCCTGCTGTTGCCCTAAGCTTTGGAATTCCCTGCCGAAACCTGTCTGCCTCTCTTTCCTCCTTTAAGACACTTCTAAAAACCTATCTCTTTGACCAAGCTTTTGGTCACCTTCCCTAATTTCTCCTTATGTGGATTGGTGTCAATTTGTTTTCCGAAAATACTCCTGTGCAGAGCCTTGGGACGTTTTACTACATAAAAGGCGCTATATAAATGCAAGTTGTTATTGTTGATGATGGTGGTTGGGGATTCGGTGATGGTCATGCTGTTGAATGTCAAGGGGTGGTGCATAGACTTTCGCTTGTTGGAGCTGATTTACTGGCACTTGTGTTGGCTGTGTTCATGTGTGGCACAAAGTGCCATATCTACTGCATTTACCGATCGGATAGTGTATGATCGACAACTGCAGGTTGTATGCAGAAAGATTAATGCAGAAAAATGCCAGAGAGTGTTTCTCGAAAATAAAATCTTAGGACACATAAGCCAAACCTGATGGCCGGTTAGCTCAGTTGTTTGAGCGTGAAGGTCACGGTTCGATCCCCGTACGGGCCATTGACCTTTTTGTTTTGAGTTATTTTCTTCTTCTTCTTTTTGAGCAGCTTAAAAAGTTTGGAAGTAAACGCACACGGGACCTGCAATATTTTGACGCAAAGCTACCGACTTAGTTCTGCCCAGAGCTCATGGACCTGAAAGATTAACCCTGTGTTTCTCTGTCCACAGATGTTTCCAGCATTTAATAAACAATTCCAAATCCAGCATCTGCTGCAATTGGCTTTTCATTTTACTGCAGCATCCCCGCTTCAATTAAGAAATACAAATGTTGTGGTTAGTATCTGGAGTGCACTGCCTGAAAGGGTGGTGGAGGCAGATTCAAGAGTGGCTTTCAACAGGGAAAACATTGGAGGGCTGCAGGGAAAGGGTGGAGGAGTGGGACAAGCAGAAGTTATCTTGTAGAGACACGGCACGGGCTCGTCGGGCCGTATGGCCTCCTTCTGTGCGGTAACCATTCTATGATTCTATGAAAGATTCTATAAGTGCAAGTCTTTCTTTTAGAGCCTGCTGAGAAAAAAGTGAATGAGCTGACAAAGAGGAAAATCAACCATAAATGAACTGATAACCAAATGATTGAAGGCTGGTCAGCTCAGTTGGTTAGAGCGTGGTGCCAATACCGCCATGCTCGCTGCTTCAATCCCCATGCGAGCTGTTTGATTCTTGGTAGACAGGGGTTTTTCTTGATTTTGTTATTTGTTGAAAAGTTTGGATGAAAACTCACACGGGACCTGCAATAATTTGAAGCAAAGCCGGAAATCCTGAGTTATGACCTGCGGAGCATTTCCAACATTAAATGAACAATTCCAGATCCATCGGGACTTCTCGTATTTCAATCAGTTAACGGTTCACAGCTGCTGATTAGTTTGGAGTGCAAAGAATAGAACTGAAATAAATACAATCCCCGGGATTTAATCACTCATTATTAACATACCGCCAGAAACAGAACGTTCAGTCCAACCAGTCCATGCCGACGTTTATGCTTCACCCGAGCCTCCTCCCGTCTTTCCTCATCTGAATCTATCAGCATAACCTTCTATTCTCTTCTCCCTCATGTGCTTATCTAGCCTCCCGTTAAATGCATCTATACTATTCAACCCCTCCCTGTGGTAGCGCGCTCCACGTGCTCAGCACCCTTTGGGTAAAGATGTTTCTGCTGAATTCCCAATTGAATTTGTTGCTGACTATCTTATATTGATGGCCTCCAGTTCTGCTCTTCCATACAAGTGGAAACATTCTCTCTGTATTCACCCTGTAAAAACGTTTCATATTTTTAAATATCTCTATTAGGTCACTTCTCAGCCTTCATTTTTCAAGAGAAAAGAGACCCAGCCTGTTAATCTTTTCCTGATATGTATACCTTCGCATTTCTGGTACCATCCTTGTAAATCTTCTCTGTACCCTTGGTCTAATCAAGGTTTGTTACTGGGTTAGCATAATTTCCCTACTTTTCAATTCTATCCCTCTAGAAATAAACCCTAGTGCTTGGTTTACTTTAACCAAGGTTTGTTACTGGTATAGCATAATTTCCATACTTTTCAATTCTATCCCTCGAGAATTAAACCCGAGTGCTTGGTTTGCTTTTTTTATGGCCTTTTTATTCTGTGTAACAACTTTCAGTCATTGTGTATTTGTACTTCGAGACCCCTTTGTTCGTCTACCCCACCTAGACTCCTGCCCTCCAAGTGATAAGAGACCTCCCTATTCTTCCTACCATAATGAAATACGTCACATTTATCTGTGTTGAACTTCATTTACCAATTCTATGCCAATTCTGCAAGTTTATTAATGTCCTCCTGTAACTTGTTGCAGTCCTCCTCAGCATTGACTAGCCCCCCAACTTGGTTTCATCCGCAAATTTATAAATTGTGTTTCAGATTACTAATCTAAATCGTTAATATAAATTGCGAACAGCAGTGGCTCCAGCTCTGATACTTGTGGAACATCACCGCCAACCTTCTGCCACTGTGAATAAGCTACCCTTTACTCCAACTCTCTGCCTTCTGTCCTGAAGCCAGCTAGCAATCCATTCAACTACTTGTCCCCTGACTCAGCATTCTCTGACCTTGTTCATCAGTCTAGTATCGGGTACATTATCGAAGGCCTTATGAAAATCAAGAAACATTACATCTGCTGCATTACCATTGTCTACTCTCTCTGTTGGTTTGGAGTGCAAAGAATGGCACTGAAATGACATCAGCCATCTCCAGTTCCCTGCTCCCCTCACCCACTCCAACCTACCTCCCTCTGAACGTGCCGCAGTCCGTTCTCTCCAATGCAACCCTAACATTTTCATTAAACCTACTGACAAAGGTGGTGCTGTTGTTGTTTGGTGAACCGTTCTCTACCATGTGGATGCTGAACAGCAACTCACTGACACCTCCTCCTACCTTAAGCCTGGACCATGTCCCCACTACTGAACATCAAGCAATCGTTTCCAAGACTGTCACTGACCTCACCTCCTCTGGAGATCTTGCCCCATGGCCGCCAACCTCTCACTTCCTCAACACCGCACTGCCCACTTCTACCTCCTTCCCATGATCCACAAACAGGACTGCCCTAGCCGACCAATTGTTGGGGCCTCTTCTTTCCCCACAGAACTGATTTCTTCATAGCTGGACTATTTTTTCTCGACTGGTCACTTTAACAGTTTCCGGTTCCCAAACGTCTCCTTTCCACTATGGACGTCCAATCCCTCCACGCCTCCATCCACCACCAGGACGGCCTTAAGCCGCTCCACTTCTTCCTTGAACGGAGGCCTCACCAGTCCTCATCCACCACCGCCCTCGACCGCCTGGCTGAACTTGCCCTCACATTGTACAACTTCTCCTTTGATTCCACTCACTTCCTCCAAATTAAAGGTGTTGCATGGGCCGTAGCTATGCCTGCCTTTTCGTGGGATATGTGGAACATTCTTTGTTCCAGTCCTACTCAGATCCCCTTCCTCACCTCTTTTCCGGTACATCGATGACTGTATTGGTGCCGTTTCCTGCTCTCACCCTAAACTAGATATTTTCCTTCACTTTGGTTCCAATTTCCACCCTTCCCTCACCTTCACATGGTCCATCTCCAACTCTTCACTTCCCTTCCTCGACTTCTCTGCCCCCATTTCTGGGGCTAGGCTTTCTACCAACATCCACAATAAGCCCACTGACTCCCACAGCTACCTGGACTACACTTCCTCCCACCCCGCTTGCTGTAAGGATTATATTCCATTCTCCCAGTTTAACAAATCTCCATTGCACCTGTTCTGACGATGCCACCTTCCATATCAGTGTTTCCGGCAAGTCATCCATTTTTCTCAACTGAGGATCCCCCTCTACCGTGGTTGACATGACCCTCGACTGTGTCCGTTCCATTTCCCACACTGCTGCTCTCACCCCTTCCCCTCACTCGCAGGAACATGATAGGGTTCCACCCTTGTCCTCACCTTTCACCCCACCCGTCTCCACATTCAACGGATCAGCCTGCGCCAATCTAGCCACCTACAACATGATCCCACCACCAAACACATCTGCCCTCCCCACTTTCAGTATTTTGAAGGGACGGCTCTCTCCACGACACCCTGGTCCACTCCTCTATCACCCCAACACCCCTTCCCCACTCGCCTGACATCTTCCCGTGCAAGTGCTGGCGATGCATCACCTGCCCTTTTACCTCCTTCCTTCCCATCACCCAGGGCCCCTTCCAGGTGAATCAGCGATTTACTTGTACTTCTTACAATTTAGTAAACTGTATTCGCTGCTTTTACATTGTGAGACTAAACGCAGATTGGGTGATTGCTTTGCGGAACACCTCCATTCATTCCACAAGTGTGACCCCGAGCTTCCGGGCGCCTGTCACTATAATTCTCCACTCCACTCCTTCTCTGATCTCTCCTTACTTGGCCAGTTACATTGTTACAATGAAGCTCTACGTAAGCTCGAGGAACAGCGCCTCATCTTTCTATGAGGCATTATACAGCCTTCTGGACTTAACACCGAGTTCAACAATTTTAGACGATTAATTGGCCCCTCTATTTCTTTTTTTTTTATTTGTTCTCATATTTCCTCACATGGCAGTTGTTAATGTTTCTGCCATCATCATTCACACCTCATCTTGAGCCACCTTTTGTTCGTTAACTTGTCCCATTACCTCTCGTTTTGCCTTGCACCATCATCCGTTTTGTCTATCAATCTCTCCTGCCTTCCATTCTGTAACAGGCATTCCCTTTGTTCTTACCTCGCCTCCTCCCACCCCTGATTAAAAACATCCCTCCTCTAACCTTTTCCTGTTCTGAGGAAGGCTTCGATCTGAAACGTTAACTTTGTGTCTCTCTCACTCGATGCTGCCTGACCTACTAAATGCTTCCAGCATTCTCTGTTGTTATTATTGAAATAAACACAGTGACGGAGTTAAATCACCCTTTATTACGATTAGTTTACAAAGCATTTTCGTGGCCGTGTGGTCTAATGGATAAGGTATCTGGCTTTGGTGTAAGTTTTGCGTGCCATCAGAAGATTGCAGGTTCGAGCCCTATGGTGCTCATTTTACACACTTTCTAATTTGTGTTCAACTTTAGAAAACCAAACCGCGTTTCCACTCTTTTCCTTCCAAACATTGCAGGGCTCTTCATTAAATGGAATTTTTACGTATTGTCTTATGCGTAAATTTCTCACTGATCTTTGCAAATAGTTTCAAAAATATCCACAATATCTAATTGATGCCGCTAAATTATTAGTGTTTCCAATTGGACAGCAGCTTTGGATTACTCAGTGTAATAAAGTGCAGTGGAGGGAATTCGGGCTAGTTTCGCGGCCAGTGATCTCCACAGGGAGCCGAAGAAATACAATTAAAATTTTGCGACAGATTCACAGTGAGCAGAGCTCGAGCCTGCACGGAGAAATCACATTGAATTTTAAGTTGAACGCCTTAACCACTCGGCCATCGCAGCTGGGCGTGCACAATGTTTCAAAACTGGAATGACCATATATTAGACAATTGCCCTGCACAAATGGAAGGAAGTTTTGTGACAGCTGTACAGAGGCCTGGTTAGGCCAATGTGTACAGTTCTGCGCACTGCACCTCAGAAAGCTTATATTGACCTTGGAGGGAGTGCGGTGCAGATTCACGAGTGTGATGCCAGGGCTCCAAGGTTTAGGCTATGAGCAGAAATTACATAAACTAGGCTTGTATTTCCTGGAATATTGAAGATTAAGGGTTGAGATCATAGAAATACAGAAATTTACGCCAGAGAAGGAGGCCATTCGACCCATCGTGTCTTTGCTGGACGAAAAAGTGCTATTTTGTCTAATCCCACTTTCCAGCTCTGGGCCCGTAGCCGTGTAGTGTACAGCACTTCAAGTACATATCCATAGTGCTTTCTATTAATGTGTTGGGTAATGACATCCAGATCCCCTCCACTCTCTGTGTAAATGGTTCTTGTCAACTCCTCTTTAGTCATTTTACCATTTACTTTATATCTACGCCCCCTGATCATTGACATCTCTGCTAAGGGAAACAGGTCCTTCCTATCCACTGTATCTAGGCCCCTCATAATTTTGTATGCCTCAATTATGTATCCCCTCAGCCTCCTCTGCTCCAAAGAAAACAACCCCACCCTATCCAATGTTTACTTATAGCTAAAATTTTCCAGTCCTGGCAACATCCTAGTAGGTCTCCTCTGTACACTCTCTAGTGCAATCACATCTTTCCTGTAGGGTGGTGACCAAAACTGTCTGCAATACTCTAGCTGTGGCCTAACTAGTGTTTTATACTGTTCAAGCATAATAACCCTGTTCTTGAATTCTATGCCTTGGTAATAGAAATATAGAAACATGGAAGATAGGAGCAGGAGTAGGCCATTCGGGCCCTCGAGCCTCCTCCACCATTCAATGCGATCATGGCTGATCATCCAAATTCAGTACCCTGTCCCTGCTTTCTCCCCATACCCATTGATCCCTTTAGCCTTAAGAAATATATCCAAACCCTTCTTGAATATCTTTAATGAATTGGCCTCTACTGCCTACTGTGGTAGAGAATGCCACAGGTTCACCTCTCGCTGGATGAAGAAATTCCTCCTCATCTCTGTCCTAAATGGCTTACCCCTTGTCCTTTGACTGTGACCCCTGGTTCTGGACTCCCCGACCATCTAGTCTGTCCAGTCATGTCAGAATGTTATAAGTTTCCAGGTATCTGCATGGTGAATCTTCGCTGAACTCCTTCCATGGCAAGAACACCCTTCTCCAGATAAGGCGACCAAAACTGCACACAATACTCAAGATGTGGTCTCACCAAGGCCCTGTGCAACTGCAGCAACACATCCTTGTTCCTGTACTCAAACCCTCTTGCTATGAAGGCCAACACACCATTTGCCTTCTTAACCAACTGCCGCCTAATAAAGGAAAATATTCCCTAGGAGTTTATAACCAAGAATAAAAACAGAAACTCCTGGAAATATTCAGCAGCTCATCTGAAATAAAAACTGAAAATGCTGGAAAT
This sequence comes from Somniosus microcephalus, assembly GCF_052327205.1. NCBI lineage: Eukaryota > Metazoa > Chordata > Chondrichthyes > Squaliformes > Somniosidae > Somniosus > Somniosus microcephalus. The sequence goes on along the minus strand of NW_028225186.1, from coordinate 4,034,462 downwards.
ATTTAGCAGGCAAACTGAAATAATGACCTGCTGAATATTGCCAGCACTTTTTGTTTTTATTTCAGATTCCAGCATAAGAACATAAGAACAAAAGAAATAGGAGCAGGAGTAGGCCTTCGGCCCCTCGAGCCCGCCCCGCCATGCAATAAGATCATGGCTGATCTGATCCTAACCGCCAATCCACTATCACAGAGCCATCTCCTGAATCTAACAGAATTAGACACACGAAATAGGAGCAGGATCAGGCTACAAGGCACCTGGGCCCGCTTCGCTACCCACAGGGCCATGACCGATCCGAACCTAGACTCATGTCCAAATTCCTGCCCGCTCCACGTAATCCTTAATTCCCTTTACTTCTAGGAAACTGTCTATTTCTGTTTTATATTTATGTAATGATGTAGCTTCTACAGCTTTTTGGGGCAGCATATTCCATGGACCTACCACCCTCTGAGGGAAGTAGTTCCTCCTCATCTCAGTTTGGGAAGAGCAGCCCCTTATTCTAGACTATGCCCGCTAGTTCTAGTTTCACCCATCATCGGGAAAATCTTCCCCGCAACCACCCGATCCGACCCCTTCACAATCTTATATGTTTCAATAAGATCGCTTTTCATTCTTCTGAACACCAATGAGTAGAGTCCCAATCTACTCAACTTCTCCTCATATGTCCATCCCCTCATCCCCGGGATTAACCGAGTGAACCTTCTTTGTACTGAATCGAGAGCAAGTAGATCCTTTCTTAAATATGGACACCAACACTGTACGCAATATTCCAGGTGCGGCCTCACCAATACCTTGTACAACTGAAGCAATACCTCCCTATTTTTATATTCTATCCCCCTAGCAATGAAAGCCAACATTCCATTGGCCTTCTTAATCACTTGCTGCACCTGCATACTGACCTTTTGAGTTTCGTGCACCAGGACCCCCAAAACCCTATGTACTTCAGTACTTTCAAGTTTCTTGCCGTTAAGATAATAACTTGCTCGATGATTTTTCCTGCCAAAGTGCATAACCTCACACTTTCCAGTATTGTATTCCATCTGCCAAATCTCTGCCCACTTACTTAGCCTGTCGATCTCCCCTTGCAGGTTTTTTATGTCCTCCTCACTCACTACTTTCCCTCCCATCTTAGTATCATCTGCAAACTTTGATATGTTACACTCGGTCCCCTCCTCCAAATCGTTAATATAGATTGCAAAGATTTGGGGACCTAGCACTGACCCCTGCGGAACACCACTAGTTACTGATTGCCAGTCTGAGATTGAACCATTTATCCCAACTCTCTGCCTTCTGTTAGATAGTCAATCCTCTATCCATGCCAAAATATT